>NC_140951.1:112621010-113158510 GCF_014529385.1 Adiantum capillus-veneris
GGGTTTGAGAAGTTGTAAGGTATATATACCACTTTTCGACCTTAATGAAAAAAAACCTTTTGTCATTTAAAAAAAACAAGTTTGAAGTCTGTGAGTGAGCGTACTGTGTACGAGAGAGAGACTGTGAGCTTCGTCTTGACGCTACGAGTGCTACAGGGGTCGGAATCGAGTGCAGAGAAGTGCAGCGTGTTGCCCCCAATGTAACGTCTCTACTTTCAAATTGCACACAAGTTCTATTACGCATTTGTATTTTTTGGAACCATCACTCCTTATTTAAGATATTCGAGTTCAAATTATGAATCGTACGTTACGAAAATCTAGAAATTAAAATTTACGCTACATAATTGTTACATGATGTATTTTATGTAAGTCTGTTAAAACCTTATGTATATAGCCCTGACCATGTCCTTGACGATGAGCAAATCATTTTACCTGCTCAAGATGTTCTACAACTCCAACTTGATACTATCCTAGAAACTCGGGAGAGAAAGCTTAGGAATAGATCCATCAAAGAACATCTTATCTTATGGAAGGATTTACCTATAGAAGATGCTACTTGGGAAGATGAGACATCCCTTCTTAAGGATTACCCTTCACTGTTCTTGAGATGAGGGCATCTCAAATTCTAATTTAGGGAGATTGTAAGGTCTCTACTTTCAAATTGCACACAAGTTCTATTACGCATTTGTATTTTTTGGAACCATCACTCCTTATTTAAGATATTCGAGTTCAAATTATGAATTGTAGGTTGAGAAAACCTAAAAATTAAAATTTACGCTACAAAATTCTGACATGTTTAGCTATATGAATCACTAACTAACTTATTGCAAGACTTATTTGCTGATTGTAGAATTTTCTTTTACTACTGTAAAGTTAATATAAGACTGTAAAGTAAATTATCATTAAGAAAATAAATAAAATAATTATAAAGACAAAAGAATACACAGGGATGACAAATGAAGGCACATGGATCACATAGGAGGGGACAAAGTGGGACACACTGTCACATGAAAAAGGAGAAGCTACTCTTGACTAATCTTAATGAGGGGGGGCTTGTGTGGCCTTATCTTTTGATGATAATGACAAAGTGGTCAAGCTCATGGGTACCACAAGGGTACAAAAAACGCGGGTATGATTTTTGGAAAAAAATAAACAAATAAAAAAAAATAAAAAAATATTTTTTTTTAAAAAAAGTTGGACGTTTTTCTTTTTGCTATAAATAGAGCATCCATGCTCACACTTTATACATAGAGATTGCCTCTATAGCGCTCACAAAGTGCTGCCACTTCTCTTAGAGAGAAGGCGTCCACAAACCACTAAGAGAGCAAAAACTCTAGTGGACTAATAAGGTGTGTATTAATTGAGCATTCAATTAGTTTTAAAAAGTATATGTGTGTATGTGTGCTATCTCCTACTCTAATCTCTCTAATAGATTAGTAAGATTCAATTAGATATGTGTGTGTGTGCTATCTATTACTCTAATCTTCTAATAGATTAGTAAGATTCAATTAGCTTTAAGAAGGATATGTGTGTGTGTGTGTGTGTGTTATCTTTTACTCTAATCTCTCTAATAGATTGGTGAGATTCAATTAGCTTTAGAAAAGTATGTGTGTGTGTTCTCTTTTACTCTAATCTTTCTAATGGATAGTAAGATTCAATTAACTTTAGAAAATATGTGTGTGTATGTTTTCTCTTACTCTAATCTCTCTAAGTATACCTACTCTCTCTAGTTAGTACATCTTCACTATTAACTTATATATTGTTAATTGAAAGTTAATACATAAGAGAACTCATCATATTCTTATTATACATGATGAAATTCTCATTCACCAATGTTATTGTCAATTAGGTTAAATAGAATTTTGAATAATACTAAACATTGATTTAGTTGAAGTATAGAATTGAAGTTAGAATTGGATTAGAAATGTCATGCATAAAAGTAATGCATTCCTAAACTTTCACTCGTAATTTACACACTTAATTTTTTATTAATTAAGATTAGAAAATATTTGATGTATAGAAATTAAATGTAGAACAACAACACTAAGTGTGAATCCGAGTTGGCGAAGGTTCAAATTACATACTCTTTTTGGAAACAAGAGATTACTAGGGAAATTGACCAATTTAAAGTTCTAAGTGTATAACATAAGTGTAGTACAAAAAAATGGCTCCAAAGCGTGCTCGAACCCAAGGTGCTAATGACCATGAAGCCGGTACAAGTAACGGGGGAACTCCTGCGGAACATGCTATGTCTCCACCAATCGCATCAATTGGAGCTATGGTATAGGTTAGTATTGCAGTTTCAAGTTATGCATCATTGCAAATGCGAAACCATAGGAATATATTATTTACCTTATGAAAGGAAAACACGGACCGAAACCACGGGGCTTAACCCCAAGAAACTCGTCATATGTTTGACAAGTAGGAAAGATTGTCTGGTGAAACTCGTTGCTATAGGAAAGAATGTTTGTCCAAAACCTTCCGTATGGTTTCTCTAAAGTCTCTCTACTTATTAGCGATGGTATTATGTGGTAGTTGCCGAAGCGTGAGATGAAGCCTAGGATGGCACCACTGATGCTGTGGTGGGAGTACACCCAGATTAGCCCAGTTGGATACTGCAGTTTTGTTTTGCTGTGGCGTGAGGATGACGCCCAGATTGGCACCATTGTTGCTGTGACGGGAGTACGTCCAGATTAGCACAATGAGTACTTGTCGAGCGGTATGGGACGCTCATGAGGACAAGGGTTTTTATAAATAATGTATATACCAATCGGACATAATAGCGCCAGTAGAGATTCTTGAGTGAACCTAATCCAAGGGTTGTTGGTTTAAAATTGGACGACTTCTTGTTTGACTATTGTTTGTAATACTGTTTGAAGGGCTGTTTTAATGAACCAGTATCATAAATAAAGTAAAGGAACATGTATGTTTAAACAGTGTGGTAGTAATTAGATAACAAAAGAAGGGTGAGTGTGGTGTGGAAAGTGGGATAATGATACCTTGATGGTATCATTCTATGGACGGGTGGACCAGATAAGTCGGGTAGCTTTCCAACGTTTGAATTTTTTTTTATAGTCATAAATCTTAAAAGAGACAAACCTTGGCGGCTGTGCTTCTGAAATATGGAGAAAAAAGCGCACAAGTTGGTCACTCTAAGATTTATACGTTTAGGTATAATTGATTATAGATAGTTTTTAGATAGGGTTATGGTGGTTACGCTCCGCCATAGCGAGATAGGACCAATCCTTCACTAACGGTTCTTGCCCGTGGCTACGTAGTAGCTAAGGCAATGTCCGTTGGTTTTTCTTTCTCAGGATTGGAGACCTATCAAAGGTACTCCGCTCCTCTCGACAAGGGGCAGGGACCTCACACTGGTATCAGAGCCTAGGTTAAAGCTTGGGGAGATTTTTAGATTGATGTTTGGATGTTGAAGGATGCGAATGTTTGAAATAATAGAAGAACCTAGAAAAATTGTTTTGAGTTTTTATATGGTATTGAAGACTGAACTTTCCTGGTACAGGAAAATGTTCATTCAGCCTACCAGAAATTCCAGGTGTTCACCATCATATTTGAAAATGCATACCAATCACCAAATTATCAGTTTCGAAAAAGGGTGATGATGATTTTGGATAGGGTGTTTGCACCACCTATTCCAAGGGTGCATAGAGGATGGGGCATCAACTGGAGTCCATCTAGAGGAATCTATACCATCGATGTGACAAGATATGGTGCATGGATACCAATCTCAAGAAACTTCGTTGGGCAGAGGAGTTAAAAGTCATCGAAGTTTATCTTTTCCTTGGTACTAAGAATCCGGATGCTACCATTACCTTGGGAGGAGAAAAGATATCTCAGACTCAATGGGTCTATAACCAAGTTACAAAAGTTATCCATGGTGGTAGGATTCGACCCATATGTGTATCTCGTAGCTTTCAAGGGTCAAAAGAAACTTATTATTTTGATCCTTTAGCCTATCCTTTTGTAGTCACTAAACTCAAAATATAGACACATTACAATCCTTGTACCTAAAGACTACCAACCTTGGTAGCAAATAATGTGTATATAAATAAAGTTTGGATTAATATTATCTTTTGTTTGTATTATTGTCTGATCAAGTCTTACCTTAAAATGGATTAAAGTTAGAGTATCCAATAAAGTTTCACTTAATCTATATTGCATAGAGTGCGGTGTACACATCTCTTCAAGAGAAAAAGCTACTTCTCAAGCAAGCTAAACTTCCCTCTTTCAAAGGGGAAGGAGCCCTAGTTGAGCGCGATGCTGAAGTGTGGCTCGAAGAGATGGAGGATTACTTTGTTGCTGCTGGTACTACTCCCGATAACCAGACAATGTTGGCTATGTTTCGTCTCACGGGGGATGCCAAGCTTTGGTGGAAAAAACACTGCAAAGATAATCAAGTAGCTCAAAACACTCAAACTTGGGAAGACATTAAGTATGCTGTCAAAGGACGTTATCTTCCACCTTCACACGAATCTCTTAAGATGAATGAATTCTTCAACTTACGTCAGTTTCATCTTACAGTGGAAGAATACTACTCCAAATTTGTAACTCTTAGGCGCTATGCTCCGCCAATGACCGCAGATCAACGAGTAGCCCGTTTCTACCAAGGGCTAAATTCTCCTTTAAATACTCGTCTAGAAGCCATGAGGCCTATAAATTTGCAAGATGCTCTTTTAAGAGCTAAACCCTTAGCTAAAGAGATGTCAAACTCTCAAAGGGTACGAAATGAAAATTTAAGGAATGCTGCAAGGAGAGGACGGCCTATGATGTGGAACCAAAGGCAAGTTCACCCAGTTCACCAAACTCATCCAATAGTTGCAGCTTCAGCAAATGGATCTCAAAATGCAGATCTTAGATGCTATGAATGTAACGAGCTAGGACATTTCAGGAATGTATGTCCTAGGCGAGTCTCCGCAACAAATACACCTAATCGAGCTAGAGGACGAGGCCAAATAATAAATCGTGGAGGAAGAAATGGAGGACGAGGTCGAGGGCGCGAAATGGCTGCCAGAGTCAATGCTATCATAGGAGAACCAACATTAGGAGAAGAACAAGAGGAAAGAGAAACTCTACATGCTGCAATTGATAACGCAAGAGCAAGACAACAATATGCTGTCATTCAAACACCTGCAAATCACCAAGGTGAAAAATTTGAGCTTCTTATTGATTGTGGTAGTACTCATTCTTTCTTGTCACCTAAATGTTTAAGGAGGTTAGGACTTAATCAACATCCTACAAGAAAGATGAGAGTTGAATTAGCCAATGGAAAGGAGGTGTTATCTCAGTACATTGTGGGCAAAATAGATTTCAAGTTGGGAGAATACTCTACTTCTGCTACTTTTCAAACCTTACCCATAGGAATCTATGATGGAATTCTTGGAATGGATTGGTTAGCCAGTCATAATGCCAATATCCATTGTGCCCAAGGAAGTGTTACTTTTGTGGACAACCTAGGTCAAGAAGTCACTATTCAAGGCCAGAATGGACGACCAAAAGCTTACTTGGTCAAAGCTAATCGTCTTTTGAAAGGGTTACGCAAGGGTCAACAAATTTTTGTAGTCAAGCTAAACAAAGTAGAAAAATCTTCTTCCAACCCTGAACCAATGTGGCTAGAAGAATTTTCGGATGTTTTCCCTGCTAAACGTTCTGAACTACCACCACCTAGGGAGGTATACCATGAAATCAAAATTTTTCCAAGTGGTGAACCAGTCTCAAGAGCGCCGTACAAGATGTCACTTCCAGAGGCTATAGAACTCAAGGAGTAGCTCAAGCAGTTGATTGAGCAAGGGTTTATCCGACCTAGTACATCTCCATGGGGTGCACCTGTTCTCTTCCAAAAGAAAAAGGATGGCTCTCTTCGACTTTGCATAGATCATAGGGGCTTAAATCAAGTTACCATCAAGAATAAATATCCAATTCCTTGTATTGATGAGATGCTGGACAGATTACATAGAGCCAAAATATTCACAAAGATCGATCTTCAATCTGGCTATCATCAAATTCGAATCCAGAAGGCTGATATCTCCAAAACAGCTTTCAACACTCGTTATGGTCATTATGAATTTACAGTGATGGCTTTCGGACTTATGAATGCTCCTACAACTTTCAATCGTCTGATGCACGATATCTTTAGAGAATTCTTGGACGATTTTGTCCTAGTATTCTTTGACAATATCTTAATTTATTCCAAATCAGAGGAAGCGCATGAAGGACATGTTAGGAAAGTGTTAGAGCTTTTATGCCGAAATAAGCTGTATGCAAAGAAAATCAAATGTACCTTCTTTACCCCTAAGGTCTGTTACTTAGGGTTTATCATTTCACCTGAAGGAGTCTCTGTTGACCCTGACAAAGTCAAAAATATTGTGGAATGGCCTCAACCCACTTCACAAACCGAAGTCAAAGGGTTCTTAGGTATCACAGGGTGGTACAGGATCTTTGTAAAGGACTATGCTCTTAAAGCTGCACCACTAACCGACTTGCTAAAGAAAGGAGCAACGATACTTTGGGAAGAAAAACATGAATCTTGCTTCAAACAGCTGAAGGAGTATCTTGCTTCAGAAACTCTCTTAAAACTTCCAGATTTCACCCAAGAATTTGAGGTGATCACAGATGCTAGTAACCTTGCATTAGGAGGAGTCCTTACTCAAGAAGGAAGGCCTGTAGCTTATACTTCTCGGAAGCTTAGGATTCATGAAGTGAATTATGCTACACATGATTCAGATTTGCTAGCAGTTATTCATACTCTCAAGCTATGGAGACATTATCTATTGGGACGCAAATTCCAGTTGGTAACAGATCACAAGAGCCTTAAGTGGATTTTTATCCAACCTAACCTTAACATGAGACAGAGGAGATGGATAGAGCTCATGCACGAATATGATTTTGATATTAAATTTAGACCAGGTAAGGATAATGTTGTGACAGATGCCCTAAGCCGTAAAGCGTTTCTGGGGGTAATTTCCATGGCTAACAACCCTATTCTAGACAAGGTCTTGGATGCTGCTGTCAGAGATACAGATTACCAGATGCTTGGTAGTATCCTACGTGAAGAGAGGGTATCATCAAATCAGCCTAAACCTCTACATTACTCCTTAGAAGATGGGAAAATTTACTATAGGAATCGACTATGCATACCTAAGGATTCTACCCTAAGGAATGCTATCCTATATGAAGCACATGATGGCCCAACTTCAGGACATCCAGGTTATGCCAAAACCATCAATGCAATTCGCAGAAGTTACTATTGGCAAGGTATGAAGGGTGATGTCCTTCGCTATGTCAAGCAGTGTTTGTCTTGTCAAAGGATTAAGGCAGAGAGACTAAAGATGCCAGTTAAATTACATCCTTTAGATATCCCCCAAATGAAATGGGAATGTATTAGCATGGACTTTATCACCGGGTTTCCTTCTGTCCAAGCTGGCTATGATTCAATCATGGTCATAGTCGATTTTCTTACTAAAGTGGCTCACTTAATCCCAGTCAAGACAACCTTTACAGCTTCAGATATTGCTCGTCTGTTTGTGAAGTAGGTTTTCAGAATTCATGGTTTACCCAAGAGGATTGTTAGCGATCGTGATGCCAAGTTTACTTCAAAGTTTTGGGTATCATTGTTTCAAGCTATTGGAACCCAGTTATGTTTAAGTACTGCTTATCATCCTCAAACTGATGGCCAAACTGAAAGAGTTAATCAAGTAATTGAAGACATCCTCAGAGCCTACTGCAATAGAGAACCTCGCAAGTGGATTCAATACCTACCCTTGGTAGAGTATGCATACAATTCCTCTACTCATAGAAGTATTGGAATGATACCTTTTAATGCTCTTTATGGTCAAGAATGTTTATCACCTCTTAACTTTTCTGACCCCACTATAAGGTTAGAAGCCTCAAAGAAAATGCTTGAAGAAATGGAAGCTCAAACCAAAGCTATTCGAAGGGATATTCAAGCGGCTCAAGATCGACAAAAGAAGTACGCCGACTTAAAAAGATCTGATCGGATTTTCAAAGAAGGTGACAAAGTTTTCTTACGAGTAAAGCCGAAAAAGAGCAATGTGTCTCTCGGAAGGTATAAGAAGCTTAGCTACAGATATTGTGGACCTTACGAAATAATCAAGGTTGTAAGTGATCAATCTTATAGACTAAAACTCCCTTCTCATCTCAAAGTGCATGATGTATTTTATGTAAGTCTGTTAAAACCTTATGTATATAACCCTGACCATGTCCTTGATGATGAGCAAATCATTTTACCTGCTCAAGATGTTCTACAACTCCAACTTGATACTATCCTAGAAACTCGGGAGAGAAAGCTTAGGAATAGATCCATCAAAGAACATCTTATCTTATGGAAGTATTTACCTATAGAAGATGCTACTTGGGAAGATGAGACATCCCTTCTTAAGGATTACCCTTCACTGTTCTTGAGATGAGGGCATCTCAAATTCTAAGTTAGGGAGATTGTAAGGTCTCTACTTTCAAATTGCACACAAGTTCTATTACGCATTTGTATTTTTTGGAACCATCACTCCTTATTTAAGATATTCGAGTTCAAATTATGAATCGTAGGTTGAGAAAACCTAGAAATTAAAATTTACGCTACAAAATTTTGACATGTTTAGCTATATGAATCACTTACTAACTTATTGCAAGATTTATTTGCTGATTGTAAAATTTTCTTTTACTACTGTAAAGTTAATATAAGACTGTAAAGTTTAACTTAAAAATGTAAAGTAAATTATCATTAAGGAAATAAATAAAATAATTATAAAGACAAAAGAATACACAGGGATGACAAATGAAGGCACATGGATCACATAGGAGGGGACAAAGTGGGACACACTGTCACATGAAAAAGGAGAAGCTACTCTTGACTAATCTTAATGAGGGGGGGCTTGTGTGGCCTTATCTTTTGATGATAATGACAAAGTGGTCAAGCTCATGGGTACCACAAGGGTACAAAAAATGCGGGTATGATTTTTGGAAAAAAATAAACAAATAAAAAAAATAATTTTTTTACTAAAAAAAAATTAAAAAATTATTTAAAAAAAAAAAAGTTGGACGTTTTTCTTTCTGCTATAAATAGAGCATCCATGCTCACACTTTAGACATAGAGATTGCCTCTATAACGCTCACAAAGTGCTGCCACTTCTCTTAGAGAGAAGGCGTCCACAAACCACTAAGAGAGCAAAAACTCTAGTGGACTAATAAGGTGTGTATTAATTGAGCATTCAATTAGTTTTAAAAAGGATATGTGTGTATGTGTGCTATCTTCTACTCTAATCTCTTTAATAGATTAGTAAAATTCAATTAGATATGTGTGTGTGTGCTATCTATTACTCTAATCTTCTAATAGATTAGTAAGATTCAATTAGCTTTAAGAAAGATATGTGTGTGTGTGTGTGTGTTATCTTTTACTCTAATCTCTCTAATAGATTGGTGAGATTCAATTAGCTTTAGAAAAGTATGTGTGTGTGTTCTCTTGTACTCTAATCTTTCTAGTGGATAGTAAGATTCAATTAACTTTAGAAAAGATGTGTGTGTATGTTTTCTCTTACTCTAATCTCTCTAAGTATACCTACTCTATCTAGTTAGTACATCTTCACTATTAACTTATATATTGTTAATTGAAAGTTAATACATAAGAGAACTCATCATATTCTTATTATACATGATGAAATTCTCATTCACCAATGTTATTGTCAATTAGGTTAAATAGAATTTTGAATAATACTAAACATTGATTTAGTTGAAGTATAGAATTGAAGTTAGAATTGGATTAAAAATGTCATGCATAAAAGTAATGCATTCCTAAACTTTCACTCGTAATTTACACACTTAATTTTTTATTAATTAAGATTAGCAAATATTTGATGTATAGAAATTAGATGTAGAACAACAACACTAAGTGTGAATCCGAGTTGGCGAAGGTTCAAATTACAGACTCTTTTTGGAAACAAGAGATTACTAGGGAAATTGACCAATTTAAAGTTCTAAGTGTATAACATAAGTGTAGTACAAAAAAATGGCTCCAAAGCGTGCTCGAACCCAAGGCACTAATGACCATGAAGCCGGTACAAGTAACAGGGGAACTCCTGCGGAACATGCTATGTCTCCACCAATCGGACCAATCGGAGCTATGGTACAGTTTAGTATTGCAGTTTCAAGTTATGCATCATTGCAAATACGAGACCATAGGAATATATTATTTACCTTATGAAAAGAAAACACGGACAGAAACTACGGGGCTTAACCCTAAGAAACTCGTCATATGTTTGACAAGTAGGAAAGATTGTCTTGTGAAACTGGTCGCTATAGGAAAGAATGTTTGTCCAAAACCTTCGGTATGGTTTCTCTCAAGTCTCTCTACTTATTAGCGTTGGTATTATGTGGCAGTTGCCGAGGAGTGAGATGACGCCCAGGATGGCACCACTAATGCTGTGATGGGAGTACACCCAGATTAGCCCAGTTGGATACTGTAGTTTTGTTTTGCTGTGGCGTGAGGATGACGCCCAGATTGACATCGTTGTTGCTGTGACGGGAGTACGTCCAGATTAGCACAATGAGTACTTGTCGAGCGGTATGGGATGCTCATGAGGACAAGGGTTTTTATAAATAATGTATATACCGATCGGACATAATAGCGCCAATAGAGATTCTTGAGTGAACCTAATCCAAGGGTTGTTGGTTTAAAATTGAACGACTTCTTGTTTGACTATTGTTTGTAATACTGTTTGAAGGGCTGTTTTAATGAACCAGTATCATAAATAAAGTAAAGGAACATGTATGTTTAAACAATGTGGTAGTAATTAGATAACAAAAGAAGGGTGAGTGTGGTGTGGAAAGTGGGATAATGATACCCCGATGGTATCATTCTATGGACGGGTGGACCCGATGAGTTGGGTAACTTTCCAACGTTTGATTTTTTTTTTTAGTCACAAATCTTAAAAGAGACAAACCTTGGCGGCTGTGCTTCTGAAATATGGGAAAAAAAGCGCACAGGTTGGTCACTCTAAGATTTATACTTTTAGGTATAATTGATTATAGATAGTTTTTAGATAGGGTTATGGTGGTCACGCTCCGCCATAGCGAGATAGGACCAATCCCTCACTAACGGTTCATGCCCGTGGCTACGTAGTAGCTAAGACAATGTCCGTTGGTTTTTCTTTCTTAGGATTGGAGACCTATCAAAGGTACTTCGCTCCTCTCGACAAGGGGCAGGGACCTCACACCCGACTAGAGCTACACGCCGATACCAACATTACGCGCGTACGGTCCGGCTTTGTGAGCTCCTTCTACGAGCTTCATCGGTTGTTTGGGTGAGCATACGTTGTCCGATTTTGCATTGCAGCATATCCACGCTTTCACATTGAGGAGAACTACACATTAGGCACTTTAGATTTTGGAAACGAAGACCTGCAGATTTCGGACAGACATCCTACGTGTTTCTGCACCGGGTGTTCTGGGTCGTGATTTTGGCTCATAGACCTTAGGGAGAGAAGCCTATTGGTATTAGTAGGGTCTCCTTCAAGTTCTATGGTGTTTTGAGATTTTTTGATGGGTGTTCGGCTCTAGGAAGCGTTGTAGGAAGTTTCCTTTTTTGCACTCTTGAAGGCTGTGACTTAGACAATTGGTAGAGACCTCTGTAGAAATTAGTTAGGAGTCGGTCGAGTGTATGTTGACACCTTATGCTTGCTTCCACGTGCCTGCGGGTCGAGGTTCGTCCTTAGCTGACATTATATGTTAGGTAGTTCTCGTTGTGCTGACGTCCATCGCGGCGTATCCGTTCAATAGAAGAACAGTCCATCTGGCACATTTGAGAGTTGGTTTCTCCACTGTGCTATGCTAGAAGTAAATGTCATCATCTTTCCATATGAGAACAACCATCACTGGAGTCTCATATGCCTTGATGTTGAGCAGCCAGCAGTGTGGGTGTTCAATTCAATAAAAGGAACCCACCCTGAAATTAGGCTGTAAGTGTTATGTATCAAAAGGTGTTTCTTATAGATATGCATGTAAATTTGAAAGCCTCAAACTAACATCCTGATACTCCTTTGTGTAGTTGTATAAAGAGATTATTGCTTGCTTATGGCAAGCTATGTGGAAGGTATGAACTATACAAGGCCCCAATCAAAGATGTGCCTGTACCAAATCAAACCAATGCAAATTCTTGCGGCTGGAGATGTCTTCTCCATGCAGAGTATGTTCTGCAAAGATACTTTGCATTAAAACCTTTCATGACTAAGGTAACCATTTGGCAATGCATTCAGTCAGTTTTGGTTTTCTTTATACAAGACTTCTCACCATGTGGTCTTTCAATTTTGCAGAGTGCTGTGCAAAACTACACATATGATTATTTGCAAAGATATCGGGCAAGTCTAATACAACACCTGCTCACTATGTTGAACCCCAGAGAAGCTGAAGATAGCGGCTTGGATGACCGCACAATTGATATGACAATACATGACGAGCCACCACGACAAGCCCCTGCATTAGATACAGTGGAATCACAACGGGCCGAGGGGGTCATACCAGTCGAAGATGAAAGACCCAAGGATGAAGAAAGGTCAAATAAGGCTATGCAAGGTGCTACTGTACAAGCAAAGGGGCTTATGGAGGAGACACTGAAAGAGCCAAGTAGGCCAGTGGAGGAGCCAAAAGAGCCCATGGATGAAACCCTGGATGAGGCAAGGATGGATGAGGAAAGCAGGCTTACGGATGAGCAAAAGGATATGGATGATGCAAGCCGGCCAACGGAGGCAGAGGAAAAGACCTTGGAGGGAAACCCTGAATGAGGCAGAAAGAGCCATGGGGGAGACCATTGATGAAGATGAGAACGATGACTATGACGATGAAGCTAAAGCAGAGGATAGCAACAACGATAACAACACTATAGAGACCCAGTATGGACCCTTGCTACTTGTAGATACAATTGTTCCGGTAATGTCTATTCAAGTATGGCAAAATATGTTCAGCTTCTAACTACTTATATGTACTTGTCAACTTTTACAGAGGTTGATTATCTTGGACATCAATGGATTGCTGCTGATGCGCGTGCCTTTGGGTGTAGCAGACCCCTTTGAGGATTTGCAAACATTTCGGATGGATACTTGTCGAGTCGTGGTTCGTCCAAGAACCAAAGAATTTATTCAGTTTCTTCTTCCGCGCTTCAGAGTTGCCGTATGGTCTTCAATGCAAAGGCAAAACTTGTCGCCACTAGTTAAAATAGTTTGCGGTGTATGCGGTGCTCATACATCAGATTTTGCCTTTTTGTATGATCAAAGAAAATGTGTTACCATCGAGGGCCACTACCACCCTAAAAAACCACACTTACCTCTTTTGTACAAACCGTTTAGCCAAATCGATGTACCCTTTGATGCAAATAATACACTACTAATTGATGATACTCTTGAAAAGGGAGACCTAAATCCACCAGCAACAACTATCTCACCACCCTCTTTTGAGGGGCATACCTTTGATTTTTACCTTGAAAACATTTTGATTCCATACTTACAGAAATTGTATCTCAGTCCATTGTTCATGGACGAGTCTGTACTTTCTAATGAATTAAGATGACTCTTCTATCATGTCTTTGTCTTGCCTAACATAGAGAGAGAGATGTGGCAATGGCTAAAGAAATGTATTTCAAGAACACTTATATTCACATACCACAATTGACAAATGAGCTGAAAAAAACTTCATGTATTGAAAGTCATTCGTATACACTTGGGTTCACAAGAATCTTTGTTACATTGACACTATTTCAACCCGACCATCCAACTTTTTGCACAAAATATCTTTTTCCCTACGTCGCATCAGCTTACAGCCAGCTAGGAAAAAAAAAATCTGAAAGGTCCCTGTCCATTGACCCTTCAATTATGTCGTGCCACAACTGCAGAAGACTGCATAGCTCCCTTATTGTAACCACCAACATTAGGCCATGCTCTTTATCAAACACTTCCACATCCACAGTAGGATTATCTTCCAAACCTGCAGAAACCTGGTCCATAGGAATGTATTTACCTCTGAGCATTTGTGATCGCATATACCAAAAGGAGACTAACAGTGATTGGCTTGCAATCATGTACTTGACAACTAGAGTGTCAAGCGCGACCTCGCATCGTATGCCAATCTCTTCCTTTACATACCATTCTCTGTCAAGAAGTTTGTCACAGGATGAATGCTGAAATGACTTGCACATGAACATAGTTTTCATAACACGTATATTGTAGTTATGAAACAACTCTATGAACAGTGCAGCAGGACAAAAGTTTGCAATTCTAACCAGTTTGGTGGGAATAGAGCTACGTAGAGACCTCTGTATATCCTTGTAGAGCTTACTTCGCATTTCCTCCACCATTGTTTCCTCAGGAATTGGCCAGTCCACAGTGTTCCAGTCCGTTGGTAGAGGCACTTTCACCAACATGCCATTCTTATTCCCTGGGCAGATTTGGTAGAAGTAGTCATAGAAAAATATTCCTTCATCAGCCAAGCTTTTTTTGGTTCTCCCTGAATACTATAGAGAACCAATGTGGGCATGAACGACAAGGAAGAGGCCTATTATGCACTTCATAGGCTCCCATTGCTCATAAGAAGAGGGATAAACATCTGCAAAATATATAACAAGAGTTAAACTAAGAGTATCAATAAGTGAAAATGACAAATCTAATGTAGTTGAGATGTGAAGAATGGAGCCATTGCTCATAAGAAGAGGGATAAACGTTGCAAAATATATAAGAAAAGTTAAATTGAGAGTATCAATAAGTGAAATGACAAATCAAATGCAATTGAGATGTAAAGAATACTTACATTTGCAACGTGTTGATGTATATCTGACACATTTCCACCGTTTTCTATCACTTCTGGATGGGTAAACACATGCTGAACAAGAACTTCCTTTACAGATCTTTTGCCGATAGCATTGATAGCACTAGACCTCTTGGCGCTTCTTGGTAAACATTGATTGTAGATTTTGGCTAGACATCCTATGTGTTTCTGCACCGGGTGTTCTGGGTCGTGATTTTGGTTCATAGACCTTAGGGAGAGCGGCCTATTGGTATTAGTAGGGTCTCCTTCAAGTTCTATGGTGTTTGGACATTGTTTGATGGGTGTTCGGCTCAAGGAAGCGTTGTAGGAAGTTTCCTCTTTTGCACTCTTGAAGGCTGTGACTTAGAAAATTGGTAGAGACCTATGTAGGAATTAGTTAGGAGTCGGTTGAGTGTAGGTTGACACCTTATGCTTGCTTCCACGCGCCTACGTGTCGAGCTTTGTCCTTAGCTGACATTACATGTTAGGTTAGTTCTCGCTGTGCTGACGTCCGTCGCGGCATATCCGTCCAACATTGGCGCCGCTGTCGGGGACGAAAACCTCTGAGGTAGGTGACCGAGACTAATCCTTGAGGATTGGGATTTTTGGCTTGCCAAGAGTCTCGCTTTACATTTAGATAGGATCAGAGGGTGGAGGACTCTCTAGGTCTTAGAGGGAGTCTAGGAAGCGTGTGTCTGGCCTAGATCCTTTGACTTAGGTAGAGGAGGTAGACTTAGGTAGTTTAGGTAGTAGTCGAGTTCTAGAGTAGGAGTCGGAGTGGTAGAAGCGGTGAGAGGAGAGCTTGAGAGTCCGGAGAGGCCAAAAAGCAACCAAAAACACCATTATCACCATTTCACATGATAGGTAGGAGTAGAGTAAGTAAGACATTATGATTCAGGATCTAGAGCATTTCATACATGTACACTTGCTTGGTAGAATCATTACAAGTTTGTAAACGACGCAAAAAGATGCAAAAGTGTGGTTGAAATCCTAATTGAAGTCCAAAAAATTACTGTGAGTGTTTCTGATAGACCTACAGAGCATCAGGAGCACTCCTGTCAGAAAAAACTTTAATTTTAATCCAAGAGACATGCTACGCGTAGGATGTCTACAGGCTAATATGGGAGGAATTTTGGGATTTTGAGTTGACCAGTGTGTTCAGGAGGTAAGGTTTACCCTAATTTCTACTGGAAAGTGGAAATTTGGCCATATCTTGGCAGGATAAGGCCAGGTAGACTGAAATTGCTCGACATCCTACCCAAATAGTGCCAAAACATTATTTTGAGACCAAAACCATGAGATGGCTGCATGGGCATGTCTTGCATGATATATTGAGTGTCTGAAAGGGGTTTCACCTCATTTGGATAAGAAAATTGGGTTCAAAGTGGACTTTAGCACTTTTGACTGAAAAAAGCAAAAACAGCTGAAATTTGGGACTTTTGACATCCAAATCAAAATCTAAGCATACCATTGGGTTACTGACATCAAGGGGAAGCTGTGGGACAAATCTGGGGTCAAACAGGCCAAATAGACATCCTACGCGTAGGATATCTTCTGAGTGATTTGGGACTCCAAACTGAATTCTGAGTATACCCAAGTGATCAGAAACTCAAGGGGAGCGTGGGCTTTGAGTTTGAAGCCATTCTGATGAAAAAGACATCCTACGTGTAGGATGTCTAATGCAAGAAAATGAAGCCAGACTTTGACTTTGAGCATAGTAAGGTGTTATATAGCCTGAGGCAAGCCTCCTAGTCAGTTTTGGTCCAATTTGGAGTTGATTAGATTGATCAATACCATCAACAGGCCATCGGAACAAATTTCTGACTCATTGACCAGCTAATAGGAGTCCAAATCAAAAAGTAAAAGCAGTTGTAAGCTCAGCACAACAAGAGGAAACAACAGTGCAAAAATCCAGGCAAAACAGAGCAGGAGACATCCTACGCGTAGGATGTCTATTGGGGCATACTGCAAAGAAAATTTGACCTGGCATAGACAGTGAGATTCCATTTGGCTTAAGGGTTCCAGAACTTCTTTCAGAAGTGAATTTGGACCTTGTTTGCCCATTTGACTAAGCAAAGATTGAATTCAGACTTTTTCGCGTAAATTGACCAACATCTGAGGGAAGTACTGTTTCAGATTAGCAAACCTAATCCAGAACATCAGCAGTGTATAAAATATAGTAGTGGTTGAGATTAACTCTCTAGTTATACCAATCATTACTAAGATAACCTCTAGCAGATAAATGCTTTGATTCAATTGCCGAAATTAAAACGCTTGTGTATAGGTATATTCAGCAACAAAGCAAGAAGTTGTGCAGAGACTGACCCATTGCCAGGTGAGTGGTTGAAATTGTGATAAATTGGGTTGATAAGTTTGATGAATTTAAGATCAGGAAGATACATTGTTAGAGACCAGAAAGTGGCAGGTGACCAAGGTAGCTTAGTGTCCACCGAGGAGAGTGTAACTCAGGCAAGGCTAGATCCGCTAGCATCGATTATAGAGGAAGGTAGTGATACTGACACTTCGTCAGATAAATCTTTCTTCATGATGGGTAGTCAACAGCCAGGAGGTTTCACCTATGATGGACCTATGCGAGGAGGAAGCACCTCCCAAAATCCTTTGAATGATTCCAGGCTCACGGTGATCTTCTTAGAGGGAACAAACTCGAGAGGAACCCTAGTCTATTCTGACTATCGAGGCCGCAAGTGCATTTGTATCGAAGAGAGGCCAGCTCAAAGATTGGAGATAATCCGAGTGTATGATGATGGAGATAGATTCCGAGACGAAAAGGGGAACCACTATTTAAAAGTTATTAACCTTGAAGATTACAACAGATATGGAGATAACATGGCGAAAGGGAAAATGGTTTCAGAAACTCAAGAACCACCACCAAACATTGATCGGCCCGGAGCTATTTTTATGTATGATAAGAAAACAACTAGGGTTCCAACTTATAACGAGAATGTGGGAATCTACAAGCATGAGAGTGAGGGTATTGTCTCTAACTTTCGCAGCAAAGAACCATACGTAAATGAACTAAGCAAAGACAAGGTTCTTTACTTATTCTCTTATGAAACTGCTATGGGGAAGGGCATAGTTTTTGTTGATCGATACGGGCGAGAATACCAACGTATTCTCCCAGAGGAAGTAGAAAGAGCAACAGGTCCAGGAGCATCAGCATATGCCCCTGAGGAAGTGCCAAGAACAGACCACACCCCAAGAAAGTCAACGAATCCTTTTTCCGACGATTATGACACTACCTCACATTCCACCCGACCGCAAGCATTCAACAACCAAGACCAACCAGCAAACCAGCCATCATTGCAGGCATGGCTTCGACAGAGTGCAACAATGGAACCAGACCGAAACCAAGATGGTTATCAAGCCGCACGAGGGCTCATGGATTTTCAAAAACCACCACACTATTCAAGGTATCAAGCAGAGAGTAAGCCAAAGACACAAGGGTCGACAAAGCCTGGAGGACCACCCATAGAACGAGTTCGAAGAGAAGCACCACCTCCAGCGAGAACCGTTAGAAATTATGGCTTAGGAGCACCATTGGGAGAGGAACCAGCCTATTACAGAAGGCCTGAGGAGGTGTATCGACTTGGACGGGGCGATCCAATGATGAGATTTGTAGACCATCGAAGAATTAGACCTTCTCAAGTGCAAAAATGGGTAAACAAGAAATACACAGAAAACAGAGACCCAAGAGATCATGTAGCAGCCTTTGTGCGTGTAATTAGATCCGAAGAGGTGTTAGATTTTCCAACCCAATTCGTAGGGTTTGGACTAACCCTAGAGGATGATGCTGCGACTTGGTTTGACTCTGTGGAGCGTAGAGACTTTGAGTCGATGGAGGAAGTGTTTGACGAGTTTATTGAGGAATTCTCTCAAAGGGGAATAGCTCACATTTAGAAACTTCTTCACTTGGAAGAGGAATCCACCAATGGTTGTGCCCTCACATATGTTAGGGGGAAAAAGCGTTGGCTAAGGAAACCAAAATCTGAATGATGAAGTTATTGGGCCGGAATTTTTTTTTAATGGTCCCGTTTCCACTGCGAGACAGGACTAGGTCTCTTTCTAGGGCTATAAACCTAAACCATTATCAATGGTAAGGGTGAATTCCCTGGAATTTTTCTTGTTTAAGGACTCTGGCTTTAGTAAGCTTGGAGACCTGTCAATGGTACCATCCCATTTTTTATATCAGCGGGATTGGGGACCTTACAGTGACATTTGACATGCCCATTACTTTGTCAAATGGTGTTTCTAAGATTGTGCAAGCTAGTGAACATTGTACTCTCACCGACATACAAGAACACTTGATTATCTTGGGCTACAAAGATATCAAAGATGCTTACTTTTGTCTCAATCGGCAAAAGGTCAATTCAATTTTTATGTTGTTTGCATGTGCCAATTGTAAGTCTTGTTAAAAGCATTTTTGTTGTTTCATGTTGGAAGGCGGATGGAGGGAGCCATGAAAGTGCAAGAGGAGTCGAGGGTTGGTAGAGCACTATCTTTAAGTTGATATGATAGATGTTGTAAAGCATTCTGTTTAATGGAAATTCAAAACTTTTTTGGCATTATAGTATCGCCGTCATTGATTAGGTTTTTTAGATTTTTTTGGGTGTTTTTGTGCACACCCATGTGTGTTTGTATGTATATCAAAGAGCTTAGAGATGGCATCTCTTTTTGCAGTGGGCCGTGGGGGGGGGGGTATATAAAGGGGAGGGGGACTTCTTATTTGTCTATCAACGCTTGAGAGAGAGAGAGAGAGAGAGAGAGAGGTTGCCATGGCAGCACATGTTGGCGCATCCTCCTCCCACGTAGCAGCAGCATTGAAAGATCCACACACCCCCCTTTCGCGGTTCCTTCTTTTCTTGGAGGACACCAAATATGTTGGACACAATGATCTTCACAGCTTCTTCATTGGAACAATGGATTTTTAAAAAACCATGCAGCTCCACAATGACACTTTTTATGACATCATAGAGTATATGCATGTGCATACACTAAAGTATGCTATGAACTTTGAAGACAACCTCATGATGTGGTTGCCATGTGATCTACTTTGCTACATCCACAAGGGCGACACTACATTTTCAAACACACTAGCTCGCTTTAAAATGATTGCAAAGGAGGCAAACCACTTCCACCAAGTGACAAAGGAAGTTGCAGACTCCTTCAAGAAGCACAAAATTGGGTAATCTTTCTTGTCCAACATTGCCACTCTCTTCTTCCTTGTCAATGAGGAACCCTTCTTGTAGGAGATGGAGATCCCACATCTAGCAGTGGGTGGGGTGTTTCCAGATCGTAAAGATCCCAAGTGCGCTCCTATAGATGCCCAGAGTGAGCGAAGACTGCAAGCCACCGAATATCCCCATGGCTTGGAAGGGGAAGTGGCAGTGAGAGAGTAGAATGCTGGAACCTCTGAGGTGCCCGATCGTGAGAGCCGTGACCTTGCTACAATTCTTGAAGTGGAGATTAGTTTTCTTAGCAACATAATTATGGAAGATGAAGAGTATTTATTCTTACATGATGTGGAAAATGCTTTTGGTGTCCGTCTAGATGAGTGTCTTAGCCTCATATGCACCAAGATGGAGTTCCCCCTTGATCCTACACTAGAAGCTACAGATGACAAGTTGCTTCCATTGGGGGGCTCTATTGTTGACACAATTGCAATAGTGACAATGTATATCCTCGTTGCAGAGTAGAGTCAAGTCACAAACTAAGAGTTTGTTGCAACACAAGCCAAGGTTGTTGCCAACCCAACTCCCATCTACCCCGACTCGCCTAGTTTGTGGAGCCCCCGCATGGTTGATGAGAGAAAATCCTCTATCAACCTTGAAGCCACACCAACTATGGATGATGAGGATAAGCAACAAGAGGTAATACTAAGCATCTTGTACATTGATAATTCAACCTTTCTTCTTTGATTTTGGTTAATTCCATTTTTGCAAGATTTTTATACATGGAACTGTAGGCTAGCCAGGAGGGGGAGGAGCGCATGGTGTTTGGGCCTCAGGTAGTGGGCCTCAGGTAGCCCTTGCACACTACATCGGTAAACTACCAATGCAGGATGTGTGCATCATACACAAGGATTTCTCCCCCAACGGCCATTTTGTTTTGTAGGTGCTCAAGGTTGCAAGTAAACTGCTATGCTTAGCCACCATCCCTCAAACACACAATGTAATTATTTTGGTGATAAAATCACTTGCAATTTCCACTTTTGGCATTGGTTTTTGTGGCAAGGTCAGGACACGCATAGAACTTAGTCAATCCCTGGGGTTGACAGTGCCCAACCTATAGCTGCTTTTGTGATTGCATCCATTCTACCCAATGCTATAAAACATCGTAGAGAGATCACAAAATGCCTCCTATCAAATGATAGTTAAGCCGGATGTACAAAATTTTTAAATGAAAATTATCTCTCTTGTCCATTATCTTTTGCAAAGTTCAATTTATTGATCATGTTCAGTGCCCAGGCAATCTATGAAAATTCTACCCATTTGTGATCTGTATTAACTATTTGAATGTTGATTTTGTACATTGAAAGACATTTGTCCAAAGTTTGGCGTAAATATTATATTTTTGTACTAGAGGTCAAATTGGATGTGTCCACAAGGCAACAAGAAAATGCCCTGCAAGCCTACTATCAGGCTAAATCTTGTTGCCTTGTGGACACAACCAATTTGGCCAATATTGGCAAATGCAGAGCAAATGTTTTTACCTAATGGACAATTCAAGCCAGTCAAGAATGCTGCAAGTTGCAAAAAAAGTTGACAGTCAAAGTATGTAGCAGGCACTTGAACGTGCAGGTGTGCAAGGGCTCGAAGGTAGAATAGAAAGGGGACCGTGGGGCAAGGAGGGGTGACAGCAGGCAAGGATGGCAAGGTTACGCCATAGTATTTGGGATGCACTTTGTGAGCACATGCATGACCTGATCGAATTAATGAGGAAGTAGACGATATGCATTTTGCACCTTCTGCTTGATAGGAATCCTTTTGCTTGATAAATGCCTTCTGAAGTAGTGTGACTCAGATCTTGCAAAAGCCATGCACTTTGGTGTCGTAGCTGCAGGAATTCCGCCCCCCCACCATCGAATGCTACAAGTAATTGTAGCCGTGCGAAGAAACTTTAGCGGTACTGCCAATACGACTCATCAGCGATTGTGTCCTCATCGTCATTGTTGCCAAAGTAGGTGGCCACAGGAGTTCGCAGCATCGGAGAAAGTCCTCTTAGTTCCATGTCATCTCCTAAAAGAGAATTCAAGTGCCCACTCCCGCAAAAAAATCTCTCACCCAATTGTTGCCACACACGGCTCAAGCTCTTTTGCCTTACATGCCCTGCACTCCGCCTGAGGCACCGCCAGCCACGCCACTCTACCAGTCTACTATTGCAACCAGTCCGTGCCGGCACGGACTGGTTATAGCAGCAAACTAGTAGGCTATCATGATCGATGGTTGTGCTAATGATTCTTTGTTTTTTTTTGCATTATTAACTGATTAGCTTATGTCTACACGATATCGTGAAAAAGGTGAAAAGAAAACCTCCTCTAGAGTGAACCTTTTGCTTGATAGGATTCTTTCTGAATTAGTGTGACTCATGTTTGGCATAAGCCGTGAACTCTGCTACCGCAACTACCCACACAAAGACATTTGGCACCCTGTCATTGAACCTTGAAAGAATTTATAGAGGTGCACTCCGTAGAAGGCACCGTCTGGCACATCACCCTAATATTCTACTATTGCAATCAGTCTGTGCCAACGCGGACTGGTTGCAACCACAAACTAGTAGTCTACCGTGGTCGATGGTGGTGCTAGAAGGAAACCAATGATTTATTTATTTATTTGTTTGCATTAACAATTGATAAGCTTCTGTCTATACGATATCAAGCGCAAAAGGCAAGAGAAAAACCCTCATGGCACTCACGGTATATCGGGGGGTGTTTTTTTCTCACCTTTTTCACAACGACCAACATTGTCGGCATGTCCAGAGGGGTTATTTTTTCCTCGTCGAGAGGGGTTATTTTTCCAGTTTTGACTGTTGTTCAATCACTGAGGACATGACAAGAGGGGGTTTATTTTCATCTTTTGTGTTGCAAAATAGTTCCAATGGAGCCATTCTTTTATCGCACGCATGATTTTGGACCAACCTAGCGATGGAGTAGCATAGGTCTCAAAGAGGGCATCTCTTTATAGACGACAAATGTGCTTGAAATTATTTTATGTACAACTTAAAAAAATGGTGTCATGTTACTTTCCTTGTTGATCCAAGCATATGTTTTGCAATGTGTTAGCAGTTGAAGTCTCTCTATAACTCTCACATAATTTATTGTCTATATCTATGTCTCCCTCATACAAGCGGTAGTTTCAACTATAAGATGAGTTCCTTTTGTGAACATAAACTGTTTTTTACAACCAAAATATTGTGTGTAAATAACCATTGCAATTTCAAATTTGTTTCACTAGTAGTGATATTTCTCAATAGACTCGCTCGTTTATTTTGTTGCTCAGAAATATTTGCTCGCTATCTCGTATAACCCCTACAAAGATACATGCAAGAACTAACAGCACTTTGTATTAATTTTTTGTTTTATGATTATAGTTCATTTGCTGAGGGATGAAAGCTATAAAGAGTTTGTATAGATGCAAACTTACACCGAGAACCTCACAAAACTTTATAACCATGTTTCTTGAGTAATCTAGATGGATCATAATTGGACAAGTAGCTAGATTGCAAGTTGAACGGGCACATAGTTTGAAATTCAAACTAAGACAAATTGAGGGTACATTTAGTTATCAATGGAAGTGGTTCCTTAGTATGTTTCCAATCACTATGCTACACCCTCTTTGACTAGTTTTACTTAGTTAGATCATGTGAGACCTAAATTTTATATATAAGATAGGGGTATGATAGTTTCTTCATTGATTGTCATATAAGTGTAGAAAAGGGAGTCATATTCCCTAATATGTGTCGTGTATAGGGGTTTTATCAAATTTTTCCATTCGCAGGTGGCATCCTATTTTGTATATGAAGTGAATCCCCGGGGCATGGCATCCATTCCCCTGGGTGGTGACTTGTCGGCCATAGTTTGGCGACATGGGCCAGATGGCATCGCGTCCACCCGGCGCGGCAACATCTTTCTACCTACCCTATGATTCACTGGATGTCCTCCCTTCCCACGGAAAATGCACAATAAAATAATCTTTTGAATTACAAAACCACATGAAATTAGAGAACTATTCAAGCACACAGATAAAAATGTCTACTTGTAAAATTGCATAAACAATCAAACAATGAAAACACTCAATCCAAAAAATGAGAGGGTTGTGGCACAAGAAAATATGTTGTAATGCTCGGATTACGGGGATAACATGTGTATCCAAGTGCAATGAGTTTTCCATTATCATGAGATTCTAAATGCATCTACTACCTCCTGGTCCAAACTTTTCCCACCCTAGTCCTTGATGCTTGCCACATTGCATGCCGTGCTAGACCTTGTGAGGATCTCCAACTCTTTGAGGAATGAACATGGGCCAATCATCATCAACGGGCTTCTTTTGCCAAGTGCGATGACCATGCACGTTCAATCGACACTTTGCATCCAAAGGTGGTACGGTAAAACCAGCTGAACATTTTTTGAAGATAGCATGAGTGGACTAAACCCCCTCCATGTCTTGTATTCTTGAAGTGGACACCCTTGGAATGATAGTGTGACTTCTACATACCTTGTGTGCTCCAAAGATCCAATGAACCATACATGTTCATAAAGTATGCACCACGGACATAGAGGACTCTATGTTGCCCATAAAACCACAACACATTGATGATCAAAATTAAAGCATAATACAGACCAAGTCGGAATAGCAAGCACTCACCATATAGTGTGTAATGTTTGATTCACCCCATGCATTAGGAAATTTCGGAGGTCATTAGGAGGGCCTTCTAAGAAAATGTATTTTTTGCACTCTCTCTAGAAAATATGGCGAATGATAGAGGCGGGTCTGTCATGGCAAAAGTTCAAAAAGTGTACTTTAAGTAGATTCTTTACCCTTCTGAACATTATACGTAATGATTGAGGGATAATCTTCTTTTCAGTTGCATTGAATGAACTTCGTCAACATGGAGGGAATGAGGCTAACATGGAAGGAGGAAGCAGCAGCCGTCTATTCACTTTTCATTAAACCTGCACCTTTGGCTAATGGCACACTCCTCAAATGGCACAAATGTTATGCAGAAACCAGCCAAATATCACCTTCACATTGATTTGGACAACGAGTACCAACCATTGATTAAGCGTAGTAAAGCAAACACGCATATACCTCCTGCATCCATAGACATGCTCAGAGCTCAGGGAGCTAAACACATAGATATCTAGACGAGAGGCTCTCTCTATCCTAAGAATCCAATGACTAATGCGTCTCCAACATTTTTCAATCCTACAAGCTTATTGACCTTTGCTGGTGATGGAGAAAACGGCCTTCTGGGTTATTGTAAATCTCTTACAAGGCAAGCTGAAACTTATAAGGGCATTCTCCAAGCTCAACAATGTGAGATTGTTCGTCTTTCACATTTGCATTCTACATATCAAGTTACAATTTTGCAACACAAAACAGAGGTACAGGAACTGAAAGGAAAGGTATGAAGTTGTCAAATGAAGGACACCATCTTGGGTGGTCGTATCCGAAAGAAGAAATTGTGCAATCTTGAAACATTGCAGGTTGCATCCGGAGGTCTCAAGAAAAGAATCCAACCATTAAGGTAATGCTTCTTGGTTGACTAAATAGTCTTAGTTAAGTAAATTTTTTGTTTTTCTAGTTATGCATTGTTTTCATGTGCCTAAATAGTGTTAGTTAAGTAAATTTTTTGTTATTTACTTATGCATTATCTTCATGTAGAGATTCAATCTATCCTGACAAGGAAAACATTGACCCCAAAGCCAATATAGGAAAGAGATTAAGGTCCTACAGCGAAATGTAGTAGACCGCTTTATTTCAGAGAACTCAGTGCCTGCAAAAGAGATACAAGGCACACTTGATTCACTTGGTGTAAGCACAAGAGGATATTCGGCTATACAGAAATCTGTCTCATCCATCTTTGTTAAGAAGGGAATAAAATCCAAACTTTTACCATCATCCTCAAGTGTTTGGAAAGAGAGGCTTCAGCTTAACGACGCACAGGGAGAATATCTTGGACAACCGTTTCATATTAAAGCAACTTACAGTGGCTATGGAGCAAACATGGCATATGATGAGTTCAATAATATTTTTATGGACCTACAGATGTTGCAGAAGAGAATGGTGGAGTTTTACAACATCACATTGGAAGAGTCACGAGGGGTATTACATTTTGTGTTGAAACTGGATGAGTGTGAGCTTGTTAAAGACAAGAAGCTAGAGCGTGTTACTATTACTTTAATGAATAGAGCCCTCTCAAAGTGTCCCACTGATGATCCTTTGTATTTTAGTGTTCAATCAAAATCTAACATATGGTGGTTTCGTGCTTTTGAGGTAAGCGAGATTCTCAGTTGAGCTCAAATGTTCACATGTACTTAAGTCTCATTTATTTTGTGTTGCAGGTAAAGAAAGAAGATCATGAGATTCTATATTGGGTATTCCATCAAACTAATGTTCCGGAGGTGATTGATCGACAGACTTACCAGGGAGAGGTACTACGTCTAGATGGAAGGGGAGACTTTCAAGTTCAGTGGCTTCTTGCAGGTGACTTAAAAACATTAAAGTGCATGTATAATTGTGGAATGGGTGCAATGGCAAAGTCGTCGTGTTTGTTCTGCATGGAGCCTGCAAAGGTCATGGATCCAAAGTGGTGGAGAAAAGCTCCAACACGTCACATTGAGGACCCTACTTTTCGACCGGTTTTGAAAATACCACTTGTGAATGTCCACATCTGTACAATGCATGCCCTTTGTAGAATTGTGGAGAAATTTGTCTACTTATATATCGGGTTTTCTTGCAAAATCAAGAACTCAACAGAGCGACAGGTGGCCCTGCAGTGCTTAGAATTGGTACTGTCCGATATGGGGCTTCATGGTGGTAATGTGAAAATCCAGCGGGATGAAAAGAGATCAACTGCTGAGAAGGATTTCCAGTGCAAACCATCCATCGGTGGGGTGAAGGCACGGAGGTTTTTATCTAAACCCCAAGGAATACTAGATCCGAAGCTAACAAAACATGGAAAAATATATAACATGTTAGCAAGGTAGAGTATCAAAGCTAGAAAAAGCTACATATTATAGTCAAAGATCAAGAACCAACTACTCGTAACGCGAAGGCTGAGGTTTGGCGATTGATAGACATTCTATTTTTGATGTGCGACAAAGATGACTGGTCACAAGGTGATATGAACAAGTTTAAGGAGAATCTCAACCTTCTCAAGAAATCATTCATGACAGCATGGACAAACACCCAGATTACTCACTTTATGGTATTATTGTGTATTTGATTCTCTTTTATGTGTAACTATGTGAGTGTAAAACATTCTAAGTAATCTGTTTTCATATCCAACACATCATTTTCAATCATTTACCATATTTTATACAAAATTATGGGAACCCGGCCATATGGAATACCCAAGAGATGGAAAAGTCTCATTACATGGCCAGAAATGTGTATTTCAGGCACCCAAGACATGGTGGCTCTCGAATCAAGGCTAACAGTAAGTCAAGAGCTAGTGCCATTGCTGTGTAAGTGTAGTAATACACTACCCGACCACCTGTATAGCCCGGGCAATAACCAAAACAATCTCTCGCAAACACTTTGTCCACAAGAATGACTTTATTTTCACTTTTGGGCAGCACGGGTCCACCCAAGAAGCGTGATAGTGTCTTTAATGTGTAAGTTGTTGTTGTACCCTCTTGTGACATTCCATTGTGAAAAACTATTATCGGCGACTCGCAAAGCTTCGAAAGGTACTATGCTAGGGCCGCATCCCTTCCACGATACTCTCGAGTCCGCCGTCGAAGGAAGTCATCCTTGTCAGCAATCCAAAACTGCACATATCATGTCTGAGTAAGTGACACACACACACACACACACACACACACAGATACCATGAAGCTCTCATCGTGCAAAAAGAGGTTTTCCTGCCGCCACAGGTCCACAGATGTAGTTGACTCCTGACCTGAATGGTTAAACCAATCCTCCACGTCTTTATGAGTTGTTTGATGGTCTTAGGCTTTGTCTTATTGCTTCGAAGGTGGCTTCATCCGGTAGTGTCTCCTTGTATTTTTCAGCTTTCTCAAAGCAACTTCGGAGGCATTCCATTGGATTGTTGGATGTTTCCATTGCCTCATCATCGCTACTATCCTATGAAACAAATCCTCTCCTCTTGGATTCTGGAAATGATAGCCAGGGAGAAGTCCTCCCTTAAATAAAATATGCTTTGCACATCATGTAAAAAGATATAGGTCATGTCTCCAATCCTGAACTTAGGCACAGCAGGCAACATCATCTGAGCATGCTTCTCAGTGAAGTTACTGACATTCAAGGGTAGTTTGATTTCTGTTGTTTTCACAAAGAGCATCTTACTTCTTTGAACTTCAATTGCCTCAACCTCAAGGTCGACTGTATCTTCAACCTCCTCGACTTCTTGTATGTGTGTTGTCTCTTCGCATTCTTTGTCTGGTGCTGCGTCCTGCTCCTCTATCACCTCATCAGCATTCTGCATGAGGAATCCAAACAGGCTGTTCAGGTAAATCATAAAGCCAAAGGATTCCTGAATAAGTTTGCACTCTTTTTGGTGCAAAGGGCAAGCTGAATGTCGGCAAGCAGGTGGTAATTCCCTATACTTCTTCAATCCCTGTCCTTTTCCACCACGGTTATTTAAATGAACCACAGTCATACTGGGTAGAACAACCCTCCCTACCTGCACCATAAGTTCAAATTGATCTTTGTAGGGCTGCAAGAATTCACTGTGCTGAGCTAAAAGGTCTTCAATATCAAATTTTGGGTTAAACATAAAATGAACTAAATCTTATTTGTCCCCAGCAACACACGATGCTGCAAAATCGAATAGCCTCTTATCAGTTATAGCTGGCTCTTCCACAGAAGGCACATCCTCTTTGGCTTTACCTTTACTTGCACAAGGACTGCTTGCTGGGAGATATGCATCATTTGAAAAGTCTATATTCCTCTTTCTTGTATTTTTCTTGACAAGTACTGTAGAGGGTGAGGGACCCTTGTAGGGTGAGGGCTACTCTTGGCCAGCATACCTCTCTGACTCATCTTCACAAATTGACTCTTCTTAATCAAAGTCCTGACAAAAGTCAACAGTTCTTTTGGTAGAAATGCTAAGCAACTGAGCCTGTAAAGGTTGGAATCTTGGCACAAGCTCGGGGTCCGGTTTTAGTCTCTTCTACCTAGTGGACCTTAATCCTATTCATCAGGAAACAATGTCAAGTCTTTGTTCTCTCTCCCTCTCTCTCTCTCTCTCTCTCTCTCTCTCCAAAACACGCACACACATAGAGACAAACTCTCTCTCTCTCTCTCTCTCTCTCTCTCTCTCTCTCTCTCTCTCTCTCTCTCTCTCTCTCTAAAGCACACCAAAACACACACACACACAACCTCTCTCTCTCTCTCTCTCTCTCTCTCTCTCTCTCTCTCTCTCCACAGTACTAAAGGCGCGCGTAGAGACTTCCAAAGAGTACTTGGTTGTCTCTGCAAGCCTTTAGTACAGAGAGAGAAAGAGAGAGAGACAGACACACAGAGAGAGAGAGAGAGAGAGAGAGACAGACAGACACAGAGAGAGAGAGAGAGAGAGAGAGAGAGAGAGTGTGTGTGTGTGTGTATGTGTGTGTGTGTGTTCAACAGTATGGATTTGTTTGTTCCCACACACACATACATACACACACACACACACTCTGCTAGCTATTGTTAGAAATAGAGAGAGAAACAGAGAGAGTGAAAGAGATGACTTTTTGTTTGGGGAGTTTGGAGAAACTCCATGGGAGCCGTCTGCTCCATTGCGCTCTCTCTCTCTTTCTCTCTGACCCTCTCTCTCTCTCTCTCTCTCTCTCTCTCTCTCTCTCTCTCTCTCAGTGCAGCCGTTTTTTGACCTAGTAGACAGCAGTCCACTCTTTTGATCATAACTTCTTCATCCGAACTCCGATTTGGGTGATCTATAGCCTCAATTGAAGAGCACGAAGTCCTCTACGCATTGATGTAAAGACAGAAATTTTCAGAGTTATGGAAGGCATTTTTGTAGCAGCAGTTCCGAAGTGAACAGGTTCAACAAAATTGATTCTCATCTCCTATTTTACATACAATGTCTTCCGGCACTCGCAAGGGTTCTTCTTCTTCAACAAGGTCCACAACCATTGTGGAAAATGATCCAAAATCTCCTAAGTGTGGAGATAGCAACACAACCACCCAACCAACGACATCGAAAACCATGATCATGGCGTACTTGGTATCATTGCAAGAGACCGTAAACAAACAAGGCGAAGAATTACGAGCACTTGAAATGGAGAATGGCACACTAAGGGTACTTGTGGTTGAGAATGAGAATCTCAAGAGGACACTTGAGATGCAAACAACACGTTTGATGCAACTTGAAGAGGAAGTCAAGGAATGTAAACACTCTCTTGTGGACTTGAATGCTTTGAAAGAGCGGATGAGCAAAGTAGAGCATGACCATGTATTGAAACAGGAGAAATTTGACACTATGAGCCGGGATGTATGCGACATGAAAAATGTATGCACAAACAAGTCTTGGGCTGATGTATGTGGTAGCAATGTGGTTTCTAATTCCTCACTCATGCAAGCTATTGTTCAAACAAAGAATGTTGAGAATGTGGATGTGGAGGAGTTGAAGGAACAGGAGCGACGTTCCAAGAACATTGTTATTCGTGGAATTCCCGAAGAGAAGTTAGAGACACCTCCTTCTCTTGCCATTGTTAATGAAGATTGCTTCAAAACCCACTTTGGCATGTCCGGAGTTATGGTCTATGGAGCACATAGAGTGGGGAAGCAAGGAGCTCCTCGCTCGGGAGAACGGCCAATTGTATGCACCATGCCGGATGAGACCAAGCAAAAGATTATCCTTGATAATAGTTGGATCTATTTGAGGGATACAAAATGTTTTGTATGTGAAGATCGCACTATTAAGCAACAAAATATGCGTCGCAAGGCATATGAGGAAAAGAATAATAAAAACAAGGAGATCTCTCATGAAGAAAATGTGCCCAAGGAGGAGGCAAGTCTCTCAAGCAAATAGGGATGTGTGACCTATGAGACCGAGTTACAATTGAAAATATGCTTTTGGAATTGTAATGGATACCCATGAAATGCGGGGGTTGGCATTGATGAACTAACAAGCAAAGCCGATGTTGTACTTCTTGTTGAAACTTGGGAGCATGATACACAAAGGATTAACGGCTTGGAGGATTACAATGTACATTCATTGATGTGGTCAAAGAATCTCAAGCAACGAAGAGGACAAGGAGGGTTAGCATGTATGGTTAAGAAAGGATTGGAAGATTTTGTATCAATTGTGAAAGATGACAAGTACAAACGTTATGTATGGCTGAAAATTATGACACACCCATTTTTGTAGCCGGTTCCTACATTCCTCATCATGATTCTCCCTTTTATGCTTGCATGGATAGAGATCAACCATTTTCTGATTTGGAAGAGGACATTGCTTATTTCAAAGGTGAAGGTGATGTTATTGTATTTGGGGATATGAATGCTCGCACAAAAAGATTGCAACATGATACTCAACAATTTTTGATATGCCATACATTTCAAGGGAGTTGGAGGAAGTTCACTTGTATGATCGTACGTCAATGGATGAGAAAGAGCCGGATCACTATGGAAAGTTACTTTTACACATGTGTAATAGCACGGGTATGCTCATTGCCAATGGTGTATCTTTGTGGAGTGGAACCAATGGATTTACATGTAGAAGACATAATGGGGATAGTGTGATTGACTATATGCTACTCTCTGAAGCCATCATGTATCGCATAAAGAGTTTTATGTTTGGTCAATGGACCCCGGAATCCGACCATCGCACCTTATGTATTGACCTTTCATGTGGAGAAGCAACTAAGCATGATAATCTCAGCCAAAGGAAAGAGAAGTTATCACTATGTATGGATTTCAAACGGGCACCAATGTACATTGAAATGGTTGAGCAAAAATTATGGATGACAAAGCTTCAATGTGATGCACCATTGGAAACTAAATGGGAAGCTTTCAAGAAAGCTATTTGTTCTTGTGCGGAAGAATGCTTTGCCATAAAGCATCTCCATGGTATCAACAAAGATAGATCACGCAAAAGGTGGTTTGATAAACAATGTCAAGATGCTCGAAAGTCCTTGATAAAGCTTGATGCAACTATGGACAAAGACAACTATCAAAGTCATTTGCATACATACAAGGCATTGATTCAAAAGAAGAGAAGAAGATGGGAAGTAAAGCAACAAGAATTTCAAGTCCAAGAAAAGGCACATGCATGTGGAAGATTTTGGAGAAACTTGAGAGGCAAGCGGGTTGAGAATTTTGGTAACTTGAGTCTAGTGGATATGTACACACATTGTAGGCAATTATATGAGAAAGAAAATACTGAAAAAATGTCATTTTATGGTTCACTCCCATGTATGCCGTCTTTTTTTACTATTGAGGATGTATGTGGTGGGCTTGAAAAGTTGGCCACTCGCAAAGCGGGAGATCTTCAAGGTATCAAGCCGGAGATGATCAAATGGACGGGAGATTTTACCCATGAGTGGATGTGTGATATCTTCAACCTTGCACTTCAACATGGTATGCCTTATGATTGGAGTACTAATTGGGTTAAGCCTTTGCATAAAGGAGGGGATGTAAAGAATGTAAGCAAATACCGGACTATAATGATTGGGTCTCTTATGGAAAAGTTGTTTGGGTGCATAATGGAGATGAAATTGAGTGATTGGGCTGAAGAGAATGACAAGCGTGCAAAGGGACAAGCGGGTTTTCGTCGATGCCATAGCACCATTGATCATCTTGTCACTCTTCGTGTTCTCATGGAGGAAAGTCGGTTGAAAGGCAAGCGATTGTATTGTTGTTTTGTGGACTTTAAGAAAGCCTTTGATATGATTCCACGTAACAATTTGTGGAGAAGGATGGAAGAACTCCAAGTACCAAGTGAGTTTATGCTTGCGGTTTCTCGAATCTATGAGAAGGTGATTTGTCAATTGCGCATGGGAAGAGAAATTTCAGAAATTTTTGAAGGAATATTGGGGTTAAACAAGGATGTCCATTGTCACCAACTCTCTTTGGTCTATGCATCGATCAATTGGAACAAATGGTACTTGACTTTATGCAAGAAGAAGGCATTGAAGAGGTCACTATTTGCAATGCGGTAATCATGCTTTTGTTGTATGCGGATGATGTAGTGCTTCTAGCACACACTTTAGAAGATGCACAAAAGCTTATGGTTGTCCTTGAGAACTTTTGCTTCCATAGTGGGCTGATTGTAAATGAATCCAAAACAAAGGTTATGCTTGTGAAAACCAACCATAAGGAGAAGCCATGCATTGTGTACAACAACGAGACACTTGAAGTTGTTGAGAGCTTTAAGTACCTTGGCCTTGAGGTTCCATCCAATCACAAGTGGCATGAATGTGCTATGCATCGTTTGGAAGCGGGAAAGAGAGCATATTATGCATTTGAGAACATGTGTAATGCGGGAAACATCAAGTGTTGGGTTCTCAAGAAGTATCTTTTTGATGCATTGGTGACACCGGTTCTTCTTTATGGAGTTGAAGTGTGGGGCGGGAGCATCTCAAAGTCTACTTGGAAAGAGTTTGAGAATGTCCAAAAGCGTTTTCTTACAAACTTTCTCCAAGTTAAGACACAAACACCATATATGCTCCTACTTCTTGAGTCGGGATCTCTTCCAATTGAGGTTATGGGCATGGAAAGGGTTGTGGAGTACATGATAAAGATGCGTCAAAACCCCTCACATCGTCTTCCTACAATTGCATGGGAAGCAAGCAAAAAAGTTCAAAAGACGCATAAAAGCAAGATCTTGAGCACGGGATGGATACAAGACATAAAGAAGTGGTTTGGGAGATGGGATGCATTACACTTGCTACATGATGCTTCAATTTACTCTCAAGTGAATGAAGCTTTTCTACAACGCCAATGTATTACGGCTTGGGAGAAATCCGGTGGGTCACGCTTCATACATTACACAACCTATATTGCCCCCAACTACAAAACCATGTTCTTCGCTGAGAGAGGAAACCGTACTCACACTTACATGCTTGAGCCTATTCCCTTGTCCGCGATACGCACTATCGCAGCAATTCGGCTTAGCTCCCATTTCCTTCGATGCGAGATAGGGCGTTGGGGCAATGGAGAAGAGTCAAATCATTGTGCACATTATGCTCACTACAAGTTTGAGAGTCTGAGTACCACACACTACTAGAGTGCTCAGCTTTTGATCACATCCGAACTTGCTTCTCTCACATTTTCAGCCATAACTTAGACCTACACACTTTCCTCTCCCAGCCAAAGTGTGGGCTCTCCATTGCGACTCTCATCACTACAATTTTGGAGCATCGAGAGTCACTCATCAGCCATACACATACTACATCACATGTAACTTTGGTCCCATAGGTCATATTTGACCTCCGAGGATGATAATAAAATCTCTCTCTCTCTCTCTCTCTCTCTCTCTCTCTCTCTCTCTCTCTCTCTCTCTCTCTCTCTCTCTCTCTCTCTCTCTCTCTCTCTCTCTCTCTCTCTCCACGTATAACGGTAACACCGGGCGGCGCCCCAATTGTTGATTAAAATAGAATCTAGATGTGCATGATGCCGTATGTTCGTTCATTTAATGCGGCCGGATACGTTAGTACGTGACACCTAAAAGGTATGAGAGAGAAAGAGAGACAACGAGAGTCAAAGAGAGGGAGAGAAAGAGAAACTGAGCGTGCGTCTGCGTCTGCGATAGAGAGAACGTAAAAAAGAGAGTAGGTTTGGCATCTCCTACCAAGGTTTGGCCTTCTCTCTCTCTCTCTCTCTCTCTCTCTCTCTCTCTCTCTCTCTCTCTCTCTCTAAAAGGTCTCCCTGTGCCTATCTCTCTCTCTATCACCCTCTCTCTTTCTCAAAGGTCTCTCTCTCTCTCTCTCTCTCTCTCTCTCTCTCTCTCTCTCTCTCTCTCTCTCTCTCTCTCTCTCTCTCTGTTTCTTTCTCTCTCTCTCTTTCTCGCTCACACGAAATTTCATATCTCTCTCTCTTACACACACACACACACACAGAACTCCGATTTAGGTGATCTATAGCCTCAATCGAAGAGCACGAAGCCCTCTACACATTGATGTAAAGACAGAATTTTTCTATGTAATGGAAGGCTTTGCTGTAACAGCATGTCAGAACTGAAAAAACTATCAAAACTTTGCGTTTTTGTTGCCGACTTGAAGGCAATGTCAGACAAAACTAGCAAGGGTGGAAAAGCCACACTCGCCATGGAGAATGATGCAAAACTCCAAGGAATTTGGATGCTAATCCAACCACATCATCCACAACAACGGAAGCAATGATCATGGCTTACTTGATCTCGTTACAAGAAACCGTCAACAAACAAGGTGAAGAGTTGCGCGCACTTGCAATGGAGAATGGTACTTTAAGAGTTCTCGTTGTGGAGAATGAGCACCTCAAGAAGGTTCTTGAGATGCAAACAACACGCTTGATGCATCTTGAGAATGAAGTTCAAGAATGTAAACGCTCTCTTGTTGACATGAATGTATTGAAAGAGCGTTTGAGCAAAGTTGAGAGTGATCATGTATTGAAAGAGGAAACAATAGATACAATACGACATGATGTATGTGAGATGAGAAATGCATCCAAATCATGGGCTGATATATGTAAGGATAATGTGGTTTCTACATCTCCTATCACGCAAGCCGTTGTCCAAGCAAAGAATGTAGAGAATGTGGACACTCAAGAATTGCACGAACGACAAAAACGCTCAAAGAACATCGTCATTCGTGGAATCAAGGAGGAAAGCATGGAAACACCCCAATCTCTTGCAGTTGCTATTGAAGAGTTTTTTGCTACACACTTTGGCATGTCAGGAATCATGGCTTATGGTGCACATCGAGTTGGAAAACAAGGAGTCCCTCGCTCGGGAGAAAGACCTATTGTATGTACCATGGCTGATGAGGTAAAGAGAAAGATCATCCTTGACAATGGCTGGATCTACCTCAAAGGAACAGGTTGTAATGTATATGAGGATCACACTATTATGCAACAAAATGTACGTCGCAAAGCATATGAGGAAAGAAGCAAGAAGGTTAAGGTATCACCTCAAGAAGAAAAGCCACTTAAGGAGGATGCAAGTCCACCCAACAAATAGGGACACATGATCTATGAGACCAACTCACGCTTGCGAATAAGCTTTTGGAATTGTAACGGGTATCCATGGAATGCGGGAATTGGCATTGATGAGCTTACCAATGACTCCGATGTGATACTTCTTGTCGAAACATGGGAGCATGATACACAACGAATTCTTGGATTTGACAAATACGATGTGCATTCTTTGATGTGGGCCAAAAATGCAAAGCAACGAAGAGGTCAAGGAGGCGTAGCATGTATGACCAAAAAGGGTTTGAAAGATGTTTCCATTGTCAAAGAAGATAAGTATAAATGCTACTTATGGCTGAAAATCAGCCCACCAAATGGTCAAATCATGTTTGTGGCCGGTTGCTACATTCCTCACTATGACTCCAACTTTTATGCTTGCTTGAATATGGATAGAGATCAGCCCTTTGTTGAACTAGAGGAAGACATTGCTCATTACAAGGATCAAGGTGAAGTCATTGTTTTTGGAGACATGAATGCTCGCACAAATATGCTACAACACGACACACAACAAGTAGACATGCCGCATGTCTCAAGAAGAATGGATGACTCATACATGTATAATCGAAGTTCTAATGATGCAAAAGAAGTGGATCACTATGGAAAGTCACTTCTACATATGTGCAATAGTACCGGAATGCTCATTGCAAATGGTCTATCTCTATGGCAAGGCACCAATGACTTTACATGTAGAAAGCACAACGGTGCTAGCGTGATTGACTATATGTTGTTCTCGGAAGCCACTCTAGAATGCATACAAAGCTTTACACTTGGTGAATGGAATCCGGAATCGGATCATAGGATGTTATGTATTGACCTCAAGTGTGGTAAACGTCCCGAGCATGTAGCCTCCAATCATGATGTGAATCATTTGTACCTACGTCTAGACTTCAAACGAGCACTTATATATGCTGATATGGTGGACCAAATGTTAAGCATGATAGAGCATCAAGAGAGCCCAACATTAGAATGCAAGTGGAAAGTTTTCAAAGAAGTAATTTTCTCTTGTGCGAAGGAATGCTTTTCGGTGAAACACATGTCTTGCAAAAGGTCTAAGAAGGGTAGTACCAAGAAGAAATGGTTTGACATGGAATGTAGTCAAGCCCGAAAACACTTGCTAAGATTGGATGCAATCAAAGACAAGGAAGTTTACTTGGAATGTTCACACACATACAAATCACTTGTTCAAAAGAAGAGGAGAAGGTGAGAAGTCGAAAAACAACTTCTTTTAGCACAAGAGAAAGCACATGCATGTGGCAAGTTTTGGCAAAATCTAAAAGGCAAGCGCGTTGAGAGCTTTGGTGACTTGACTCTTGAGGATATGTATATGCATTGTAAGAATCTCTATGAGCAACCCAATGTTGATAAGATGGAGTGTTTTAGCTCCCTTCTGTTTATGTCTCCCTTCTTTACCATTGAAGATGTATGCCGCGCGCTTGAGAAACTTGCTACTCGTAAGGCAAGTGACCTTCAAGGTGTCAAGGCTGAAATGATTAAATGGACAAGCAAGAAAACACGATATTGGATATGCGATATGTTTAACCTTGCACTTCAGTATGGCATGCCTCATGATTGGAGTGCAAATTGGATCAAACCTTTGCACAAAGGAGGAGATGTAAACAATGTGAACAACTATCGCACTATAATGGTTGGTTCTTTAATGGCAAAGTTATTTGGATGTATCATGGAGATGAAGATAAGTGAATGGGCTGAAAAGAATGGCAAACGTGCACTTGGCCAAGCAGGTTTTCGAAAGCATCATAGCACTATTGATCACCTTGTCACTCTTCGAGTTCTTATGGAAGCGTCTCGATTGAAAGGAAAAAAGTTGTATTGTTGCTTTGTGGATTTCAAGAAAGCTTTTGACATGGTACCGCGAGGAAATCTTTGGAGACGTATGCAAAGCCTTCAAGTGCCGACAGAATTTATGCATGCAGTCTTTCGCATCTACGAAAAAGTGAAATGTCGATTACGTATGGGAGATGGAATTTCAGAATTTTTTGCAAGCACTATTGATGTCAAACAAGGATGCCCACTTTCCCCAACCCTCTTTGGGCTACTCATTGATGAATTGGAATGCATGGTTCTTGACTTCATGCAGCAAGAAGGCATAGAAGAGGTTAAGATTGGAAATGCGGTGATCATGCTTTTGCTTTATGCCGATGATGTAGTGCTCTTGGCACATACCTTAGAAGATGCACAAAAGCTTATGAGTGTCTTGGAACGCTTTTGCCTACATAGCGGGTTGATCGTGAATGGATCCAAAACCAAGCTTATGCTTGTAAAGACCCTCAATGATGAAAATACATGCATTGTATATAACAATGAGAAACTTGAAGTGGTAGATCACTTCAAGTACCTTGGCCTTGAGGTTCCATCCAATCATAAATGGAAGGATTGTGCAATGCGTCGCTTAGAAGCCGGAAAGAGGGCCTATTATGCATTTGAGAACATGTGCAATGCAGGAGAGATCAAGTGTTGGGCTCTCAAAAAGTACCTCTTTGACACATTGGTGACACCGGTGCTTCTTTATGGAGTGGAGGTGTGGGGTGGAAGCATCGGGAAGTCTACTTGGAAAGAGTTTGAGAATGTCCAAAATCGTTTTCTCACCAACTTTCTCCAAGTCAAGACACAAACACCCTACATGCTCTTACTTCTTGAGTCCGGATTGCTTCCCATTGAGGTCTTGGGCATGAAAAGGGTTGTGGAGTACATGCGTAAGACACAACGTAGCCCTTTGCATCGACTTCCTAGAATCGCATATGAAGCAAGTCAAATGGTTCAAAAGACATGCAAGAGCAAAATACTAAGTTCGGGGTGGATACTTGATATCAAGAAATGGTTTGGAAGAAGGGATGCATGTCACTTGGTCAAGGATGCGTCGATCGACTCCCAAGTTAATGAGGCCTTCTTACAACACCAATGTATCACGGCTTGGGAGAAATCCGGAGGTTCTCGCTTCAGCCATTACACCACACACGTTGCCCCAAACTACAAATCTCTCTTCTTCTCGGAACGAGGTAACCGAACCCATTCCTACATCCTTGAGCCCATCCCATTGAGTGCGATCCGCCCCATTGCCTCCATTCGTCTTAGCTCCCATTCTCTACGCTGCGAGACAGGACGTTGGGGCACTGGCGAGGAGTGTCATCGACTTTGCACCTTATGCCCTCGTCAAGTGCGAGAGAGTGAGTACCACACACTACTTGAGTGCTCAGCTTTTGACCACATTAGGTCCTCTTTTCCCCATATATTCAGCCATGATCTCTCCCTACATACCTTCCTCTCCCAACCACGATGTGGACTCTCTATTGCGACGCTCATTTCAACCATTTTTGAGCATCGAGAGTCACTTATGAACTCCACTCACACCACGCGACATGTTCATTTGGTCCCATAGGTCATATTTGACCTCCCAGGATGATAATAGAACTATCTATCTATCTATCCATCTATCTCTCTCTCTCTCTCTCTCTCTCTCTCTCTCTCTCTCTCTCTCTCTCTCTCTCTCTCTCTCTCTCTCTCTCTCTCTCTCTCTCTCTCTTTGTACTAAAGGCACGCGGAGACAGCCAACTACTCTTTGGATGTCTCTAAGCGCGCCTTTAGTACTGTGGAGAGGCAAGGAGAATGAGTGAGAGAGAGGGAGAGTGTTTGTGTGTGTGTGTGTGTGTGTGTGTGTGTGTGTGTGTGTGTGTTTCTGTGTGTGTGTGTGTGTGTGTGTGTGTGTGTTGGTCTGCTTTGGAGAGACAGAGAGAGAGAGAGAGAGAGAGAGAGAGAGAGAGAGTCTCTGTGTGTGTGTGTGTGTGTTATAGAGAGAGGGAGAAATAGCTGGAGACAGGGGGAAGGAGAGAGAGAGAGAGAGAGAGAGAGAGAGAGAGTGTGTGTATGTCTTTCTCTTTCCTTTTCACTAACAACGCGCGAAGGTGTATTTTATGGTCAAAAAATTCTTTCACGTGGGCCGTTAGTAATGGCATAAGTTTTGGTGAGATACAGGGAGAGTTTTGGGGGGCGCGCGGGGGGGGAGAGAGAGAGAGAGAGAGAGAGAGCAAGAGAGAGAGAGAGAGAGAGAGAGAGAGAGAGAGAGAGAGAGAGACACTCTTCTATTTGTATACAGTGGAATGGATATCTAACAAAGGCCACTGCAAGGAAGGTGGGTAAGTGACCAAGGTTAGTAGCTAAGACAAGTAGCAGATCTGCAACCCCAAAGAAGAGGCCTGGAAAACCAAGTAAAATTTTGAAAGGTCCAAGGATGAAGAAGTTACAGAGCTGCATGGGACTTTTCAGAGAAATCAGGAAGGCACAGAAACGTGTTGATTTGTGCATACCAAGGCTGCCCTTCTAGAGGATGGTAAGGTCCATTTGTGAAGAAGCTACCTGGGGCACTAAAAGGTGGAAAGTGGTTGCACAGATTGCTCTACAGGAAGCAGCAGAGGAATTCCTACTTGAGTACTTCAGCGACATGACCATTGTAGCAGCCCATGCCCACAGGGTGACTGTAATGGACAAAGACAGTGAGACACTAAAAAGGGTAAGATGGAGGTATGACAAACTTCTGGTACCCAATGACTGGATGGATAAGAAAATGAGGGAAATTTTGCTATATCCCCTGAACTATTTCCACAAGTCACAGTTGTAGATGTCACACATGATGCTAATACAAGGGCAAGGGCAGAGACGGTTGCTCGCCAAACAGAAGACATAAGGGAAGCAGAATTAAGGAGAAACCGAAAGTAGCAGTGGAGTCCCAGAGGCAAAGAGAATGCAATGTGACCCGATCCATAGATGCAAGCAACAAAGATACTCTACTTTCAATGAAGGATGGTTTGCTTGCAGAGATACCATTTATAGATGGAGCCAAAAACCTGGCTCTGGATACATTGGACATTAATATATTGTTGGATCTAGATTTTCAGATATCAGATACAATTATCTACGTTTGTCTTAAGTAAGTTTTAATATTTTGCTAACTTTGAAAACTCAAATGATAGGTGTAATAAATCAGGTACACTCCCTGCAGTTTGATCAAAAGTCAACTTCCACCGCACACCCACACAGAGGTGTTTCTTCTTGATCCACAAATGTTTGTGATTATTACACAGAAGAACAATCCATCTAGCACATTCGAGAGTTGGTTTCTCCATTGTGCTATGATGGAAGTAACTGTCATCATCTTTCGTTATGAGAACAACCATCACTGGAGTCTCATATGCCTTGATGTTGAGCAGCCAGCAGTGTGGGTGTTCAATTCAATAAAAGGAACCCACCCTGAAATTAGGTTGTAAGTGTTATGTATCAGAAAGTGTTTCTTATAGATATCCATGTAAATTTGAAATCCTCAAGCTAACATCCTGATACTCCTTTATGCAGTTGTGTAAAGATATTATTGCTTGCTTATGGCAAGCTATGTGGAAGGTACGAACTATAAAAGGCCCCAATCAAAGATGTGCCTGTACCAAATCAAACCGATGCAACTTCTTGCGGCTAGAGATGTCTTCTCCATGCAGACTATGTCCTACAAAGCTACTTTGCATTACAACCTTTCATGACTAAGGTAACCATTTGGCAATGCATTCAGTCAGTTTTGGTTTTCTTTATCTGACACATTTCCACCGTTTGCTATCACGTCTGGATGGTTAAACACATGCTGAACAAGAACTTCCTTTATAGATCTTTTTCCGATAGCATTGATAGCACTAGACCTCTTGGCTCTTCTTAGTAAACATTGATAGCACTAGACCTCTTGGATCTTCTTGGTTGCATGAGGACCCATGAACCTTTGTTTATCCTTTGTCCAACCCATTGGTTCTCTGCACTTATTGAAGTTGATATTGTAATTGATGATATGCTACTACTTGGCCTTCTAGGCAAAGTGCAGGTGTTGTTAGTTGGTGTGAGAGACCATAAACACCTAGAGCTTCTTGGGGGGGAAGACGTGGAAGCCATAGCTCTAAGAGAAAAGCTTTAGTGGAGGGAGATTCACTTTGAAAGCATCCTAATGGAGGGAAAGTGTTTTAGAATTCCAATATCTTGTGCGGGCTTAATGGCCACCCTCCAGTACGTTAATGACCATAAGAGAATATCAGCAGTGGGACCACACATGCACCTAACAACTCGGTAAAAGCAAAGAAGTTACGATGCCACAATCCTAGATTCGTGAAAGTTTTTAAAATATTTTCCTATTTCTTGACTCTTTCCACGTATTTTCCTACGTAACATAGCCCTCAAGCTCATTGGACGCGCTCTATTTTCTCTCTCTTTTATATGGCCCTCCAAATGACCTCCAAAATTACATAATGCATTGAGATGACCGCCTTTGTGAACTCCTCCACCAAATTTTGAAATTCTTGTCGTTGCTCACTGGTTGTGCTTGCAAGCCATAGTATCTTCATCATTTTGTCAAATTCCACCCAAACATGTTGTCGGCTAAGCACAACACTTGCATTGCTATCATTGTCCCTTGTATACTTGCAAAGATCCTTCCACAACTCCCATCCACCTTCAGATGTTGATGTTCCGGCAGTAGCACTACTTTCCTTGGACCAAACCCTCTTCAAAAAGTGCCTTGCCTTTATCCAGTCATGGACACTCGTTGGGCCACTTCTTGAGCGCTTTCATTGTTCCTCTATGAAACAATGGAGGTGTTGGTCCCATGACAACCTATTGAATTTAAGAGCCCTTCCACTTTTGAGATAGCATCAAGCGACCTCTCCACAACCTTCATTGTAAAGGCATAATCAATATGAAGCATTAATAAACAATCAAAGATGCACATAAAAGCATGAAGTGTGCAAAAAAGCACATTTTTGAGAGTGATGTTAATTATAGGGTTCCATTCATTGTCTTTTGTGGCACGATTGGGCTCCTCTAGTATAGGACATTGAAGCACCGAATGCTCCCACACACATGTAATTTGTGAATTGTCCTCTTCCTCTGTTTTGTCAACTATTGAAATTTTGCATGCATTCCCCTTATATCCCTTAATGCACAATGGACAAGGATACAAAGCTCCAACCCCTTGTTTGCACCCTAGAATGCACTTGATTGTTTTCAAATCGCCACCTCAGTTCCAATCAGCTTCAAACTCCCCTATTACATCTACTTGGAGTTTTTTCCCATCTAGTTGTGTCTTAACAACATCTGTTATCCATGGAATGCATTCAAAAATCCAAGTAAGCACTCCATGGGTCTCCTTGGGAACCTCAATAGCACCAAGCCACCAAATTTCTTTCTCCGAATGCACACTAAAAGATGGTGCACAATCCTCGTTCATAGCTGTACATTTTGCATGAAATAATGCCTCATTCATGAGAGTAATACTCAAGACAAAGGTTGACCGAGTCACAATCACACTTATGAATAGAGCTTTGGATGAAAGCATTGGACCAGATGATCCTCGAAACTTTAGTTTGTAATCTGAGCACAACATTTTCCTTCTTGTGACGTTCAAGGTGCATAGAAGTTATGTTTAAGATAATTTATCGTTATGTTTCAGCTGAATGCTTTCGAATGTGCATTATAAAAAGTTCAAAATTATCCTTTCAGGTGTCCACTGAGAACTTTGATATATTGACCCACACATAGCGGCCAATCGGTGGAACTCTCAAACATCCCAGTTTTACACGCATTTGCTTCATGAACATGATCCTTCTGCTAGATGTATCAAACATTGGTCTACTCACTATACATCCATTAGGTGGAATAATATACTTTCTCAATTGTGGGTATTTCCAATACAATTCAAGTTCAAAGTGCATCTGTGGAGAGCCCAAACTGGTTCACTGCCTACCTCTTATATGCTCCATCAGAAAGGGTATGATACCAGTAATTACTTTTGATGTGGTAAAGTGACACTTGTTTTGGAGATGTACATAAGTTACAGACTAGTGGTCTTGGGTTACATACTTGTGGAATGAATCATGGGGTATTAAGTGCACTAAATTCACCTTGACCTTTGGTTTATTCTCTACTACAGATAAGGCCCTGCTATTTTGTCTATGTTTGTTTCGGGCCTACTTTATATGGCTTCTATGGTCAAAAATGTGGGGACCAATTGGTATCAGAGTAGGGTGCGTCCTCTCGGGCATAGTCACTAGCATCGCTAGCACACACTTGCTCACTTTCTCAAGTTTTGGGTGAACTTTGGTGAGCGGTAGCAGGTCAACAAATACTTTGAAACGGCTCGTAGAGCTTCACCTACTTAGAATTTTCATTCAGGTTCATTTTAGCCTCTGTTTCCACTGTAGCCAGTAGTGCACATGCAATTTTTTCCTTTTGTGCAAAATTTTTATCAGTGCAATTTTTTGTAGAACAGGTCCCTTGCAGTCTTGTTTGGGTCATAGTGTTCCCTCTTTGGAGTAGATTGTTCTTGAAGAACACATTCTTCTAGGTTTTCTTTATCCATTCGCAAATTTTGTCCGCAAGGGTTTTCCTTGACTCCAAGTGAAGGGGACTGCACCCTAAGCACCTACATAAACCAAACCCTCTAGCTAGTATCATTTTTTTCCCAAAGTCACAATAGTGAGTGTAGTATTATATTAAAAGAAACCAAAAAGTACAAAGAAAGCCATGCTCCCACCAAGACATGGCATCTACCCCCACCCTTAACCACATTATGAGATTAAAAAAATTTGATAAAGGGAGCTACCCTAAATATGAACATGACTGGCTTGCGGTTGCCACCAAAGAGAGGCCTCTCCCACAACAATGTTTTTACCCAACAAGCCATTGTTGGGAACATAACACCAAGAAGAAAATTTGTTTGAAACAAAACTTTGCTACACCAGAAAGATAGTACTTTGTTTTTTCTTTTCGTTCTTCTTTCTGAACTAAGACATTTTTAGGAATTTTGGAAATTATTCAAGTTCCATTTTTTAAAATGAGACTTGAAATTGCAATATTTTTTGTTTGACCTCATGGTTGTTTGTGGGGACCCTTTGTGCCATACAAAATGAAGCACTAGCACATGAACCAGGAGATGAAACTTAAGTTCAAGCCTCACTTTTTGCTACTATGTGGGATAATAAGAATATTTAATTTGAGTTCGAGCCTCATATGGCTCGCTTAAACTAGCAAGTGAACATACTCAAACTTGGTTCAAGGCACTAGCACATGGATGTGAGACTCAAACCTAAATTCAATCCTCACTTATTGTTGCTCTACATGATATTAAGAGGAGGTTTGAAGCTAATTAGAGCATCACATGGCTCACTTAAACTAGCAAGTGGGCATGAGGCTCAAACCTAGTTCAAGACAACTCTATGTGACTAGAGGATGGTATCATAAATTTAGCCTTAACACTTAGCCATATCCTCATCACACAGATATATTTTTGTGTTTGTGTATATACAATAATAAATCATTTGGAAGAATAATATATAACATTGTTGATAATGAAGAGTAACTTTTATGGCAAAAAAAAAGGGAAGAGTAACTTTTTAACACTTTCATCAAACATTTCTCTAATCAAAACAATATATTGCTTGCAAATTCAAGACATTTTAAAGGGAGGCCAATGGAATCAAAAGAATCATCAAAGAGTACAATGCTAAGAAACTAGGATAAAAAATGAGCAACAAATTGGACTTGTTCACAGGCCCTTACTAAAGCACTTTTCATGTTGAGGGGATCTCCAATGAGGATGGTGTTTAGAAACACCAGGATAACAAATGAAGAAAAAAAAGATACTAACACTTGTATACTTATTTATGTAAGAAATTCATATTTACAATAAGATAAATGTGAGTTTCTAAGCAATATCAAGCGGTTAACCTAATACATACGTGTCCTTAAAAATTGTGTTTCCACTTCGACATACTCTTTTTCTCTATTGCAAGCCAATTCATTTACTAGAGTGCTACAAGTATATCCCCGCTTGTCTTTGCATAAATTAATCTAGGTAGCCATGCAATTGTTGTTCCCCTTTAAAAAATTAATCTTTTCACTTGATAGGCTCCACAATTTTGCAAAAATAAAGTATGTTTTTGCATATTCCACTTACATGAGGGGGGAGGGCGTCTCTTTCATCACAAAGGTAGGGACTCTCTCTTATGAAGAGTGTGATCATGCTTACTATTCCAACTGAATAATATGTAAATATAGGCTCCATGAGATTATTTTCATGGGTTTGTACCATTCCATTACATTGTATATCTTAAACATTAATAGATAAACATAAACACATCACTATCTAGCAAAATAAAGAGTATAGGGGTATAGTTTTTGAATTCCCGAGACCAATAAACCACTACTTGCCACATGCTAGATTGTGGAGGGCATCTCTTTGAGAGCAAATGGAGGAATTTTCTCTGATGAAGAGCATAAGCATGCGGGCTTTTGCAACTAAATAACACATATATGAAGGATATGTCCATGATACAATTTCAAGGGGATGATATCCTTTTCTTATCTTCAATAGGTTAAGAGTAGTTGAACAAACCAAAAGAATCCTTATCAATTAGCATCAAAGAGGAGAGGACTGTGGTTCATCGCTTAAATGCACATGCTTGATTGGAGGAGGACATCTCATTGAGCACGAATGCTAGAATTGTCTTTTAATGATGAGTATAACCATGCTTGCTTTTGGGAGAGAGTAGTATGTATTATGGGATCTAATCGCATGAGATAGTTCCATGGAGCCTCAAGGGGTGCACTTTTAGTACCCCCCTATATAAATGACTCTTTATTTTATGATTTTTTTTCCAAATTTTAATGTAAAACCCCCTTATTTTAATGTATCTTTGTTAAATTTCCTAAAGAATTTTCCTTTAAATATCCCTCGTGGTTGAACTCATGAGGTACATTAACACGATTACGTAGTACATCCCCCGAGCATGGAGAGGCCTCTATTTGTTTGTATTGATCACTTGAATAGAACATAAGAGCAGTTTTTGAGAAATTGATGAAACTCAAAATGTGGTCTCTACAAACACAACATATATTCAAAAACCAAAATAAAACAGAATCTGTTATGATGAAAACTCATAAAATTCTGAAAAAAATTACTCAAAGATACATAAATAGTATGTTAATATATCTTGGGACTTATTCAAGTAGTCAAACTTTTAAAGCATCATTAAAACTCCTTTTGTGTTTGACTCATTTTTTAGTGCTAGACATAATTGTGCAAATTTCATTTGTACTTGAGTACATGAATACTTGGCCATATACCTTAGTGATAAGATGACATAACTTAGTTGTCCAAGTTTCATTTTTACTTAAGGACATGAATACTTGGGCGTATACCCTAGTGATAAGATGACATAACATGGATTAGATAACCAAAGTTTATTCTTTTGAATAAGGTGCAATTCCTTCAAGCTACCTCTTGTAAAATATATGTAAGTTTTTCCTAAAAGACTTCATGCATTCTTTTATACGTTTTGCTTTCTATCTTTGTATAATCGGGATTATCAAGGCTTGTTTTAATTGGACACTTGCAAAGAGGAACTCTCTAGAGAAAAAAATAAAGCTATTTAATGTGTCCTTATAAGATCTTGATAATGTGGCACTTGGATGCATCTACATAATTTTCTTATATTGTTTGCAATGAACCTAATCTTGTTTTCTACTTAGATGGCTTATCTTCACAAAGTTAGCATCTATCTATAAGATATGCTTGGCTATTAAGAAAAAACTCAAACATCACATAGCAAAACATTCATAACTTCATTTAAATCTAGGCTATAATGCAAGAATACCATAATAATGCACTTAACAAGTCCTTTCCATAAAATTGTACCAAATAGAATTATTGATGTTCCTCTCTCTATTCAAACCATATCTCAAAAATAAAATACCAATTCTACCTATTCTAGTCATATTGGTCAACTAAAAATTCCAAATCTTCTCATTCCTCAATCTTCCAAACTAATACAAAGAGGTTTTAGGATAAGTTGGGAGTCTTCACGTATCCATATCCTTCTCATGAGAATAATATATATCTCACAAGATTGTTGAAGGATGAGCGAGGGATAATCCCCCATAATTGGCTTTAATATATTGAATAGGTACAAAATTTTGAGTCAAGCTACCAAAAAATTTAGAGAATAACGAGGTGAGGCTTGAACTTTGAGGTCTATAGTTGATATAGACAACTTTCTCTTGTGTTATAGGCATTTTGGGATCATGAGGCTCAAACTAAAGTTTGAGTCTCATGTGATAGAGACACTTGGGGATGGTTTCTAGTTACAAAGAGTTTATGTGGCACTCTTTGGAAGATGTCTTTGAATTGGAAAGACTTCTCCAAAAGTCTCTAGCTTGTGAGACTCTCAATATGCTTAGTGTTGTAGATAGTCTTGCAGATAGAAAGAGTCCTCCTAGAGTTCTCATGAGAGCCTCATGAGTCAGAGATGTTTAAAGATGGATTTCAACTTGAAGGAGTTTTGCATGTGCCTCTGGCCCATGAGACTCAAACCTAAGTTCCAACCTCATGAGATAGGACTCTTATAGATGGATTCTAGCTTGGAAGAGTCCTACTAGAGTGTTCATGATGCTTATAAATTGAGTCTTTGGATGTTGAGACCCAAAAACAAGTTTGGACCGCATGAAAATTCACTTCAAATCTTGTGAGATACAAACCCTTCGGGATAGTTTCTAGATAGAAATTGTTTTACTAGAGTGGTTATGGGGCTTCAAATTTGAGTGTTCGTGTCATGAGGCTCAAACTTAAGTTCGAGCGTGATGAGTTTTACTAGAGTGCTCATGAGGCTTGAAAATTGAGTTTATGTGCCATGAGGCTCGAAACTTAAGTTCGAGCTTTGACTCTTGCACAGGGTGAAAATGGTGCCAGATTTAGGGTTTAGGTCTCTAAAACAGTAGATATAAGGAAATTTTAAGATTTTGAGCTCCAAATTTGTTCAAACTTGGTTAGTGGGCTTAGAACATCATGTACTTTGGTCCCATGATGGCAAAGGTGCAAATTTTCCCCATCTTGGCAAAAAAGTAAATAATAACGATTATTAACTTTTTCATCAAAATGAACATTTTTTTGTACAACTTGGCTCTAGGCATGGTATAGACCCTGTGTATGTGATATGAGGTGATTTGGATCAAAAAATGTGGCTCATAACTCAAAAATTGGCTCGCAAGGACTTCTTTGCGTTGTTTGGCAATTTCCCAAGTTATAGTTGATCATTTTGACTCATACTTGAAATTTGGCATGTAATAGGTGTGTACAAGTGATAGGTGAGGTGATGATACAAATTTTCAAGCCAAAATATTGCAAAAGTAAATAATCATGATTATTTAAAGAAGTCCACATTTTCTTGCAAAACTTGGAAATTTTGACATAAACACATTCTATACACCCAAAACAAGTCCTAAATTGAATTTGGTAAATATTGTTCTTTCCGGCATCACGTTGTGATTTGTCGACTCTGAAATCACCAATTTTTGTGACTACATGGTCTGTAGTGTTGGTCAGTCACTTTGGCTATGGACTTGTCCGCAACATAGTAGTAAAGCAACTCATTCAATTTTGGCCCATTTGGAGTCAGTTTGACCTCGTATGTCGAATTTGACGCTTTGTAGCCTTCGAATCGTTTTTTGCTTTTTGTTGGCTTGGCTTGATTGATTTTATGAAACCAATCATATACATTGTATATAGACCTCGTATGCAAGCTGTCTTTGGAGTCAGAATCCAATTCTGTCATCTACCAAAAACCTAGCTTTTCTACTTGGGACCCCCTCGACCCTTGCCGAATGGTCAATTGTCGATATAGAAGTGTTCTATTATGTTGTGGCATGCTACAGTTCAAATCTCATTCGATTTGGTTGAGGTGACAGGCCGCTATGGTCGATTTTTAGTCGTAGGTCTTCGTGCACTGCTCGGATTCTAGGGTTTTTTTCTAAGGATTTAAACTAGCTATCGGCTGTACAAAATGGATCATTGATAAGTATAGAACTTATCCCTCATGTCTTGTTTGAGACGACACTGAAAACAGGTGACTGTGGAATCCGGAAAATACGCGCAAAGAGGGTCGAAAGGCTCTCTCTCCAAAGGCAACAAGTGGAAATGAGGTGATTTTAGCCTACCTTGGGTATCTATACCCCAAACCATTTTTTTCCCAAATTTCCCCGTTAGTCCTACTAGGCCGTGAAATCTATGTTAGACTCAAAAATTTCCCCAATCGGATCCCTGTAGCTCATTCTACAAGAATTCTGCAAAAGTAGGTCTAGCCGCCTAATTTAGGCTTCCCGCTTCCATCCGTCGATTTGATTGATTTTTTTTTTCTTGACCACCTTGTCTTTCTTATCATCACCATGTCTTCAGTTTTTCCATCTGAGCTCCTTTGCTATTTATTATTAATTTTTGACCTGTTTATTGGAAAAATCAAAGAAAATAACGAAATGTGCAAAAAAAGCTAAGTGAAAATCAAATCACATTGCCCTTAATTACTTAGTACTCTTCCACCCCTCCTAGATGGCGTAGTCCGGGACGACTGTGTGCATGGGTTGAACAATTTTGTCTATGCATAGCCTTGGTTGGCTCTACCATGCTTTGAAGATCAATGCAGTTCAAACCATTATGATGTCCAAGGGTTGAGCCTTGAGTAATTAACTCAAGGGTTTCTGATGGTGGCGAAGCTTTCTGTTGCTACCTTCCAAAGAGAAAATCTTGTAGCTTGTGTGCTCTTTGCTTGATTGTGCCATCAGGATGCTTTAGCACACTGATTTCCTGAGCTTTTGGTATCAACAATGACTATTGTCGAGGTTTTTCCCGCCATTGATATCTTGGTTTGTCTTGGGCAGAATGGTGTGGTTGAGGTTTCTGAGACTTAACTCTCCATTGCTTGATTGGTTTTGTAATTTGCGAAGAAGATAAATGCTTTTTTTTCTTCCAAACCCATTTCATGTTAGGTTCCTTTTTGGAGATGTTCGTCTCTCTGTTTTGACCCTTGGGAACCGTCTTTGGTATTGTCGATGATGTTTTGGGCACCCAGATTTGAATCGGCTTGTCCTTAAGCTATGCTTTTGGTACCCAAATTTGTCTGACTCCTTGCATGCTACTTGTAGCATTTGCTTGTCGATAGGATGGAGAAGATTGATTACTTTGTGGTTTGTTCTGTTGGTAATTGCCTTTCCATTCCTCCTTGCTTTGTGTAATTGGAACAATGAGTTGTCCGCCTTTAGGTAATAGCTTGAGTTGATTGGTATCCCAATTTGGTATTGCCTTGTATATCCGCATCCATGGAATTCCAAGAATCATTGTCTCATTCATGTGTTCATCTGGTAAGCATACAAGCTGATAATGACATGAACATCCATGTACTATCACATTCAAGTTGACTACTCCCAATGTTGGTGTTGGGTTCTTGTTGCATCCTTTGATAGTCGCTATTCCTGTTGTCAAAGACTGACTTGTTGCTTTCTTGTACGTGGAATAACTGACTGCATTGACTCTAGCTCCTGTATTGACCAATGCATTTGTGCTATGGTTGTTGAGATGTACTTTGATGGGAAGGTCCATTCCATCTAACCATTCATCATCTATTGACACTGCATCTTTTTGCAATTCCCATTGTCGGTCATCTATTTCTAGTGTGTTGATGGGAATAGGTATTTGTTGATTCTTGAGAGCACCTTTTCTTTTGAGTACTCGAAGCCGAACTTCCTCTTGGGCTTCATTAATAGCCTGATGTCATTTTATCTTTCTTTGCTTGGATGCATGCATTCTTTCTAGCAATTCATTGGTTAGCAACAAATTGTACTTCTTTAAATGACATCCATGAATCCAATTAGCCATCGGTTCACCATCTAGGGTGGATAACTTAACTGCTCCACTTGGAGACACATCTTCAATGATAAATGGTCCGTTTCCCTTTTTCTTAAACCTGGGAATGTGTTGCTTAAGGGAATAGACTAGAACTAAGTCCCCTTTTTTGAAGAACTTTGTAATTAAATGGAAATGAAAATATTGTTTTTGTTTTTGCTTTTGTTCATAGATGTGAGCTACAGTAGTCAGCCTTTGCTCATCTAGCTTCTCTAAGTCTTCAAGTCTTTTTGACAATTCATGTCCAGTCCACTCAAGATCCTTAGCTACCCTTAATGTTGGCAATAGAAATTATATTGGCAATATGGCATCAAAACCATAAACAAGGTTAAAGGGTTTAGAATTTTAAAGTTGTTTTGAATGAAACTCGATAAGCCCATAGAGTTGCATGGAGATTCATTTCCTAATCTGTTCTTCCTGAACTAACCACTTTAGTCAATACCGAGCTAAAAATTTTATTCGTATGCTCAGCTTGTCCATTTGCTTGTGGGTGATAGGGAGCTGATTTGTTATGGATGGCCTTAAATTCATTAAGCAGACACTCGATTACCTCATTGAGAAAACGAGTTCCCCTACTATCACTGACAATTTCTATTGGTAGTCCATATCGTGTGAACACATACTCATATAAGAATGCGGGAGTGGTTTTGGTATCATACTTTTGAGTTGCTTTAGCCTCTGCCCACTTAGTCAAATAGTCCGTAGCTACAATGATATATTGAGCTTGGGTTCTATAAGCAGGTGGCTGTATTGGCCCAATAAAATCTATACCCCATTTTGCGAAAGCTCTAGAGCCCATCATTGGTCTTAAGGGCATGCTATCTACACGTGTTGGCATTTTTTCTCGTTGACAAGCATCACACCTTTGAACATATTCTTTGGCATATGCAAAGTCTCTTGCTTCTGTTTCAATTGCTCTTTGACGGTGTTTACTCATATCCTCAAGAAATTTTTGGCATGTTAAGCAAGTAACTAGATAGTTACTCCACTTACAAATAGGTGACATTTGGAACAATGTTACATGAGGTATGGGTGTCTATTTTTGACATTGAGGACAATCCTTTAAGAAAGAGCGAACATCACTCCTCATAGTTGTCCAAAATACTCCAATTCTCAAGATCCTTCGCATAGTTTGGTCTTTCACAAAGTGAATTCCTACTATGGTAATATGTGCTTGACTTAGGTATTGGTCTTTCTCTTCAGGATTAATGCATAAGAGAAATATTCCATCTCGATTTCTTTTGTATAGCCTACCAGCTAATAATTGATACAGAGCCGACTGCTCAATTAATCCAATTGTAATAGAAAGTGGTATTTACGAATCCACTTGAGCTATGGTCATCAATGATACCATATTTTCCGACCATCGAGGTATCATTTCCACGAAGAACAGATATGCATCTGGTAGATCATCGTTACTCCTTTAGGTGATTCCCTTGAAACAATCCTTGACAAATGATCTACTCTTTGATGAGTGGTGCCCTTTTTCACAACTACAGTGAAATCAAATTCTAGAAGAATGATGAACCATCTCACTATTATTCATTTGTTGCATGGCTTGTTGACCAAGTACAATAAGGCTTGGTGGTCCAAAAAGAACACAAATTTGTTTGCTAATAGGTAATGTCTATACTTTTTTACGGCATAGATCATTCCTAATCCTTCCCTTTCAGTGGTGGTATAATTCTTTTCCTCCATGTTCAACTGTCGGCTAGCATAAGAAATAGGAAAATCAATTTTCCCGTCTCCTGGTTGAGCTAGTATACATCCTATGGAAAAATTGGAAGCATCTACATGTATGTGGAATATCTTATTTCAATTTTGTGCTTTTAATATTGGAGCTGAGGTGAGAGTTTGCTTAAGCTTCATGAAGGATTCTTCACATGCCTCAGTCCACTCAAAGTGTGTAATCAAGCTATACATGGGTTTTGCAATTATAGTGTACATGTAAATGAATCGTCTGTAATATTCACAATGTCCCATGACGGTTTGAAGCCCCTTGTCTGTTGTCGGTCTAGGCAAATCATCAATGACATGAATTTTATCCATATCAGTAGCTATGTCATTTTTAGACACTATATGTCCAAGAATTTTTCCTTGTCTACCCATGAAAGTGCACTTTTCAGGATTTAAGCAAATCCTATAAAGTCTACATTTTTCGAATACCTTTTTGAGGTGTTCAAAATGATCAGCCAAGATTGATGAATGTACGCATAGATCATCCATATAAACTTCCAAGAATTTCCTAAGATATTCTTTAAAAGCATGGCTCATCAATCTTTGGAAGGTGGTAGGAGCATTAGTTAACCTAAAAGGCAAAAATACCCCATTCCGTTGCAAAAGCAGTTTTATGTTGATCTTTTGGGTCAACCAAAAGTTGATTGTATCTCGAAAATCCATCTAAGAAGCTGTAAGCTTCTTTTCCTGCAACTCATTTTAAAACATGCTCAGTGATTGGAAGAGGAAAGTTGTCTCTAATGGTAGCTGCATTCACTTTCTTGAGGTTGACACACGCTCGTAATTTTCCATTCTTCTTAGGTACTACCACAATTGGAGACACCCATTCTGTGTGTTCAATTTCATAAATGAATTCCACTTCCTTTAGTTTTTTAATTTCTTCTTTGATCTTCTTGGAAAATGTCTCATTATATGTGTATGGCCTTTGTCTACTTGGTTTTGCATCATCTCTCATGGATATGGTATGTTGAAAGATTTCTAGATCAATACCCTTGAGATCCTTGTAAGACCAAGCGAAGATATCTCGGTATTCTTTCAGAAAGCTTATCAAAAGATCTTCTTCTTTTTCTTCTGATAGGTCATTTGCAATGTAGGCAGGCCTAGGCTCTTCTCCTGGTTCAGCCAAATCTATCTTTTTTTGCGTTTTCAGGCCCTTCGTAGGACTCACACTGTTTTTGTAGTTCTCTAACAGGTTGTTCGACTATGATTTTCCGACCTTGGAGAGTAAAATTTTATAATGGAATGGAATACTCATTACATCTTTACCATCCTCTTCTATGGTTTCCATTTTGGTTGTATATATCTCCTTTAGAGATTTTTTCAACTTTTGATACTTCTTTTTCCACTCAACTCCTGTCATGGTTGACTCCTTTTCTTGTTTTTTTGGTTTTGCTTGAGTATCCTTCCTTGTTTTTCTCTATGTTTTCGATTTTTTTGGATTTTTGTTTGAAGGATATCTACCGGTGATTTTCTCCTTGACACAATCATGTGCATCTATCTGCATCAGGAGCTGTGTTCTACTGGAGATCGATGGCATAGGTCTAGCCTTCACATCTCTAGTGTCTCTTTTTCGTCTATACTTCTCGGTTTCTAGTTAGGAAAGTCAAAAAACTTTTCCTCCCCTCCTTTCATGAGTAGCTTAGCTCTCACATGTTCTTTTTCTGACCCCAAATCTTCTGAGGGAGCTGATTGTTCCTCTAACTCATCTATTGCATCATAGTAGAGGTTCGAAAAGACTTGTTGAGCATTCATCAAGTCCTTGGGTTCCTCATTTTCATCTTCGATGTGGAGGTTTGAGATCATTTGTATGGGAATTATGCCATAGCCGTCCTCATTGCAAAATTGAGTTGGTATAGACGTATTCACACATACATCCATTGTCGCTAAAATTTGAGTCCACTCAAATGGCTCAAACAAATGCTTTGGAAAGGATTCAGGTACATAGGCTTCATCCGTGCAATCCCTTTCTTAGATACATTCTTCTCGTTTTAAACTTCCGTTTCTAAAGCTCCACATATCCAAATAGGAGTGTCTTTGTTCAGCCAAGATGGAAGCTCAGTTTCAGCCGAAGAGACTGAATCGAACTCTTGTATGGACATTTTCATGACATCTCTATAAGTGTGATCTTTTAGATTAACCCTTGTTATAGATCCTACTTGCTTCAAGTACAGATAATTATTTCCCCAATCTTGGATGAGTTGTACCTGTCACATGAAAGGTCTTCCCAATATGATTTCGTAACTGAGTTTTTTTCCAAAGTCTACTATGGCAAAAGTGTGTTGATATTCAATTTTACAGGAATTAACTATCACTTTTCCAAGCAGTCCTAAGGGTCTTTCAATGTGTCCATCAACCAATTGCAATTTCATTCGAGTTTGTCTAATGGTTGGTTGTCCCCAGGATTCCCATACTGCTTTTGTGGCTATGGCTATGCCTGCTCCACTATTCAGTATTGCCATGGTTTCTATGTCATTATATTTGACTGGAAGGGTGGTGTTTCCTTCTTCTCCTTTGTAGTTTTCTCCGACTTTGTTCATTGGAACAGATTGAATCTCTTTGTTATTTGTGTTTCAATCTTCCCGAAAATTTTGCGATTAGCCCCGTTAATCCCACCTTCTCTAGGGTTTTCTGTAGATCATTCCATAAATATGGTTTGATTTTTAACAATTTTCCCAAAGTAAGAAGCATTGGATGAATGTAGACATGATTGAATGAATATTGTCTACTTCTAGGGTCTGTTCCGCTCTTTTTACTTGAGTGGTCTTATACACTATGGATTCATCTTCGCTATCTCCCAAGTAAGAGGGTAATGTTTTCAAGGTCAATGGTTTCCACATTCTTGAAGCTTCACTCCCCAATCCCCATACAAGGATTGTACATCCATGTCCATTTGAGGATGTAGGTTGTCTAACCAAAATTCCTCTAGAGATGACTTTAGAGTTAGGCTCCCATCATTGATCTCTCTAACATTTTCCCATAAGTGTCTTGGCATGTCTTCTTCTACGAATGGAATTCCATCTAAGGCATCTTTGTTGTCCGGCACTATAAGTTCTTGCTCTTTTGTTTCAAGGTGGGGTTCTACCACCACTTCGGATTTTTCTTGATTGTCTCTTATTAGTGACCACAAGCTCCTTAGGTTCTGCCATACTTTCAAGCTTGGGTTTTTGTTTTTCCAGCATTTCTTGCGTGATTCTTACCAAATTTTGATAAGATTCAAGCTTAGCTGCTTCCATGTCTAGAGAAGGATAGTTTTTCCATTTGTTTTTCATGTTTTGGCCTGCTTTAAGTCCCACTTGGTAGGCTTTCAACGCTGCATTAATAGGCTCAAAAATTTTATCAACCAAAATTGATCCTCCAGATTTCACGGTTGTTTCTTTGACTTCACTTCCAGTTTCTTTCACCTTTTCCTGAAATAGCTTCTTTGCTTTCTTCTCGATTTCAGCCTTTTGTTTCTGCCTTCTCATCTCATACCTCTTGCTTCTGCTTCTTTTGGTCGTTTGAGAGGCAAGTTTTGTATTCTCAGAATCATCAGAGGAGTTATGTTTCTTTTTCTTAGACTGGGCTCTAGTGATTACCTTGATTGGAACAATCGGTTCACTCTCAAATGAGCTACTAGGTATCACTTGGACTACGTTTACTATTGTTTTATGCTTGTTTAAAGGATTTTTAGGACAATCTTCCAGGAAGTGTCCTCCCATTTTGCAACATTGTATGCAATAAGCTTCAACTAGCTTGAGGTTTTTGTCAGGCTCTGTGCATTTATTTTTCCAATGATCATATGCACCACATTTATGACAGTTTCTCGTTCTTGGCTTAATCATGGGTCTTACCATAGGAGGTCTAACACCTTGATTAGCTACATAATACATTGGTGCAAGCTCTAGTGGAGAATACGTCACAGGTTCTTCCATTGGTGGTGGATGTGCATTATACCAATCTCCTTCTACCATTAATGTAGATGGACTAGGCTCAGCATAGGGTGTAACATGCGCTAGTGCTTCCTCATCTATGACTCCCTCTGAATTCTTTAGCTTTTACCCAGTTTTTTGTAAGTTTGGTGATCCAAATTCAATGTACCTTTACAAAAGTTATTTGTACACATGCAATGAGTCACTGGTATCAACCTTGGTCAAATTTGAGCTAAAAGTAAATAATCGTGATTATTTACTTTATGCCCAAAATGAACATTTTTTTACACTTTTTCAATGGACAGTCTTTTCATGAGTTATTTTAAGCCTAGGAATTAAGTCAAAACTTATTTGGCCTAAAATATCAAGAAAAAGTAAACAATCTGAGTTTTTGTAAACTCTTGAAATTTTTACCTCAATGTGTCCCTGAACTTACCCACTGGTTCATACAACTTTTAAGCATACTCTCTAGTCGGATTGAATGGTTTGGAGTCTTTTCGTGCTATTTTATAGCCGTAGACCTGAAATTTTGCAACTTCAAACAACAACTCACAATGATTCTTTCGGAGAGAGCAATGTTCTGAAATCCACCTTGGATCCTACTTACCCTACTCTTAGGTTCTCATGCAATGGGGTTGTGGAAAGTGTCCACAAACACTCGTTTTCTTGTTTTTTATGGTTTTTTGAGCATTGATCATAAAACTTGTCTCGTCTATCAATCATTCTCAAAATCCTAATCTAGTTCTATAATCCTACAATCCTAAAGACACTCGGCAAGTACAACTTACCTCCAAGCTACCTCTACACAACAAAAGACGACAATCTTAAACTATGCGGTTTCTAAAAGAAAGTTTTTACTCTAGGAGATCCTAAAGGAAGTTAAAGGATAACTTCACAAGACGCTCGTGTTTTTTCCTAGTTTAGGTCTCTTCGATCCCCGGCAACGGCGCCAAATGTGGGACGGGTGTCTAGCATCACTCCTATCTTATTGCAGATTTAGCGAGAACCGTGATTAAATTGTCAATCCATGGGATGAAGCTGACTCGACTAGTGCATAGAGGCTACAAGAGGTTGTCAATCTCTCGGAAAAACAACAAACAAACCGCATCTAACTCAAGCTACACTCAAGCCAATCGCTCATCGGCAAACAAATCACATCCGTTATAGCATCAAATGACATCCAAACATAACAAAACTTCTAAGACATGTTTATAAGACCTAAGCACACATGCTTATGGTCTTAAATCCCACTTTAGGTCAAGTGCCAAAATCGTGATTATTAACAGCAATGGATTTTTTACCTAGTCGTTTTCGACCCAGAATGCACCTAAATGCTTAGCAATGACGCCTCAATACCCCGCCTATGCTTAGTTTTTTATTTTGAAGTGTAAATTCCTACTTATGATGAAATTAGGCCACGGGTAGGTGACGCCAAAAGCTACAAAATACCGTGAAGTGTTTACGTCAATGCGTAGAGCTCTTACATGCGGTTGCAATGCAACAAACGCGATTGCAATGTGACAACCAGGGAGGGAGTAGGAAGTGCGAGAAGGAGAGAAGTGAGCGACGTTAGCTCACGCTGTGTATTTCATTATCCAAAACTTAATAATAACTTACAAAAATTGGCATTTATACCCTAGCCAAGGTTTTTGGTGGTCAAAACTAATAATTTGGGAGCTATAACTAAAGATGGGTAATGACAAGTTGATACAATCTGGAAGCTTGTACCCCCGGCTCATCTATTACAAAGTTTATCCGCAAAATAGGAGTTACAATATTCCCGATTTATCAAAAATAATAAGTGTTTTTACAATGAGAGCTCCGAAAAAATGATATCCGAGTTAGCTTGCTGCTAACAGAAATTTTGGCCATCTTTCACATCCTCATTAGGAAGAGAATGGGGTCTAGGAGGGCCTCTTTATTTGGCAGTTTAAGGAAATCAAACCTTTAGTATTAAGAAAGTAATCAAAGGACAAGTTTTGAATTCAAGCAGGCAAAACGGCTAGTTTATTGGAATTCAAATTCTCTCCCCAAAATGGAATTTAAAATCTAGCAGATAAAACTATATCATGTAGCATATCTATGGAAAGAGCTCAATGCATAGATTGCAGATCCATGATCTCCGCTCAAATTAGAGATCATATGTGAGAGTTATGGAAGGCCAAAAATCATAAAATTGTCCACCTCCTTTTTGGGGAGAAAAGTGCATCCTTTTACCACTCTTGCACATCTCTTACACACCCATCATTCTTGCACACTTGGCAAATATCTATTCGTCAAAATGTTAATCACCTCTATAGGCTCATGGTAAATAAAGAGGCCCTCCTAGATCCCGTCTTCTTCTTAATGTCTATAGTCACTCTTGCATTCAAACAAGCTCCATATAGTTCCCCTAATGAGTTGTTTGCGGCACGAATCATCCATCCATGATTTATATCAATTATCCATTTACCTTTTTGATACAAACTCTTTGATATGAATTTAATCTATGACCCATGATCTATCAGCACGATGAATGGCTCTTCTAAGTCTCCCACTTTTACCAGGGACTCGGTAGTCACTCTTGCCCAATGGCTCTTGGACTTGGGAGTTGTCTCAACTTCATCTTCATCATCTAAGAAGCGAACATGTTTTACTGCTCCCCTAGGCTTGTAGCATCCAACAAAAATTTAATCACCTTGCTCTCCATATGCATGTATTCTTTGTGCATTTAAAAGTACATGGAAAGATTTAGCAAGAAATTGTCGCTTTCTCTTGATCATATCAATTATTTCTTCATGGAAATCTCACTTTACTATGCCAAGGACCTCACCCAAGTAAACTCCACCTTAATATTTAAAATCCTCTCTTCCAAAACCTTCTTGAGATCTATTGCTATCTCTATATTAGATTGGAGTTTTTAGGTCAGACCCTTGGCTTTCTTTCGTTGCTTCCGTCTTCTTTTCTTTAGAGGCTTCCTATATAGGCACTGCAAGGATAGGCATATGTTGTGGAGAAGCTTATGTAGGAGGCAGTGTGTCATTTTTGCCTCCACTCCTTGTGGCTCTGTTTGAAGGACCTTCATTCCCATTCTCACACGTGCATTTCTCTTCAACAAGGGCCTCATTGGATTGACATTTGGCAACACACACATGAGAGTCTAGGGAGTCATTCCAACATGTTTCTAGTTTAATGAAATCTCTAGATTCATGCAAAACTCTTTAGTCATTTTACCCTTCATAGAAGATTCTATTGCACATGTCCACAATTCTCTAATCCCACTAGGTGCTTCTACTCCAACCTTGAATGATTTTTGCATAATAGGCTCCACCTTCAACCCATAGTGTTGGACGAGAGCGACTCACACACCCATGAAGTGCATGCAAACACTACCTAGATCAACATAATGTCAATCGAGGACACAGATGACACGATAGGCACACGGAGGAAATGTCTTTAGCTTGTCAGGCTGAGACCATCCTACACATACAACACTCTGGAAGGCCAACTAAACCACAATCAAGAACCTCACTGCCCTCAACTACACCACCTAGCCACATACACACATACGGAAGGTAACTCACCTAATCATGCCAAATTCATACGAAACTTAAGGAACACCATCCCCTCACTAGGATACACCTGTCCCTAAGCTTCTACACTCAAAACCCTCACTCTAAGCCCATCTACTGAAAACGCGTAGGATGACAGAGCAGAATTTTGAAAGTGTCCAAAACTGAAATTTATGAGTATCTATGCGTAGCTTATGTCGCCACGATTCTATAGACTACTAGCACGCAGAAAAGAGACATCGTTTGATACACTTACGGCCACAAATAGCTCGTAAATGCGTCGGTGTGTGCGCTTCGTCTCGCGTGGAATGCTTGGCGTTGTCGCGTAGCTCTCCTCAAGCCTACAGCAATGTTGCAGTCGGATCTCCAATGTGTTGAGCGAGTCGGGCGTAGCGAGAGGATAAAGCTCACGCTCACTCTCTTTCTCTCTCACACACAGCAGACGGCAGTGCTAAAGTTTTGATTATGATTAAAGTCTTTTTTTACAAAATGACCTAGGTACGTTATATACTAAGGCTACCTTCGGTTTAACCAAAAATGGGGTTGAAAGGGTCAAATGGATTTGTATTTATAATCTGGAAGTGCCATTGTACCCCAGCTTCTGAAACTAGAATAACTACTCATTACAAATGACGTTTATAGACATAATCCGCAGCATTTCATAACTCGCAAAAGATAAGACTTTGGTACGGAACTTGAGTTATGTTGTGTTGTTGACCCCAGCGGTCAACACTCCCCCCTTCCGCGTTCATGTCGTCCCCGACATGACCTGATTGTCGATGGCGATGTGGTCTTTGCTGTCGTTTTGTTGTTGGAAAGAAAGTATAGACTATAGCCTTTGGAGTAGCTTGTCTTGTTCGTCCAATCCGATGTACATAGTCTTCACATGATTCAAGAAAATCATAATTGATGACGAACTTTATGTCTTTCACATCCACGCTCCGAGCTGCAGCTTCTGTCTCTGTCATTATAGGTCTACTGCCATATCTAAATTCAAAAAGAACCCAATGTCATTGAACTTGACTCTTATCATCATGGATAGAGAAAGCTCCATCCATCATTTGCTCCAGCAAATCTATCAATTCGGAGTATTTGTGATTCTCAGAAACAACTTCTACAATCTGTAGAATTGAGTGATTGACTTTCTGATCTTGTGAGCCAGTGACAACTTTGTAAGGATTTTGTAGAAATTGTATGTCTAAACGCTTAACTTCTTTAGGCCAAGTTGCACTCCAATGCAAAGTCTGTCTGTCAGGCTGAATCGAGGACTTAATTATTGTAATTTGAGGTTCAAAACCCTGTCGAGCATTCGATGCGCATTATCAAGGACAAGATTTTGAGATCCTCTGATTACCCTTATGTCTGCTCTTTTTCATTGAGGACTTTTTTGTTCTTGAGTTATTTTGTGTTGTTGACCCAACGGTCAACACTTTGCTGTTGTTTTGGCTTCATCTGTTGCACTGCTTGTATCTTTGTCGAACCACAACAAGAACTATGATCCATTAGAGCGGACGTCTATCATCGTGACCATTCATCTTTTGAGATCCTCTGATTACTTTTGTGTCTGCTCTTCTTCATTGGTAACTTCTTTGTTCCTGTGCAATCATGTTGTTAGTGTCGTCTGCAGCTTTGTCATTGTAGGCCATTCTTCGACTCGCCATTGAGGAGAAGTATGTTATGATATGAAATTGGTGCTCCAATTCATTTGTCAATTGATTTGAGTAGCATTTCCTTATTGTTGATGTAGAAGGAATATGTACAAGAGGATGGTGATAGGTGTCTTTAGATTAGGGTCTAAAACTTGGATGACCAAAGGGAAAAAACACGGTGGGAAAAAATTCCTTCGGTATACGCTCTTATTGGAGTTGAGCAGTTGAACGTGAAGTACATGTTCATGAAAGGTGAGTGCTTGGGTGAAACACGGAAAGAGTGCCTGATGCAAGTGCCAATTATGGGACACTCTATATGCATATGAGAAATTTGTCAACAAAAGCATGCAATGTGAAAGAAGGAGATGATGGGTGTTTCGAGGAATAAATGTAGCACATGTGACATCAAAAGATGTCTCAATAGCTTCCACCTTTCCAAGAAGGGTTATCGATGTAGAAGTTTCTCCACTCGTATCTCATTGTGCTCAGTACGTGAGTGTCTTTTGGACCTTCTCCTTCACTTCACCAGACTGAAGTACTTAGACTCGACTCTTTTGCTCACCTATACCAGCATGAGCGACACAACGTAAATATGCTCAACTCTTCCAGCTTGAGCAGTACCTAGAATATCTTAGACTCTTAGACCACAGAGAATATTACTTGAAGCTTTGGGACTAACACCTCACTCATTTTGTGGCTTAGCTACTCGACTCTGACTTTTATGACCTGTCGGTTGCATGTTGACACTGCTTTGTGACAAGTTCTTCGGTTGTTGTAGTGGCTGTTGAGACATACTTCGTGAAGTTTCATCGTTTTCCTGTACCGTCTTCTCTTTGTAGTGCTCCAGCCTCTCGTCAGTCTTTTCTTCATGTGGATTATGGATTTTTTTTTCTTAATAATAAACAAAGAAAATCTTTTTTTAAAAACTTAACAAAAGAAAAATCATTCAAATAGAAATCTAAATGCTATGTACACTATACACATGTCCCTAGGGGCTCATATATGGATTTTGTCCCCATACTCCTCTGTAACACTACTATGAGGGCATATACTCTAAACTCCGTCAAAAAATTATCACAATAAAACGCAAAAATTCAATGCATCTCACAAAACATTGCCCTCTAATAGTCATAATATTAGGTCCGCATTCAGAATGCCTCCCCCCTTCCTATTTGGAGTCATCCTTTACGACAGGGTATCACAAAGGGTATGTGTTGTGCTTGGGCAATTAAAAGTTGTGCCTATGCAGGCCTTGTAATGTATCCCTATTATGCATACACAGTCAATGCATGGAAAAGATTTATGTTGTGCAAGATGTGGGTATAAGCAATTTGCTTAATGGCATTTGTTGGCGAGGCTTCCTATTCTAAGCAATGTAATGGTCTTTGAAGCTCCTGTATCGTTGCTTGATTGAAGCGACTTGCTCTCTTCTAACTGTACTGTAATCGTAGGAAGAATTATAAGAATTCAAGCGGCGATGCACTGACAGCAGTTTTGTTGTTCTTCTTTGGGACCCATTTCTTTGCGATTATTGGCTGTTTTGTTGCTGGCTCTCGTTTGGGAACCCATACTTGCTCGTGCTTTGTTTGTGTTTGAAGAGACTTCTTTGGGATCCACCTTTTTGTTGTGTGAGTCAACAGTGGTCTTTGCTTTAGCCCTTGTACGCTTGGTTGGGGACGGGATTTAGGCTTTGAAAGTTGATACTATGGTTGTTTTGGAATCCAAACGAATTCGTGACTTTTTTGTGCTTGAATCAACTTCTTTGGAGCCCAAACCTGAGTTGTGAAAGCTTGCGACTTTGTGATATTTTTACCCGTTCGTGCACGCTTTCCTCGTTTTTGTTTTGGTGTTGTATCTTGTGATTTGTCATTAGAGATCTTTGTCTTCTTGATCCATATCTGTTTTTGGCCGATCTGACTTTTTGGTATCCAGATTTGTCGAACTTTTTGGCTTTGACTTGTTGTCCCGTTCTTTTGACCTGTCATGGTTGTTGCTGAAGGGGTTGGTGATAGTGATGGCCTGAGTTGATGATAGGGGATTTCGTAAGATTCATCACTATCGCTACTATCCTCAGCAAGGTTGACTTCTTGTACTTTCCCTTGATTTTTTGGCTGGTAGTGGAAAGTTACTGTCTGTTTGCTCTTGGGTGGTAGTTTCTTGGAGGACTTTTATAGCCCATTGATTAGAGCATTGTTAGCTCATTGCTCTGGTCGTATTTCTCCTAGCTGAGTCTTTGCATCCTTATTAGGAGCCATGTATGAGGATGCTTCTGGTGGCTGTGTCTTCACCGAGAACTTTGGAATCCACTTTTGATGCACTTTATTCGTGTAGCGATGACATTGATTCCCGGGTCGTTGATCTTCTTGAATCTCAAAGTGTTCTACAGAGTCATAGAACTCGTCGTCTTCTTCATCTTTTGATTCTCCACATTTCCTTGTGTGCTCCTTATTTCGAGAGCTTGTTGATGTCTGGTTCTCTTCATTTTCCTGGATTACACTCACTGCAAAATAAGGAACGACATCATAGCCATTTTCATCACAAAACTTTGTTGTGGGAGCATCCTCCCGACGCACACGTGTAGAGTAGCCAAGATGTGTTCCCATCCAAAAGGCTTTAACTCTTGTTCAGGAAATGGTTCTGGGATATAGTCCATATCCTCTATAACCCGCTCTAGGATACATTCCTCACGTTTCAAGCTACCACATTGTGAAGCTCCACACATCCACAGTTCTTTAGGCTTACCTAACCAAGCTGGAAGTTCTGATCCTGCTACTGTGGCGGAATCAAACTCCTCAACCGGTGTTCTCGTCACATACCTATAGCTATGGTCCCTCAAGTTTATCTTTGTTATGGTTTTCATATGTCTCAGGTATATATGGTCATAACCCCAATCTTGGACCATTTTCAATTGTTGCATGAATGGTCTTCCCAGAATGATGTCATAGTTGTTCTTCTTGCCAAAGTCAACAACAGCAAAAGTGTGTTCATATTCAATGCCACAAGAAGTAACAAGTACTTTTTCTAGCAATTCTAGGGGCTTTTCCTTGTGTCCGTCTGCAAGCTGTAGGGTCATTCATGTGGATATCAAGGCAGGTTTTCCCCATTTTTTCCAAACCTCTTTGGTTGAAATGGCCACACCAGCTCCACTGTCAAGGATTGCCATGGTTTTTACCATTGAATTCCAAAGAAAGGGTGGTGTTTCCATCTTCTCCCTCGTAATACTCGCCTACCTTGTTTAATGGCACTAGCCTAGTACTTAGTTGAGGCATTTCAAGCTCTTTGATGCCCTCCTCGATTGGAGTCATTGGGGTTTTTACACCAAATTTCTCTAGACATTTACCCACATTAGCCCACATTTGGTCTAATTCTGAGAAACTCAGCTAACATTATTGTACAGGTGACTGGGGTAGATAGAATATCTACTAGCCCCTTTGAATCGATGGCCTTGTTGGGAGACAGTCTCTATGATGGGACTGCAACCACATCTGACTTGGTCTCGTACTCTCCCATGTAGGATGGTAGTGTTCTTAGCAAATGGGGTTGACTATCCATAGATTGTACAGATCCTTTGTCGTCCCAATACGATCGCACGTCTAGATTCAATTGAGATCCAGTCTCAAATTCCTCTATTGGTGGTTGAAACACTCCTTGTTTATCACTAGTCTTGTCTACTCGTCTTCTTAGGTCATCGGCTTCATTGGCCTCTCTGACTTGCTTCCACAATTCGGCAAGACCATCTATCTCTTTACAATCCTTAGGTATAGCTTGGTGAAATCCCTCGGAAGAGTTATCCATGGTATTCAGTACTATCCTTGGTTCTAATGCTGGGTCTTTGAGGTTTGGTCTTTGCTCATGACTAGAATCTGGCTCTTTTAGTTCCTGGTTTGGTGGGATTACTTGTGTAGGCATGACACGGATCACATCCTCAGGTTTTGCAACTAGTGGTTCTAGTAAAGCTTGGGCTATTTGAATCATTTTTTGGCACATTTCAAATTTTTGCTTTTCTAGTTCCGCATAGGGATATGTCATCCACCTGTGTTCTTGGGTTTGGTTGTTTTTGAGCATCACATCATAGGCTTTCAAGAGGGCATCTAATGTCTCATTAACCTTCTCTGCCAACACAGATCCTCCTGAACTAGCACTTCTCTGTTTCTCATCAGTGGATGGTTCTTCTAGAGGTTTAACCATCTTTGTAAGAGAAGGTGCCTCTTTTTCCTCATGTTGTTTTATCTTCTCCTCAGCTTCGGTAAGCTTCTCAGCTAGGGATTTTTTCTCTCGTTCCCTGCGTGCTTTCATCCTAGTCTTTCTAGCTTTCCAACTATTTCGTTAGCTCTTGGTTTTCTGACTAGGTGCGTCTGCCTTTGGTCCATCATCTGTCTTTGGACTCATGTCACTTTCCGTGTTCTTTGTCTCTGGATTCTCATCAGCTTTCTTTTGAGCTTGTGCTATCGTAACCACTTGAACTGGTACGACATTTTCATTTTCTGAGCTACTAGGTAGCTGAAAAATCCCTAATACATTTGTCGTGATTTTCCTGATTTGGTTTGGATTTTTCGGGCAATCGGGGATCAAGTGAGTGATGCCACACTCAAGACAATAGGCATTTACTTCAGTGATCTCTGTATGAGGACATTGTTTGACCAAGTGGTTATCACGACTTTTGTGACAATCTATCTGTAGTTGAGGAGATTCTTTTAGCATTTCCTCTTAGCTATAAGCAAGCTTTGACCTAGATAAGCCGCTATTTGCAATGAATCACAATGTCCTTTCGTCCATTTCATACCTTCTTTCTTTTGACTGAAACCCAGGAGGTGGAGGTTGTACCGGCCTCACCACTCCATGTGTTTCTCTCACATTTTGTTGCTCCGAAGGGGAGTACTCACTTTGGTTGCTATACCACATTGTAGCTGGTACTGGCATTGGTTTATTTGATGCTTCCATCATTGGCATGTATCTCATGTCTACCGGCATTCTAGCACCTGGCAGCGGAGGTTGTTGTCCTAAGACAAGCTGTGGCCTTAAAACTCCTACTGGTCCTGGCGCATTCCCCGTAATGTATCTAGGTGGAGTAGGTGCTTTTGGAACAGGTTGTACATACCTCTCCCTCGCATTTTCCATGCTATAATAGCACTCTTCACCCGTATGGTTCGTCCATTTTCTCTCAATTTCACACCACTTCGGCTCTCCCGAATCACAGGAATCAACCTCTTGACCAAGTTTTCGATAAGCTTTTCTTGATCAATAGGTGCCGTTGGCTTGGCAATGGACTCACTTATCTGTGAAACACTGTGCTGAGAGGATGTGTCATCTCCTTGACTCTTTAAGTCCATTTCTTTGTATGCCTCACAGTTATCCACTAGATAAAGAGCTTCTTTGATCAACTCGTTTAGCGTCATCCTCCTTATCATATGCAGATCCTTCTGAAGGCCCGCATGTCTCATTCCCTGGATAAAGATCAGCATCAGTCGTGCTTGCGTAGGTAATTCCGCTCTCGGACAGAGCTTAACATATCTCTTGAGCCGTAATGATGCTTTGCATACTGATTCATTCTCTTTCTGTTTGAATCTATGGATTTGCGAGACCGTGTTGTGAGCAATGCCTTTTGGCGAGAATTATTCAATAAACTTCTCAAACAGCTCATCTAGGGTCTCAAAATCCCATTTTTCCATCGAGTCGAACCATGTAGCTGCATCATCTTCTAGAGTCAATCTAAATCCCACAAACTGTGTCGCAAAATCTGAAACTTCCTCTGCTCTAATCACTCTTCTAAAAGCCGTTACGTGATCTCTCGAATCTTTATCTCCGGAGTATTTTCTGTTTATCCATTTCTGGACTTGGGATGGTCTAACTCGTCGATTGTCTACAAGTCTAACCAGAGACTCTCCCAATCCTTCCCTCGTTATCGCTCTTGAAGGGAATCCTGGTGGATCTCTTCTTGGAATTCCTATAGGAATTCTTGTGTTTGGTGGAGGCATTAGGGGTCCTTCATTGACCAAATATCCACCTCTTTCTAGTACAGTTAGTGGATTTGTGCTTTCTACAACTCTGTATTCTCGTCCATACTTGTCGACAACTATAGATCTCCATTGATAGTCGACTCTGTATGTGTAGACATATAAGAGCTTGTAATCCGTTATCTCTTCTAGGTATGGATCTGAGCACCTATAAAGATTGACCTTATTGTCGTCAATGTATCTATATAGTCCTTCACTCTCATGACCAATCATCCAAACTCTCTCAACAAGATGGATCTTTTATCAATTGCAAGTTTGGAAGATCCATTGTGGGAGGATATTCCTCTATCGTCGGGATCTCCAAGCTTGTGTAAGCTACGTTTGAATCTAGGGTAGACATGATTTCAGGGCTTAAGAGCTTTTGCTTGGTTCAAGTAGACTTAGTCCACTGTGTTCAAGTGCTTTTGGTTAGGGAAAAGTCAAATTAACTATGTCCAAAACCGCAACCGTTTCGTCACAATTCTCGCAAATTGTCGCTTTCAGACACCCCTAACTTGCGGATGTATTTTGAGGCCTCAAACGACATTTTTTTTCAAAGTTGAACTAAATGGTTGCCTTCAGCATGCATTTAGTTTATGTTTTTCTCTAAGATCTATAGAGCCGCTCTCAGGCTACGTTTTGATATAAAAACTTTTCCGATCCGATACCGTTTGTGAAAGTTATGGCCAAAACAGTAAAATGCAATTTAGAATGGTCAAAATGAGTCCAAATTCAAATTTAAAAGAAGATTTGGGATCTCTGTGAGACTGTGAACACTCTTGTATGGTCAAAAGTACAGTTGGACCCTAAAACTGGCCTAGAGACATACTACGCGTAGGATGTCTATATGCTCATAATTTCATTTGGACCTAAAAATGGCCTTGAGACATCCTACGCGTAGGATGTCTTTTTGCTCAGAATGACTTGAAATTTTCACCCCAGCTTCTCCTTGATGTGCTGATCACAGTGGTGTGCTCATAGGTTGGTTTGGAGTCCTAAATCAAGCTGGAGACATCCTACGCGTAGGATGTCTAACTGCTCAGATTTTGTCCAAACTTGATCCCAAGATTCTCCTAGTGCTCAGCAACCCAATGGTATACTCAAAATTGAATTTGGATCCCAAGAGGTCAAGATTTAGGCTGCAAGAGCTTCTAGTACACTCCAAGAGTAGGATGTCTGACAATTCTTGTCTTTGCTTGGTAAATAGGCCAAACAAGGTCCAAATTCACTTTTGAAAAAAGTTCTGGAATCCTTGAGACACTTAGAACCTACCTACATGGCCAAAGTAGAATTTTGACCACTTTATGACCCTGGAGACATCCTACGCGTAGGATGTCTTTTTGCTCTGTTTCAGCTCAAACTTGCATTGTAGCTTCCCCTTGATGTGCTAATCTCACAGCTATTTTTACTTTTTGATTCTGTCACCTATAGGTTGGTCAAATGATCAAGAATCTGTTCCAAAAGCCTGATGTCTATTCTGATGAATTTCCAAGTCAAATCAACTCCAAATTGGACCAAATTTGATTAGGAGCCTTGCCTAAGGCTATACAACACCCTGCTATGTCCACAGTTTGAATTTGGCCTCTAAATCATGCCTTAGACATGCTACGCGTAGGATGTCTAACTTCTCAGAATTGCCCCAAATTTGAACCACCAACTCTCCTTAAGGTGCTGATCAATGTGGTATGCTCGGAATTTTGTTTAGAGTCCAAAATCACACAGAAGACATCCTAGGCGTAGGATGACTTTTTGACCTATTTGACCCCAGACTTGTCCCACAGCTTCCCCTTTATGTCAGCAACCCACGGCTATGCTTAGATTTGAGTTTGGATGTCAAAAGACCCCAAAACTAGCTATCCTTGCCTTTTTCAGTCAAAAATGCTAAAGTCTGTTCAATCCCTTCTTTCAATGACCCAAATGAGATGAAATTTATCACATGCACTCAATACAACATTTAGAACATGCCTATGGAGTCATCCTATTGTTTGGTCTCAAAATTAGGCCTTGGACACAATTTGGGTAGGATGTCTGGCAATTCTCGTCTTTTGGCTTTGATCTGTCAAAATTTGGTCAAATTTCCACTTTCCAGGTGAAAATAGGGTAAAACCTACCTTCTAAACACACTGGTCAACTCAAAATTTCAAAATTCCACCAGATCACCCTGTAGACAAATATCCACAAAAGCTTGTTTAATGCATTTTTACCTTCAAAAGCACACTTTTCCATGATTTCAAATGCAATCAAGCACTTTAGCAAATAATTCAGTGCTGAATAGCTCTAGTTCAGAATCGGATCACTTACCTAAAGCTACTCCTACAAATCATATGGGGTTTTGCATCTATGAGTAGAAAAACGCTTCACTGCCACACACGGACTAGTAAACGCTTTTATCACCTCACAAATCACTCGACCACCAACAACTACTCTAATCCACAGATCCTAACTAAACCTATCTAGTCGCAGACCCTCGGCAAGACACACGCTTCCTGGCTATCCACTTGATCGCGGAATATCCTCTTCCGGATCCACTTAAGAAAAACGCTTTCTTTAGCTAAAACTAAATCAAGCAACCATCACACGAGTGTTAGTAGGAAACCTACTTAGGTCCTTGTGTCCCCGGCAGCGGCGCCAATGTTGGATGGGAGCGACTCACACACCCATGAAGTGCATGCAAACACTACCTAGATCAACATAATGTCAATCGAGGATACATATGACACGATAGGCACACGGAGGAAATCTCTTTAGCTTGTCAGGCTGAGACCATCCTACACATACAACACTCTGGAAGGCCATCTAAACCACAATCAAGAACCTCACTGTCCTCAACTACACCACCTAGCCACATACACACATACGGAAGGTAACTCACCTAATCATGCCATATTCATACGAAACTTAAGGAACACCATCCCCTCACTAGGATACACCTGTCCTTAAGCTTCTACACTCAAAACCCTCACTCTAAACCCATCTGCAAAAAACGCGTAGGATGACAGAGCAGAATTTTGAAAGTGCCTGAAACTGAAATTTATGAGTACCTATGCGTAGCTTATGTCGCCACGATTCTATAGACTACTAGCACGCAGAAAACAGACATCGTTTGATACACTTACGGCCACAAATAGCTCGTAGATGCGTCGGCGTGTGCGCGTCGTCTCGCGTGGAATGCTTGGCGTTGTCGCGTAGCTCTCCTCGAGCCTACAGCAATGGTGCAGTCGGATATCCAATGTGTTAAGCGAGCCGGGCGTAGCGAGAGGATAAAGCTCACACTCACTCTCTTTCTCTCTCAAACACAGTAGACGGCAGCGCTAAAGTTTTGATTATGATTAAAATCTTCTTTTACAAAATGACCTAGGTACCTTATATACTAAGGCTACCTTAGGTTTAACAAAAAATGGGGTTGAAAGGGTCAAATGGCTTTGTATTTACAATCTGGAAGTGCCATTGCACCCCGGCTTCTGAAACTAGAATAACTACTCATTACAAATGACGTTTATAGCCATAATCCGCAGCATTTCATAACTCGCAAAAGATAAGACTTTGGTACGAAACTTGAGTTATGTTGTGTTGTTGACCCAGCGGTCAACACATAGGCGATTGCCTCAATCATTGAGATGGCATGGCTAGTAGCCATTGCCTCAACTAGCTTCTTCATCCTGCCTTTACCAAAGGCTGTCCCCCGTAGCTTACATGTTTCACTTAAGTGAATCTTTTCATCTTTAAAGAAAACAAGCTCCCTCATCAAATAATTTTTGAAACTTTCACAATCCCTCTTTGCATGGTCAATACTATCACTTCATACGAATGTGTTTACAAATCCTTCTCTATTTTGAGGTCTTTGCCATATAGATTGGGCTGATGGTTGCCCCTTTTCTTCTAGCCTTGCATGCTTTAACTTCAATTCTTGCATTCCCTTAATAGTATCATCTAAGATGGTGGCCCACCTGACCGCTTTGGATCATGCCCTCTTTACCTTTTGTGACTATAACGCTATTTAGTGCTTGCCTCCAAGCATAAACACATCTTGGGGGTATACCTCTAAAAAAGTAAGTAAATTAATTGGATTAGATTTTTAAAAAGATGTTTTTAATTGAAAATTGAGAAAAAATGTTAATTTTGTTAAGAAAATGAATCTATTTTATTACCCACAATACCATGTAAGTAAAGGGTTTTTTCTAATATCTCCTGTAAATGTATGTGATATAGATGATCTCATATAAGTGAGCCCCTAAAACACACATAGAGAATAAACATAGAAAACATTTTTCTCAAGTTGCAAAAATCATTTGATTTCGGTTGTGAAAATCAAATGTATAGTTTCAACTTTCATCACCGGGGATACTTCAAGTACTTTGTATGTTGTCATCACAAGGGATATGTTTTTTTTGGTTCAATGGATTTTTCTTGATGCTTTGTTTTATTTACATTTTGATGTTTATCAACACCATCAATAAGATATGAGCATCATGTCCTTTTTGGGTACTAGGATCACATTGGGCGTAATAAGCTATTCAATAATTGCCTCAAAGTAGACCCCTAACATAGAAGACATTTTTCTCAATGTGCAAAAATCATAGAATTTGTTGTTATGACTCACAATTTCTAAAGTGGGAATTGGGATTTTCCATTTTATCTATATGGTGTTTTCATGATCCCATTCATATCATTCGTGTCTCCAATTCTGAAATTGGAAAAATGCAATTAGAAAGAGATTCTAGAACCCATCAAGTGTTTCTTGTGGAAGAACAACTTAAAAGACATGACCCTTTGGAAATGAGGAATTGGGAATGGGTGGCAAAACCCAAGAACTAGGGAAACATAGGAATTCTAGACCCTAAAATACATGCAAAAGCCATGTGTGCAAAATTGGTTGTCTTGGTAACTAATCAAAGGCAAGAATGGGTGGTCATGGCATGGGACATGATCCACAAATCAAACCCTACCTTGCAAGGATGCACATGGTTGGAGGCTAAATACATGATAAAATCATGGAACCTATCTGACCTTTCCTTAATCTTGGAGGTTCCACATGAAAACAATAGCACGCAAGCAGAACAAAACTGCATCCTCTCTTCAATGGAGAGAGACTTTCAAATACTTCAAGTGATCCATTCTTCATTGGTCTCTGTGGCTTTCCAAACCAAAGATCATTGAGCCCTTTTTGGAGGGAAGTTGCATGATAGGTGAGTAGCAAAGGGATCTTCAAACGTTCACATCTTTGGGATGCCATAAATCTCTATAGAGTATTGGAATTTAGTAATTCTTAGCAGCTTTGTGTTAGTCTATTGATATATTTTTACTCAAGACCCCCTATGAAATCAATGCCCCTCCAAGGCCCATGTAGTGCTTGAAGTTGGATGGTATATTTTAATGTAACATTTCCACGCACAATTGTGAATATGATACCAAAAACAAATGTATCACCATAGTCCTTTTTTTCCCAAACTCACAATTGTGAGTGGATGTAATGTATTCTCCATAACTAGATGTACAAAGTGGACTCAAGATCATGTCAATCCTTGAGGGGTTTCCTAATACATCGATAAGCAATCAAGTCTCATCAAGAGGCAAGAACCTACCCGTATGTTAGCTAACCCTAATCCATCACGATGGTGTTAATGACCCTATAGCACTCGTTCGAGTTCTTCCTTTTACCATTGGATACAACCATTTTCTTGCTTTCTTGCACAATCTCTTTGAAACTTGCAGAAGAAAGATCATTCTCAAAGATTTGACGATAGCTCCTGGCCTTCTATATTTGATTAAAGTAGCAGAATCTAACAAGTTGCATGAAAACAAGTAGCACTTGTTTTCCATCCCAAGGATAGGTTCTTCTTGAATAACCCTATTTTCCAGGTCTTTTGTACCCATCTGTAAGTCTTTCTTGCTAGGCCACTTATAGTCGAGAACTCCTTGAATAGGTGTGGGACCTTTACATCTCTCTAGCAAGAACCTTTACTCCTATTGGTAGAATCCCCCATAGCACCTTCCAAAGAAAAATCATCATCATCAGTGGCCATTGCGGGTTCCAGATGTTATTTGCTACTGCCATCCATCTTGTCTCTAGACATGGCTTGCCCCAGAGCTTGTGGAGGGGGGTAAACCAATCAGTTGATATCATTAGCATGTGGTAAATACCCTTGGTCTTTGGTTTATAAAAGTGGTTGCTCATGGGCCATTGCCAAGCTTTCCACTCAAACGTAGGCTTGCACACCAACAAACAGTAGTCATCAAGCCTTTCAAAAAAAATTCTGATCAATAGTCTTTAAGTTTGCTGCTATCCCAAGAAAGGCCTAGATGACTAAGTCCTTTATTGCTTATCTTTCTAGAAATTTATCTCCAGAAAGTGTTCAAAGGGATGCTTCTTGTTTTAGAGAGCCAATGGGGAAACTTATCACCATAATCCTTGTATTGTGTTCACTTTTACATGAACAAAATTCGAATGTTTTTGTGAAAAAATGAGGTGCCTTCTTCAAAGTGCTTGAAATGAATTGCAGTAGGCATTACCCCCACCCCCTCTTTTCTCTCTCTCTCTCTCTCTCTCTCTCTCTCTCTCTCTCTCTCTCTCTCTATTCTTGCTCAAAATTACTCGCTTGCCTCATAGTAATACTCCATACTTGAGATACAAACTAAAGTATGTAGCATAGCTAGGAGAAGAAACTAACAGATCTTTTTTTTTTTTGCCAAAATCACAATTGTGAGTGGGGGAATGTATTAAAAACATGACAAAATGTACAAAGCATCCTCAAGCTCATAGCAAGCCTTGAGGTATCTATTGACCATACCAAATTACAAGGGCTGTCTTAAGCAATCTGGAATCCAATATCACCTATCTACCAAGGCAGAGGGCAAGGCCTGATTCCACTCTTTCAAAATCTTTCTTTTTCTAATGGAAAAATTCATTTCCATGATCTCCTAGAAATGTCTGTCAAGCTCGCATCGGAGCAGTCAGTTTCAAATATTCATCGACTCCTAGCCTTCTAGACATGCTAAAAGAAGCAAAACTTGATTGTTTGTGTGTGGATAAAAAACGCTTGACTTTTCATCACCATCCCTCCATAGAACAAATTATTCTTGTAGAACCCTATCTTCCACCTTCTTTGGACCCATTTGCATAACTTTCCTGCTAGGCCACAAATTATTGGGCATCGCATGAATAAGTGAGAGAGGTCCTCAATTGCCTTTTTAAAACCCGAACACCTATTAGACCCAATTCCTCTGGAAATGACCTTCACTCATGTCGGCAATGCCCCCCATAACACCTTCCATAAGAATGTCTTCATTGAATAAGGGCAATGTGGGTTCTAGATGTTATTCATAACCGTCACTCATTTTGCTTCCAACCATTGCAAGCCCAATGGTTTCTTGAACATGACAGTGTAGCATAGACTCTTGGTATGTGGGATACCAAACTACCAACATTTGGGCCATCTCCAGACTTCCCACTCAAGGTTTGACTCACAAATAGGTAGCCCTTCGACAATTTGCAATTTCTACTTCAATATTCTATCTGGACTATTGTATGACTATGCTTCAAAGGAAGAGTCCCTCAATCAAAGGCCATATATGCTTCAATTCTCGACTCAAAAGTTGGGCCAACCTTACCATCAATGGGCATTGGATTAGTCTGGATGAAATAGCCAAAAACTTTAATAGTCGTTTGGTAATGTAACAAGACATGAAAGTGTCCTTTCAAGGTTTTGAAAAAAAATAAATACTCCTCGTCTATGTGTGAAGTTTCAAGCGTCCTTAAATGAGCTTGATGCTAAGAACCCATTCTACATGGGAAAAATAAGTATCGTGCATATTTCTTGATTCCTAGATTATATCAAGCTTCCAAAGACAATGTAGTGTTGCATTTGACTAAAAATGGCATATTTTCAAGGTTGACCCCATGCTACACCACATGAAGAATTTTCACACAACCAATCTATTTTTCTAGCTAACTTCAATGGGTGGTTCCCAATGTAATTATAAGGTTGCCATAGCCCCACATTTGTTTTATATTGTGCATACAATTAAGTACTAAAAAATAGTAGTTTTTGTATTCTACATACCTATCATCATCAATGTTTGCATGACTACACCCATATTTACTCATATATATGTTTTATATCAATACACCTTGGTAATTTACCCTCATACTAACACCCACAACGCATCCAAAACATCCAAACATGCTTTCTTATCACAATTCTAGATATAAATACAAAGCCCAAAAACTGCATGAATAAAAAAGCTGGCTTCCACATCATGGCCATCTCAATATCTTTGAAAAGTATGTACTTATAGCCAAGTTGGTATTTTATGCTTAGGTTTGGATCTAAGCTACACATTGACCATGTTCATTGAAGGGCTTGAGCAATATTTGACATGATACATTCCTAACTCAAAATGAATTTGATTTTTGTAAACTGGAAAAAAAAATTCTCGACTTTATGTTGTTAGCTATTGGGATATTAGGTGCCCCAAATCTCAAGAAAGATGCAATATGTAGTGATGAGTCTATATATAAAATCAAACTTGTCTTTCTATTGCATATACATTGCCAAAAATTTGATAAAGTGTAAAGTTCGTTAATAAATCTGCATGGCAAGATTTTTATAAATATTCCATGACTTCAAATACATAGAGTATCAATGCATTGAAAGCATTTGAAAAACTATATAATGACAAAGTCTACTTATGTAAAATAGTAGAACTCACTAAGAGGCATTTTAGGGTGTTCTATGGACATTTTTACAAAAAAATGTGCAAAAATAACACACGATTTTTTTTGGCATAGTTTAGGTCAGAGAGTGCTTATGAAAAACAATTCTAGACCTAGAGAGTGCTTATGAAAAACAATTCTAGACCTGGAATCCATAGCCCCAAAAGAAATTCCAAGTTTTTTTAAACTCAAAAGCTATCTTTGTGGTTATCATACACTCTAAGACCTTATTGGTATCTCTTGTAATAATTATAGGAACTTGCTTTGTTAAGAGGACATAAAAGTATCATGTTACCAATCTAGTGTTAAATTAACATATATGCTGGCTACTTGTAGGAATTGAAAGAAAGATTGTGGTTCATGCAAGACAAGCTTGGACAAGCCTCCATGGCTCACAATCAAAAGATTACTTTATTCACTATTGCTAAGGCATTCTAGCTTTCTTTCTCCCATATAAGACCATTCAAGGAGGAGATAAAAAACAAGCTCAACCTTAGGTGGAAACTTCAGTGGAGCTGCAGACAATGAATATATAGATCTAAATGTATTGGGAGTTTTCCAATCCTTGTAAAAAATAGCTTTTTGATGTGGTTGATATTGCATCAAGGTGTATAGACTCCCGACAAAGCTGCCAAGGCAAAAATACAGGATGGGCTCTCTGTCAGATGTAGAGATTCTAAAGATATTTCTCATATTTTTTTTGAGATGTCCTTCTATCAGACCAAAGCTGAATATACTTCAAAAATGTATCTGTTCATGTCATCCTCAAGATTTGACATTCAAGGAATTGCTGCTTGGTGAATGAGGCATATGGATATCCCTTTGTGGAGTACTTGGAGGGCTAGTTTCCTGTTTCATTGTTGGATGCTAAGGAATGGGGCTATTTTCATAGGAAAAGAGGACAAACAAGGTGTCCATGTTGTTTGACCTGAAGAGAGCTACTACATGCTTTGTATGAGATTCAAAGAGAGAACAGATGGCATAAATGGAGGTCTCTAATGCTGAAATTCTACTCTAGAGAAAGACTAGCCATGTCTTTTGACTAGTTAGCCCTTCAGCTTTGTTTTTTATGGGATGCCTCTTTCCCCACATTTAGGGCCTTGTCACCTTCCTTTTTTTCCCTAAATTTTTGTTTTCTCCAAAAGAAAAAGGAAACAGTGATGTGATCTTTGTTTAGTTTAAACAAAACACTTTCAAATGTAAAGCCAATTTTCGTTATGTCCTCTTTGTAAAATTGTATCTAAGCAACAATGTGGACCCTACTCCTCCCCAACCATTGTAGTTTTGATATTCACTATATCTCAATATACAACATGTAAGTTATGGTTCTCCAGTTCATTCTCTCTCTCTATGTGTGTGTGTGTGTGCACGCACATGCACGTGTGCTTACACATATACACATGTGAGCACACATATATTGGTCGGTGTCTATACTAAAGTGTTTTTGTGAAGATACTCGGAACTCTCTACGTATATTCATATGTCCAATATATTTCATGTAGATTCTAACAAGGAAGGAGTACGGATGGCTTTTCAACCCCTCATTAAATAGCCTGCTCGAGTTTCGAACTCTTCCCTGCAAAATCTAACTCTTCTTAAATTGCTCTAGACACTTGGATGAGTGCAAATGCTTGATGCAACTAGCGCCCATACAAAATCACCCATCTTCCCTGCATTCGTGGTCTTGCGCCTAATCTAACTCTTCTTAAATTGCTCTAGACACTTGGATGAGTGCAGATGCTTGATGCAACTAGCGCCATACAAAATCACCCATCTTCCATGCATGCGTGGTCTTGTGCCAGCACCTTCGCCTCCCTCCTCACCTCCTCAATTTTCGTTCATGTTTGCTTGGCTGCTAATTCCAAGCTTGACTTTCTATGAACCAACGAGGCTGCTTTCCCTCGCCCTCTTTCCCTCCACTCATCCTCGAGGAGGCATCTTCAAAAGGTTCGATCTTATAAAACAATAAAAGCAGGTGGTTACCCCTACACAAAGTTTGATAAAAGCAAATCATTGCGTATGCATTTGTGTGAAAATGGAGAGATAAAGAGGCATATTTTGTATAGTAGTCAATATTGTGGACCTAAATTTATATACCTTTTCGATGTTTTATTTTGTGGGTCATGTGCGCACGTGCGTGCACACACACGCAATTTGTGTATATGGAGTGTTGTGTGGTAGGAGAGTGATATTTTGTATAGTAGGACTAAAATTAACATTCTCTTAATGTTTCATTCTATCAAAACGAGGCTTAGTGTGTGGATCAAAATGTAGTAAGTACATTGAATAAGCCAAGGGACTTTCAAGACGCTTGCTCTTTTTGCCACTTGTTAGAATCCAAGGGTTCGAGTCTGAGAAATAAGCCATTCCGCATGATGGGGAGACTCAAACAATCGACGTTATCATACTGCTTGCCCCCTTCATGTACTCGTTTCCACCTGAAACAACATAGCCAAGAGACACAGCCAAGATGGCTATTTTCAGGTTCCACTTTTGACGTACATTTCTCACTGCTAACTAACATGAGAAAGGTTTGCAACTAACATGCATTTTATTTGTTTATAAAACAAAATCCCTGCATTTAAATAGGTGAGAATGAGAGCGACCCTTCAAAAATAGACTATATTACCTTATAAAACTTAAAGTATATGAAATTTTAGCTCAACAAGAGCATCACTTAGACCTTGTAATATTTTGGGCTGTTCAATATAATTCACTCACAATTGTGAGTTTTGCAAATATATATATATATATATGAAATTTTGCAAAAAAAAGGGTTCTAGAACGAACACAAAGCCTTGGCCTAGCTAGAAGCAACATGCATCACAATTTTGGCTTCCCTACATTATTGCTTGATGCTATGAGAGTAGGGGGTACCTACTGAAATCAATTTTTTTTAAATGAGGAATAAATGGGAGATGCCCTCATGAGCATGCAAGGTTCAACAGCCAACAAGGCGAGGGAAGGTGGGGATGCAACGGACATGGAGGCCGCGCATTCTATTCTTAGTTTGGCATCTCTCTCTCTCTCTCTCTCTCTCTCTCTCTCCAAATCTGTGACTCGCTATATCACTCCGAGCAGCTCTCGATCTCTCTCATGCACCTAACAAATGATTGTAGGAGACACCCTGAGAAGAGCAAGTATGAGGGGAACAAAGCTAGTGTGAGATTGTGAGGGCAAGATTTCTACTTGGGTGAGATTGATGGTGGGCATTGCTATTGGCGAGCGTTGCAAGCCCTTGCAACCCGAGGCCCAAGGAGAGAGGAAAGCAAGGACAAAGACACGCATATTAGAAAGGGGAGAAGGCATAGTCTAAAGTTATATGACATTTAATTTTGTAGTGCTACAAGGAGTAGGGAGTCCTTGTAATAGTAACACAAACTCACATCCATCTTTCTTTTTTTTTTTCTTTTTTTTTTTTTTGCAATAGCACGAGCATTCCCACTTGGATGATACAATGAGCATCCATAACTCAAACTCACATCTATCTTATTATATTACTAGTAAAACGACACCGCTTTCGGCGGCGGCATGGTCCCTTTTACCCTCAAGCCCCTTCCTCTTGAAAAATTTCATAAAAGGAGATCAAATCTCTCTCTCTCTCTCTCTCTCTCTCTCTCTCTCTCTCTCTCTCTCTCTCGCCAGTGGAATCTCTCTATGTCTCGCCTAGATTTTGGATTGGTTAGAATTCGCTTTAGTTTTTACAATTTTCTCCTGGGAAATCGATAAAAAGGAAATGATTGCCAAAATATTTTTTCTTGAACACTGTAATGCTCTCTCTCTCTCTCTCTCTCTCTCTCTCTCTCTCTCTCTCTCTCTCTCTCTCTCTCTCTCTCTCAACAGATTAGAGGTAGACTCCCGCGGGCAGCTAGCAGTAGGCACCACGCAAGAGAGGCTTAGATCTGGATTGTAGTATAGACGAGGGACGGAGAGGGACCTCTCCATTGCTTAGTGGATCAAGTAGCTCCTCAAAATGGTGAGCGTCAAAAGGCAGTTGTAGAGGCCCCCTGTATTCCGTGTATCCAAACTCTTGGGTGGACATCTCCAACAACTGCACCGACAAAGGATATGCCAGTAGGGTGCCTGAATGATGTAGTAGGTGCAATAATCGGGCCCTAGCAGCACTGGCACCATCCCTTTCGGGATCTTCATGCACTCTTCACCTTCATGACTTGTGACCTTGGCCTCTTCTTCTAAGGTGTAGTGGCTGATGCTAGAGAGAGAACGTTGCCCAACTTGTAGATGCTCATCATGCTTCATGTATTTATGGATGTTGAGACACTCATAAAGGGGGTGGGTGTTTGGAGAGCTGCTCACTGTGAGACTTAGCAGAGAGTACATAGCACAACAGACTACTATCCATCGTCTCAACCACCAGGCGTTTTATTTTATGCTACTCTCTCTCTCTCTCTCTCTCTCTCTCTCTCTCTCTCTCTCTCTCCTTCCTTCAACCTATGATTCATGATGGGGAAGGTGAAGGACATGGCAAATTTTGCAAGTGACGTTTTGAAGTTGGCATATCGAGGGATACCCTCGCTTTGCATCTTTAGAAACAATTGATAGCTTCTTCACCCTACTCCTCTTGGGTGATGCTCCGGATAGGGAGTTCTCAAGCGTAGGTAATTGCATCTAGAGGGATGCCCTCTCTTCGTATACGTTGAAGATAGCCCGAAGCTTCCTCGCCCTGTCCCTCTTGTGCTTATGACAAAGTCAATGCTTATGACAACATTATGGACTTAAGGCTCCTAAGTACAACACTTTTTGCATACATGTCGACCAAGACATTCCCAAGCACCTTTTTTTTCAAGAGCCCCTGACTGACAATATCATTGGGAAGTTTCTTATGAGTATTAGCATCTTGTGTATTTCCACATGCCTACAGAGCACAGGTGACTGCATCAGCAGAGAGAGACCCTTGCTCCGGATAGCTTCCTCACCGCACCCCCTCTTCGGCGATGCTCCGTACAGGGAGTTCTCAAGCGTAGGTGATGATTGCATCTGGAGGGATGCCCTCACATTGTATATGTTGAAGACAACCCAGAGCTTCCTCGCCCCTCTCCTCTTGTGCTTATGACACAATCAATGCAATTTAGAAGACGACTTTTGGTACTTAAGACTCCTAAGTACATTTTTGCATACATGTGGACTAAGACATTCTCAAGCACGTCTTTTTTCACTAGCCCCTAACTAACAATGTCATTGGGTTTTTTTTGTGAATATCAAGGTAAGGGGGTGTAATTCCATACGCCTGCAAGTGTAGGCAGTGTTCGGGAAAAGTGTGTCTCAACTTAATATAGTGTCATTTTTTATTTCAAAAATGTCGGTTGAGGGCAAGCACACAAGGAGAAATTTCGCCCCAAAGTAGAGAAAAATACTATCAAAGAACAAAAAATAACCTTGTTTTTTAAATTTCCTCTTGGAAAATTCAAATAAAGAATTCCATAGTCTGGGGAAATGGTTTTTCCCGAACACTAAGTGTAGGTGACTACATCAGAGCACTTGGAGAGACCCTTGCTCCGGATAAACTAAAAACAGCCCACAACTTTTCTCGTTGTCTTGTCGAGCGACCAAAGGTCACAGGTTGGGTATTCTTTCCTTATCCTTGCCTACATCGGGTATGACTCAGCCCTTATTTTGAGCTTTGGGACTCACATTAGTGCACTCTCTCTCTCTCCCCCCTCCTGTCCTCCACACTCCTACAATTAAATCCTCTTTCTCTATATGTGCACGCAAAGCCAATGATTTAGCACTTACAACATTGCTCCCCCTCTTCCCCCCTACCCCCCCCCCCCCCCCCCCCCCCCCCAAACGGCCGATTCGTTGCAGAGCGCTCACGACTATTCTAGCACGACATAAGAGATGTCCAATATGACTATTTACAGAGGCGAACATTGACGATGTTCTTCAGTGATGACTGATGCAATACTTTCTTGGACAATGCACAATGCCGAGCATCCTTAAACATTGATGTCGATGACGATAATGATTTTAGTTTTTCACTTTATGTCATATATTTTTTTGTACGACACATTGCATTAGATCCACCAAGGTTGTATCAATTTGGTCTCATAAGCCATTTTGGACTTTTGAAGACGTTTAATATACACGTGAGCCCCCCCTCCCCCTCTCTCTCTCGAACTTGGGGTGGAATTTCTCCTTTTCCCCTCGCCGTCAACCGGCATTTTTGAAACTGAAAACGATAGGATATTACAATCGGTACGTATCCTCTCTCTCTCTCACACACGCGCTCGTCCTGTAGCCCTAATAGTCCGCTTAGCCTGACTTCGATGCCCTGCCCAAGGTGCAACGATGCTTTGATTTGACCTACGGTGCCCCCCTCCTCCCCTTCTCTCTCTCTCTCTCTCTCTCTCTCTCTCTCTCTCTCTCTCTCTCTCTCTCGTGTGTTGTTCCTTGGCCGAGCTTGCAGGGAACACCCTCTTTCTCTCTCTCGTTGTCTCGCTGTTCACGCAGGGCACACTTGCTTGAAGGGGCTGGACTAAGCACATTCCGCCATGTGGCCGGAGGGAGGGGCCGGAATCTCTTCCCCCATTATAAGAATATAGATATAGATAGTACTGGAGTTGCCTCCGAGTGGTTCATTAGCTCGAATCTAAGGAGATGCTCTTTAGGAAACTAAAGGAAAAGGAACCTGCATACAAAAGTAAAAGGTCGACTTGTTTTTTCTTCTGTTTGTCTGCTTTTGTTTCCAAGAAGAATGGAGCAGTGGTGGCAGAGAAATTAACGCGTTTGATTGCAAAGAATCTTGGGCGATGATGGATGAGTGTCGGAGAGGAAAAGGAAGGGTGCAAAGAAGATTGGAGATATTTTTGTTTGGACGTGTGCAGATTTCTCATGAGGAGGTCCATTTGCTTATGTCGGTTATTGCACTAAAACTTGTGTAATCCCGGTTTTCTTGAAGGAAAGTTCAAGATGTAACCGGCAATTCAGAATTTCAAAAATTCCCAAAATACCCTTGTATCTATTTTGGTTGGATTGTTCAAGATTTTCTAATTAACCAACTCAAATTCTGGATTTATCATCTTGTATTTATTCATAGACAATCAGTTTTCTTATGAAACCCTCAATTTGGAAGGACACGTAGAGAGAGAGAGAGAGAGAGAGAGAGAGAGAGAGAGAGAGAGAGAGAGAGATTTTTTTTGGGTCGACGGGATTTGTGCTGCCAGCAGGCAGAGAGAGAGAGAGAGAGAGAGAGAGAGAGAGAGAGAGAGAGATTCCTCTGGCCATTGTGGCGCAAGGTAGGATATATGTATGGCGGCAAGACAGAATCCTGCCATTCTCTGCGCGATCAAGGGGAGAGAGAGTCTTGCCATGCAAGAGAGGGAGCAAGCTTCCATGGGTGGCACACGACCGAGATGAGCCTGCTGCCATGGCGAGGGAACGAAGAGGACGGAAACATAAAGCAAAGGCAAGGGCGTCTTGCTGTGCAAAATAAATGATGGGGATGGGGATTGAGACAGCAAAGGCGGAGGAGATACAGCTACGTCTGTGTGTCACTATACTAGGAGAGAGAGAGAGAGAGAGAGAGAGAGAGAGAGAGAGAGAGAGAGAGAGAATCTATGTTTGGGGGGGAGGGGGAAGGGGCTGGCGTGCACGGGACATGCACAGAGCGAAAGCAGTAGAAGGAGTTGCACTCGTGCATGGAAACTCACGCGAATAGGGGCACGGGAACTGGGGCGAAAGTCTGTCCCTTAATTTGGGAAGACTGGTAGAAGGAATCTGCCGGTCTAATTAATTAATGAAAAGTGAAACTAGACCCAAATAGATACTAGTAGGAGGTGTTGAAACTCCCTTGCTTTTGGTCTACTATAATCAGCAAAATTTTGGCATGCTCAACAAGTATAAAATAATTATTTTCTTTCCATACTTTAACAACACTCACTTGTATAGAGTAACAAGATGATGGATGAAAATCGATGCTTCGTACATCACTAACATTGAACCTGGGCACATTCGTGGACCCCCCCCAAATGCCACCAAGAAGTCGATATTATTCCTTGTGGAGTCCTGGCACTTAAACAAATTAAACACACAGCTTATTTAGATCTTACTATTAAACAAATCTATTTTTTTTCTAAAGATGAAATAATAGAGAAGACTAAAAAAAATATGGAGGTACTGTAATGAAAAATGTATTTGCTAAGTATGATATTATGGATAAAAATAGCAAATAATTGGAAATATATATTGGAGATGTAAATACCATCCAACGCCACGGATCAAATTGAAGAGGGTTTGTGTAATAATCAGAACTAAAGTGCACCATCGAGAAATTCAAGAGAACCATCCAACCCTTGGGAATCAGTATGCCTGCACAAATTATGGTAAAAATTTAGCGAAGAATGTAGTCCTCACAGGACGCTTAGTCACAAATGAAAGAATTTGAATGTCTCTAACTACCAATTATCAAAATTACAGATGCAAATTTAATCAAAATCTTTTCGTGGCAAAAATAAGTTGTGGGCGTTGTTCTTACAATGAATTCGAGGATAAAAAATGTACTAAACACCTTACCATCCAAAACTAGTAGTATTTATATGGACAAACAAGTATGCACTTGTGCGTACGTGCACACATACATGTTTTTCAACATGTATTATAGGCTTATAGCTATGTGTGCAAGTAATTCTTAGGGAAAATTACCAGAATACCCCTCTAATTTGAGGAAATTCCCAAAATACCCCTCAAATTTCAAGAATTCCCAAAATACCCTTGTATCTATTTTGGTTGGAATATTCAAGATTTTCTAATCTTCATTCGTTTTTGACAATTGAGATCCGTTTTTGAGTGCTCAGCATGTAATTTGTCACCAGTTACCATCGTAAAAAAGGCAATTATGTCTAAAAATAATGAAGCAATTCATCTCCAAAACGTACGTAACCAACTCAAATTGTAGTTTTAGCATCTTGTACGAAAGACAATCACTCTTCTTGTGAAGACTTACAGAAAAATTTATTTTTCGAGAAATTTAGTCTCACAACCCGGGGTATTTTGGAAATTTTGGAAAATTTGAAGGGCATTTTGGGAGTTTATGACAAAATATTGGGTGCATTTTGAGAATTTTTGAAATTTGAGGAGTATTTTGGAAATTTCTTCAAATTAGAGGGGTATTTTGGTAATTTCCCCTAATTCTTATTAGTATGGCCGGCCGCCTCCGACGGCCTCTCTCGGAGGCGGCCTCTCTCTCTCTCTCTCTCTCTCCGCACATGCATTCATACCCTCTCTCTAATTATACACACACAAACACACGTTATTGCCAGTCCCTTGCATCATACTCTCGCTCTACAGTGTACTCACCATAACACTCACCGAGACGCAAGATTCTTTTTTACCCAACAGTTTTACACACATGCGCACACACATTCTCTCTCTATATCTTTCATCACTCTCCTTCTTAAATCTGCTTCCCTCCTTGTCTCTCTCTTTCTCTTGCTGTCCCGCTCTTTCTCTCTCTTATCAATTTCGTGTTGCTAGACAATAAGCGAGAGTAGCTGGTTTGTTGAACCACATGTTTCTGTATACATGCTCTCTCTCTCTCTCTCTCTCTCTCTCTCTCTCTCTCTCTCAGGGAAGCTTGCAATGCCTCTATGCAAGCACAGAGATTGCAGTACCTCTATCTTTGAGGCCTGGTTGTAGTACGTCTATGCATCAGCAACAACCTGTTTGCAATATTTTGCACCGGGGGCAAGAGTGAGCAGTCTTCTTGCATTACCGCGCCCCATCAACAACAACCGCAACCCACTGCACTCGCAGCGCCACCAAATCATAAAGGAAAGGACAGAACTCGGCTACGCAGGAGCTGGACTCGCACAATGATCACCTCAGTCCATGCCTCTTCACCTTCTTCATCTTGGCCATATGCACCCCTTCCCGTCTATCCTCCTCCCACTTGTAGTACTGCACCGCAAGGAGTAGTCGCCACCTCTCCCGGCCCTCTTCACTCACAGCCTACGGTCTTGTACAAACTATACTCTCTCTCTCCTCTCTCTCTCTCTCTCTCTCTACTTGAAGCACTGTGCATGCAAAGTAAATCTCAATGCATAAGACCTGCATACGGTGGTGAAGAGTGCCTGCAAGAGTAGTCCTAAGTTGGTATGAGTGGCATTGAGTTCTCTACCCGACTTCGTGTAGACAGACTTTCAAAATGGACGCGGGAGCAACGGTCGGCAGGTGGTTGAAACAGTGTGCAGGGCCCAAGGATGAGAAGGAAACACTTCCTGGAGTCAACTGGACATAAGAGCTATTGACATGTGTCCGAGGGGGGGCCTGAATCACTCCCCCCGTTTTCTCTCTCTCTCCGTTGCCCTCTTCCTCCCCTACCTTGCGTCCTGCTGCCGCCTCTTGCATTTCGACTACGCAGCTCCCGTCCCCTGCCTTGTTGGAGGAGCTGCAACAGGATTTGCCATTCTTTGACAGCATATTGTTGTTCTCCTTTTCCAGCTTCTGTGTAATGCCACTCCTGCAGTGGGGCGGCATGGGAAGTCGAAGGGGCAGAGAGGGGCAAACATGCGAGCAGGAGAAATGGGAGGAGAGGTGTGGGATTTTGCACCTACCACTGCATGAAGAAAAGCTGCGATAGAAGGAAACGCTGCAGAGGGGGCTCGAGGGATTTGTTGAGACAGGAGCAAGAAGTGAGAAGTGAGTCAGAGGGTTTGAATCTCTCGAGAATTACTAAGTGGAGATTAAAGCGCCCCTTCCCGCTTTTCAATGCCACCACACTGCAAGGCCCGCACCATAGCCTGCAAGTCTATGGTACCGTCGATAGCCCGCAAGCCAAGAAGGGAGCATTTGGCAGACACGCTGGCAAGCTGGGAGGCCATGTTGGTGATCCAAGGGCGGTGATCCAAGGGCGGGCTGAAAGGCAAAGGATCGCCATTCGCTATGGAAGGGTCGTGGTGGCTGCTCGGATTTGTAGCCACGTGGAGGCGAACCCTCTCGTCTTAATATAGATATAAGATTTATTTGTTCATGTATTAAAAGGTAGATATTGTGATGTAGCAGCTACCTTCATAGGTGGCATCCTTGAGCGGATCCCCTGAGCTGTTGTCCCTAAAACTAGAGTTTGATGAATTCTTCGCCCCAAATGTCCTATAACTAGGATCATCTTATCTATATCCCCTTGATTGCCAGCACCCCTTGGGGCAAGAGGCTTGTCCTAACATTACTCCCCCTTAAAAAGGATTTTTCATCTATACTACATATAAAGGGAGGGGATTCAGGCTCCCCCCTACACGTGGCGGAAGCAGGATGACCCGGCAAAGTGTTCCCTGGCTCGCGGCAGCGGACAGACACTGCACGAAGAGAGAGAGAGAGAGAGAGAGAGAGAGAAGTTCCTGGCAATGTTTAATTACTGCCCCGCACCTCTGTGTGACTAGAGAGAAGTGGCGGAATCCGCGAGCCCTGCACACTGTGAACGCTTGCACAGACGTTCTCTCTCTCTCTCTCTCTCTCTCTCTCAACCTGGGCCTGCACACTTCAAATCAGTGCTCGGAAAAAATCGTTATTCCAAACATACTAAATTCCTTTTCTTGATTTTGTCTAGAGGAAATTTTAAGGTCTATGGGTGTGGGATGTCCGGTGTCACAGTTCCGGACTCCAATGTCAGGTTTGGCTTGAAGCTTCAAAGTTTAATTTTGGCATACAAAAGAAACACACAAGCCAAGTTCATAATAATGCTAAGCTACTCTAAGACATCCGAATCTTACTCTAGGTCATTTTTTTTTGGGTTTTTACACTATTTTTCTCTATATTGGGGCGGAATTTCTCCCTTTCCCCTTGCCCTCAACCGGTATTTTTGATATTGAAAACGGCACGATATTAAGCTGAGACATATTTTTCTCGAACACTGCTTCAAATGCACGATTGCAATATGGAATTATCAAGAGTCCACAAGAGATTATGATCTCTACACGGCGGCTCGCAACACTACAATAGAGTTGAAACTTGAGCGAGCTGGGATCACCAACTCGAGCGCAGCAATATCATCGTCCTCAAAGTTTTGAGTTGAAACTTGAATCGGTTGGGAGTGCAACTTCGACGTCCTCAAAGTCTATAATGAATAAAGAGCACAGAGGCGCGCGGGCAGTGTGAACCAAATTGAGGAGTACAGAGACGCGCGTGCAGTTGTCAAAAAAAATCATTTTTCCAAACATACAAAATTTCTTTCCTAGAATTTGCCAAGAGGAAATTTTAGCAAATTAGGATATTTTTTCGAATTTTTTCATTATTTTCCAATATTTTGGGGTAGAATTTCTCCTTTTCCTCTTGCTCTTAAATGACATTTTTGAAATTGAAAATGACACGATATTAAGTTGAGACACATTTTTCCAGAACATTGCTCGCGGGTGATTAGAGAGAGAGAGAGAGAGAGAGAGAGAGAGAGAGATTTGTTATACATTAGATAGTTGAAATGGCACAATAGTTTTGAAATTGAAAACCACGTGATATTAAGTTTATACACAATTTACCCGAACACTGCGCGCGGCACTTCAACGATCCCCAACCATCCAAGTCCCGAGGGTAGACTCGGCCACAGCTTGGTGGTTGCTGTCTCTAAATCAATACGGGCTGGGATCCAAGCAAAGCATTGCGAGTGGCCATCTCCTCTTCCGATCAGAGATCAAATCAATACGACATGGCGTTTGTCTCATATTTGCAAAATAGAGCCCTCGAAGCTTCCAACTGAGAGCAGTGCATGCACACTATAGGGAAGAGGCCGGGTGGATCTCAGTGAGCCGGTGTCTTTGTGCCAGCACTCTAGCGGTCCCCAACTCTCCAAGTCCCGAGGGCGGACTCGCCCAGAGCTAGGCGATTGCTATCTCTAAATCAATACGGACATGGATCGAAGCAAAGCATTGAGAATGGTCATCTCCTCTTTCAATCAGAGATCAAATCAGTACGACATAGCGTTTGTCTCATATTTGCAAAATAGAGACTTCGAAGCTTCCAACTGAGAGCAATGCGTGCACGCTCTAGGAAAGAGGTCGGGTAGGTCGGTGTCTTTGTGCCAGTACGGGCCTGCTCCATTTCTCCCTCTTGCTTCCCACTCTTACCGCAAATGAAATGGTCTCGTAGTTACCTTAGTATACATAAGACTAAACTACAATTAAAGAATACGACACCCTTTTCATTTTTTCTCTCTCATCATTTGACTTGGGAGCATCTTTCTTGTTTAGTTTCAACTATGATAGTAATGGTGTACTGATCACTACCATCTCCCCTTGTATGTTTAAGTGATGCAAGACTTTATAGTTATAAGAGTCTTTAGAGAACTCAAGAATGCCCTTTTTCTTGTCTCTCTTGATACACATACCAAGAAACAGACTTGCTTTTCCAAATCTTTAATAGAAAAGTTTTTGCTCAACGTTTACATCAATTTGGCTCCTCAGTGCATTTTTCTGTAATGAGCATGTCATCCGCATATAAAATAAGAATGACCAAAGAATAATCCCTGAGATTTTTTTATAGAAATAGTGATCCTTTTGACTCCTTCTAAATCCCTGGGACCACATAAAAGCATATACCACAAACCCTACTTCAAGCCATAAAGTGTTTTCTTGAGTTTTCATGCAAGATCCTCCTTGCTAGACTATTCAAAACATGTAGGTTGCTTCATGTGAACATCCTCTTCAAGATCCCCATGAAGACAAGTTGTTTTCACATCCATTTGGACAAGCTTCATGTCCTCAATGGCTAATTGTTCATACAAGTGACAAGGTGGTAGCAGGTCATGCAATCAGAGAATAACTCAACTGTCAACAATGAGACATGGGACTGGCAAAGTCTTCTATCCTTATGGCAGTCAAGGGCACCTTGATTTACTAGTTGAGGTTGCTTCGCTCAACCCTAATAGCCTGGAAGGTGCTTTCATGATTTAGTGGTTGATCTGTGGTGTTTGTTGGTTACATGCTTCAACAAAAACCTTGCTTTTTTGTGCCTTGTCCTTGTGAGGCATGGTGGTTGTGGCTGGTGGTAGCAACACCTCTATGGTGGCACCTTGGGAGTTCCTTGCAAGTGATGCGGACTATGGGCCCTATCCCTTCTTTGTCTTTGTTATTCTACAATATATGTCGAGGGCGGAACCCTTTTAGCCAGTGTATGGTCAGGTGGATTTGTCTCCTTGTAACTTTTGTATTGGAGGTCTCTGTGGGATGCCATGGCTCAATCCATAGCAAGAATGTAGGGCGAGAAGCTAGGTGATGAAGAGTGTGTGTGCAAGATGAGCTTAGGACTGCAGGTTGGGGTGGTTTCCGTCCTATTGTAAGATGTGGTGGTGTGCTAGGGTTTCGAGCACTCAATGTCTTTAGGAGAAGCCAAGGACAATTTCTTATGGTTGCCACTCTGATAGTGTCTTCAACCACCTTCCAAGGGCTACCCCTTCCTACCTCTGGTTTTTTGTGCTGCTTTAATCAATGCAGTAAAGATCCTACGGCATATGACTTTAGCCTAAGGTTATTCAGCGCAATGTAGATATTGGTAACCCCTCCGGCCTATGATTTTTGGTGTTGCTATATTCAGTGTGATAAAGATCTAGCCTAAGGATATTCAACGCGATATTGGTATGGCATCCTTGGTTGAGTACCTTAGCCTATGCCTATTCAATGTTTTTTGTCACATATGTTGTGGATTTCTATATACAAAATGCCACCTCATGAGCGCGAGTATTTCCCCCTCGAGGTGTCTTCCTCGCTGACATGGAACCGGATGCAACATTGTCAAGGGATCTGGGCAACATGGGGTCACCAATTCCCAGTGGATAGACCGAAAATTTTGTATCCACTGCAGAGTGGAGAAAAAGGGCAACTGGATTGAACTCATCAAATCGGAATAAGATTTTGAAGCCCTCTGCATTTGGTACTCGCTCACTTTCAGAAGAAATCCTGCTCGAGGCGATGATGCAAAGCTAGAACAAGGTGGATGATGGCTATGTGATGCATGCTGAGTTTTAAAAAAGCTGCAATTCGGAGCATAGAGTTGTGTTGTGCCCAGTCAATAGTTTTATATTTTATGGGTCGCCAAATGTGTACATATGGCTTGTGGGAGTTGGCAACAACGGCGACTAACAATAGAAATCCAACCTTCACAATGAATCGTGCTCCGTGAGTCGGAGTCCGTGAGCCTTCACAATGGATCGCAATCAACGGCATCACAGAGAAGCCCTAGGTGTTGTAGAGCAAACCGGCACGTAACCTCCCACCAAATTGAGCAGAGCCTAAGCTAGTCGACTCACCGACCTACTGTGATTAGTGAGATTTTCTCAGTCGTCGTCGTGCACCCTTAGCTCAAGACCTTACTGCTCTCAGCCCACCGCTACTCCCAGAACTCTGCTACACCGTACTCATTCGACATAAAACTTTGCTAAGCCATCGCCCACACTACTCCTCACGAGATCTCTTGCTCAGAACCTGTTTGTTCATTTCCTCCAAAGATGCAGTCATCGCATACATGAGAGTCGTGAAGCTAGGGTCGTGCCGCCACCATGCTCTGTTACTAGTTAAAGGGCATGACATGTGCCCATGCATGCGTATGGAAAAGGGGAAGAAGAAGAGGAAGAATTTGGGGGGGGGGGGGGGGGGGGGGGACAATACACTAGGACAATAGTGTGTGTTGCTTTCATTAGGTATATCAAGAGTAATTGGTTGATGAGTTGGTTGTAGGGTGTTAGTCAAGCCTCAAGACTAAATAACACATAGCATTAAAGAGGGGTAAGGGGATCGAGGGCACAGAAGTGCGCGCACAAAAATCGGGGAGATCGCAGTCATAGATGGACACTTGAAAACTAAACCTGGTCACAGACTAAACCCGGGCAGTGCTTATGTTTTAATAATAAAACCCAATAAAAACAGGTCATGGTAATTGCATGTGCGCACGGGTGCGATGGTTACCCCATGCGTCTCAATCTGGACGACGAGGCCTTGGGTTCAAATCGCCGACTCATTTTTTCGGCTGGTGTTAAGTATCGGCTAGCTACGTTACGTGTAGGTGGAGCACACCGATAGAGCCGATCACGACGCTTTTGGGGGGACAGAATTTTTTTTTTGACTTATGAAAGGCAGGCTGCCCTACCCCTTCAACCACGCATGCGTAGCATGGAGGTATAGCAATGGGCTGTGGTGGAGGCGACCAAGGTTCAAGACGTCTGCACCGCAAACGCGTTGACCTTTTGGTCAACTACTCTCAACCGGTTTTAATTCACCGGCAACCGGCTCGGCTTACCATGCCACACAGGCAAGCTAGCCGATATATAACCAAATCCCATTTTTTCACGTTGACTTGTCTTGAATTCTCGCACGTTGGGGTTTAATCCACCTCGGGCTTCTCACATCGACTTCCGGGTTGTCGATCCTATCACCCCCCTCCTAGCATGTCCCTAAAAAACCTTTACCACGTCTAGACTTAGCCTTGGCATTTAGTTTCCTTGTGTAGGATACAGATCTAGATTTTCCCTACTCAATGGTTGATGCAATCCACCAAAACATAACGGAAAAGATGTGCATGTCAAACAAAACTTGGTTTTTTTTTAGAAAATATAGTTGGTAGTTTTTTGAAATTTTTCGAAGGCCTACCTTTTTTCTTCTTCTCAAGTCAAGCCTTAGGATTGGCGGGCAAGCTTGTTAGGAAATGCAAAGGAGTGGCAAATACTTTGGGGTGTGGAGAACTTACAAGGTATTTTCACAACTCCGCTTCTCATTGGTTCGCATGGCTGTCTAAGGTGGGGAGCATCTCTCTGAACCCATTTTGGAGGGAAGCTCCTAGAAAGACCAATAATAAAGGCATTCAACGTCTGAACCAACTGTAGGATTGGGACTGAAAGGCTACTAATCAGCAGAGCCCTGGAACGGATGGACAACTGGTGCCTACCTTAGTGATGGCCTAAGGAAAGACACTTCTCTAAGCCCCAAACCAAAGAAGTATACCACGCACTTATGGCCGCTTCAATGGATTGGTTCTCTCCATTGAAAAAAAGGGGAGAATGAAGTGGCCAGAGTCAAGATGGGAGGAATTCACCAAGAACATCCGGTGTCCACAATGGCCACTCAATATGGAGGTATTTCTCTGGAAGGTACTGTGGAGAGCCTTGCCAACTGGGGTAAAGGCTCTTGCTATGGGAATTGGCGAAAATAGATGCCCTCAATGCAGAATGGTTGGCAAAGACCTTTTCCACCTTTTCAAGGAATGCCCTGCGATCAACCTTGCGGGTAAGATATGCAAATGGATGCAAAGGACCTTGAAGATAGGCTACTATAAGAACAATGTGTTCTTGGGAGGGAAGGTTTATAAAAGCCAGGAGTTGCTTATATGCAACACAAATTGTTAGATTTTGCTACTTCAAACAAGTCTGAAAGCTAGGAACGATCGTCTATTCGACAAAACTATGGAAATAGCCAGGTTCACAAAGAAAATAGAAGAAAGGAGGGGAACGATCCTCGCCTTTGGAAAATGTGATAACTATGATGAATGAAACAAGGTAATTGGTACAGCTTTAATTGACTCTCATAAATAAGGACCATGCGTTGTTCACGGGGTGGCTCCTCGTTTACCAATGTATCAGGGACCTTCAAGAGTTTTCATGGCTCGACACGAGCATGGCAAGAATATGTGTTTTTTTGTGGTTGTCAATATAATTTACTCACCATTGTGAGTTTTGCTTTATACTTTGCCTTCCCTGATACTAAAGGGGACGGTACTATTGTTGCTATGATAGGAAACTTTATACTTGAGCTGAGTCATTTTTTGGCTTAGCAATACCATTATCTGAGAGTTTGTGGATGCAATCAATGATGCTTGAAGTGAAAAATATGCAGGACAATAAAAACAAGATTTGATTTGGTTAAATTTTGAGATTAGGAAGTAAAAGAGGTATCTAGATTTGCTTTTTTTTTTTTGTTAACAACAATCAATAAATTCAACATCCAGATCCAAAAGGAACTAGCTTGGTTGGTTGAGAACTCGACCTCCATGATCTAGATCATGGGTTCAAGTGCGGCCAAGCAACCATGTATGCTTCATAAGGACGTTTGTCTCGACTCGCACGAGATTTGTACGATTGGAATTCACAAGAAAAAATGGAACATGCAGAGGTAAAGTTTTTACCTTTAAAATAAATGTCTTCAAGTGACTCTCTAAACAAAAATTGTGTAATGCTAGCCATTCTCAATGTCTCTTTCACCACCTTACAACAAACAAAAGTAAAAAGCTTTGTTATGAAAAGTCCACTGAGCTCAAAAAGAGCCAAAAAAAAAAAAAAACTTAAATGAGGAAAATTTACATGTTTAGTAAAATACATGGTTCGATAGTCATCCCATGTCAGCTTCGCCTTGTTAGGATTGGTCTTTTGAATGGCAAAATGCTCCCTCTGAAAAAAATAGAGATTCTCACAAACGCACATGAATGTAGTACCAGTGTTAGAAAAAAACAGGGGTGTAGTGTATTTTTAACCGGCTGAAATTATAAAATACCGGTTAGTTTTTGAGCTTGCCTTTAAGAAAACCGACAAACTTACACAAGTTTTAGTGTAATTATTGGCAAAAGCTTCAAATTTTGACCTAAAAACCGGGAGAATTTCAAGTTTTTCCTTATTTTGTTCGGTTAAGAAAAATGTATTTTTCTAGCCCTGGAATGTACATGTCTTATATGCATATGAATGTATTTTAGTATATATGCTTATACATGATGATGATTATGTTTTAATTTTGTCTTTTTGTATGTTTATAAGTATATGCATGCGTGCAAGTGTGTGTGCATGTGCACACACACATAAAGAGAGAAAAAGAGTCGGTCGAGGGGCGCACCTCAAAAGATGTTAATGTACCAAGTAGAGGTGTTTTAACTCAAAGTTTATTGTACTTTAAAAACCTCTAACTCACAAAATGGGTTTTTTAATGAAGAATAAATAAACCATATGAATTTAACAAGAAAAGAGGTATTTATTTTCAAATTAAAAACCCATTAGTTTAACAAGAAAAAAGGGTGACTTTATTGCCTCACATATTTCATAATATGTGAGTATAGGATTTTTAAAAGGTATCTTGGTTGTTGGTAGATGCCATGGCTTGGTGGGAGCCACTCTTTGGGAAAAGTGTGCCTCAGCTTAGCCTTGAGCCGGTTGCAAAATCAAAGTAGCCGGTTGAGGGGAGGGCAAGAAGGAGAAAATTTCGCTTAAAATACATGAAAAATAGTGTAATTTTGCAAAATTAATGGATAGTATTACAAAATTTCCGGTTCAAAGTTTTCTTGCAGGGCTTTTTGTATGTTTGTGAAAATGATTTTTCCCGAACACTGGTGGGAGCATGCTTTCGTTTGTAACTTTTTGGTTTCTTAATTTGTATCCAAAATAAAAAGAAAAAACATTTGAATGCATGTCATATAAACAGTTTCTTTATAAGTCCACCCCTTGCGGAGAGTCTACACATGCACATACCCTTGTAAAATCTGTTTCTCTCTCTCTCTCTCTCTCTATCTCTCTCTGTGTGTGTTTGATACATGTATACACACACACACATTCTGTATACAGTACACACATATATTCACACACATATTCACACTAACACACACGTGTGTTATGTGTGTTTTATACATGTATACACACACATATACGCGCACACACACACATTCACACTAACACACACCCAACTAGAGTATGTATAGCGAGATCCGAGAGAGAGAGAGAGAGAGAGAGAGAGAGAGAGAGAGAGAGAGAGAGAGAGAGAGAGAGACTGACCCGAAGCTCGTTAACCACATGCTCATTTTCAGAGAGGAACTTCAATATGTTGGCAAATAGCAAGGCGGTGTTTTCATAAGAGCCCAAGACAAAAGCAAAGACCCAGTCTACAACATGTAACCCACTATAATGCTCCCCATCTCCATTGGTCCGCTTCAATAGAATATCGAGAAAATCCATTTCCTCTTTTCGATCTTCTTTTTTTTTTGCCCTTATTAGATTTGCTATTGTAGAACTGATTCTTCCACGAGCCTAGTACAAAGGAACAAGAGACGAATGAGTACAATATGGTTATTAATAAGCACAACTAATCATGCCCATGGGCCGTGACTTTACATTAATTGTAACAAAAATTTCAACTTACTCTAGACATATCATCAACCCTTCAAATGATAACTTCCCTTGTGCTGGCTACATTTAAGAGATACTAGTATGTGACTTGTTCTTTGCCCTCTGCTAGAAAATGAATGTTTTCTATTCTTACACCTACAAAGGTAGAAAATTATATAGATTTTATTTTTTTACATGTATGCACTCTTTTGTATTTCAAAAAGACTCATTCACAACATCTCTCTATGGATTCTCAAAATAAATTATGCATGCAAGAGGCAACAAATATTCCTTTAATACCAAAGCTTGGCAGGTTCTCACATGTTATGTAAGTTCGGTTGTAAACCTCTATCTCTCAAGGCTCGGTCCGAGCTTGAGATTGATTTTTATATCTGTTGGTGACTATATAATACAACACTACAAGAGGCTATTCATATTAGCGACGCTCACACAGCGACACTCAAAAAAAAAAATTCCGATGTCGTTATGAGCGTCGCAAATTTACAAGTAAATTTGCGACGCTCATAGCGACGCCGGCTGGGCTAAAAAAAATAATAGAGAGCGCCCAAAAACTCAGATAGATCTGAGTTTTTGGGCGCCCTCAAGCAAGGAGCAGGTAACGCTCTCCCTCTCTCTCTCCCTCTCTCTCTCTCTCTCTTTCTTCTCCACACACACACACACACACGAGGAGAGGAAGGAGAGCCAGGTATGCTCCTTCCCTCTCCTCACTCTCATGTTCCCTTCCCCTCTTTCTCTCTCCCTCTCTCTCTCTCTCTCTCTCTCACACACACACACACACACATAGTGTTTTTGAGAGAGAGAGAGAGAGAGAGAGAGAGAGTACAAACATAAACAAAAAAGCACACACACATACATAAACAAAGAATGCACACACACATTGAGAGAGGAAAAGAGAGAGAGAGCATGCATAAACAAAAAACGCACACATTGAGAGAGGAAAAGAGAGAAAGAACATGCATAAACAAAAAACGCACACATTGAGAGAGGAAAAGAGAGAGAAAACATGCATAAACAAAAAAACTCACACACATTGAGAGAGAAAGAGAGAGAAACTAATTTAACGTCGTAGGAAACTAATTAAAATTAGAAGACCTAAAGATCTAGCCAACGAGGAGTTGAACTCAAGACCTATTATTCAAGAGGGAAATGGCATAACCAATCTATCATACTTGGCATGGGTGATGGAAAGGTTATACCATTTATCTCTTTTTATTGGCACACACATCCACACACGCGCACACACACAAGAAGAAGAGAGTTATAACGTCGTAGGAAACTATCCTAAAAGACGTTAAAGATTAGGTTAGATGTAGACTTACGTTAAATTAGATTTAGGTTTATTTAAGTTAAATTAGATTAGATTTATGTTTATTTTTAGTTAGATTTACGTTTATTTACGCTAGATTTAGATTTACGTTATATTAGATTAGATTTAGGTCTCCATAGACTGCGATGCCTGCATGAAGCGGGTGAAGAAAGCCCTCAATGGAATATAGGGTATTGCTGCCTTCACTCATGGTGGGCTCCGTCGATCCAAAAGTACTGGTGAAATGTCCTCAGAAGATAGGGAAGAAGGTGGATCTTCAGGGCGGCAAGAGTCACTACATCCCTGACAATGACCATCTAGACAACCTCTAGTCATTCAACAGCAACTTCAAAGTTAGTAACAAGAGCAAGAACGGTCCAAAGGGCCAATTGCTGTCGTCAGATGTGGATGGAGATGAGGTAGCGTCACCGCCGGAAGTTAACTCTCACATCTTTAGTGATGAGAATGCCAACTCTTGCCGAGTTATGTGAAAAATTATGTGTTAAATAAGTTTTAAGATTCTTATAATCCCTGTTAGTTTAGTTATTTGTTTTTAATATAACATAATTTACGTTAGATTTAGATTTATGTTATATTAGATTAGACTTAGGTTTATTTAAGTTTACCCACACACACACACACACACACACACACACACAAGAAGAAGAGAGTTTTAACGTCGTAGGAAACTATCCCAAAAGACATTAAAGATTAGGTTAGATGTAGACTTACGTTAAATTAGATTTAAGTTTATTTTTAGTTAGATTTACGTTTATTTAGATTTACGCTTATTTACGTTAGATCGAGTCCACGCAAGAATTACTTACGGTTTAGGATTTAGAGTTAGACGAACAGTGAAAAGATCTACTGTGAAAAGATGTTAAGATGCTGTGAAGTGCTACAGCTAGAGAAGAGGCAAAGGGGTTTTTTCCACTACATGCAGTATCATGTAGACGTGGGTCTGTAGATTTCTTGTACCCACAAATATAGGTATTGACCAATAAAGATGAGATTATAACCCGGTGGTTCTGATCTTCGTGCACCTCTAGACCGAGGTGTGCGGGGATTGGACATGGATGTGGGACCGTCCAATCGAAACACCTATCTCTCAACGAGGGTCTTATGTCCTTGTAATCAATGCAAGCATGCTGTGCGACGGACAAGACGTGTTTCTTTGTAGCACGTTCGCGAATTTGGCGAGTTCGATCCATCTATTATAGATCGAGTTGTTGCCAATTATAACTCGTCGGACTCTGACGCTGGCCAACAAGCAGCAATCTTGCAACCCAATAGACGTGTTCGCAGGCGCTTTGGTCAAGCAGCATATGTGAGGCCACAAGTTGTAGCCTCTGACAGCTCTGACAGCACATTCCCAACGAGGCAATGTTTGAGCCCGAGATTGATGAAATGATCGAGACGATCATGGATTCAGAAAGGCTTATTTATGATGATATGAAAAGTGAAGCCGATACGCCATTGTATAATGGAGCACGTATGTTTAGATTGAAAGCACTCCTGGTTCTTCTCAACATGCAGGCAAAGTTTGGATGGAGTGACACTAGCGTCACAGCGCTTTTCAGGTCATCTATTACAATTAGTTTACTTTAATAAAACTCTAAATGTATAATGATCTGATAGATTTTTACACGACTGTATCGTATTTTTATGTTGTGTAGATTGCTTAAAGAGCACATACTACCAGCTGACAATGTGATGCCAGATTCCCGAGATGAAGCAAGAAAGATTCTGCGAAACTTGGGGATGGATTACAATTCTATCCACGCTTGTCCTAATGACTGCATTCTTTTCAGAGGGGAATACATAGATATGGAGAAGTGTCCGAAATGTGATTCCGAAAGATATCGAGTAGATCTCCACGGGACAAAAATTCCACAAAAGGTTTTGCGACATTTTCCTCTGCTTCCTCGCATCAAGCATTTCTTCGAATGTAAGTCCATGGCCGCCCTAGCATCATGGCATGAGGAGAATAAATCTTCGGATGGTGTGCTACGAATTCCTGTAGATTGCGCAGCCTGGAAACATATAGATGGAACATGGTCGGATTTTGCCAGGGAAGCTCGAAATTTGCGCTTAGGCCTGGCTATGGATGGCGTAAATCCATTTGGTCAAAGATCAACATCTTACAGTGTATGGACCGTTGTCATCGTCAACTATAACATTCCCCCGTGGTTGACTACGAAGAAGGGGCACCTATGGCTAAGCATTCAGGTGCATCTTCTTGTTCACATAGTTGATGAGGTGGAAATAGCTGGCACGGTTCATTCCAGATGGATGTTCTTCTTAGAACGTTTCATGAAAACGCTTAAGGGATATGTGCGTCAAAAGGCACGTACGGAGGGTAGCATGGCAGAAGGTTGGTTGGTATCAGAGTCCCTAGTGTACATTGGAGAGTGGCTAGACGGATTTGATAAAGCCCGGGACACGCTATGGCGAACCATAGATGATGAGCGCATATCTGGGATTGTCATGTGCAATCTCGGTGTTGAGAAGAAGATGACGGAAGATCTAGAGGCTAAAATCAACCGATTTTGCATGCTTCACAATCCAGTGATGCAAAAGTGGATTTCACAATATGAGGATGCAAAGCAAGAGCGACAAAGGGCACGAATCGAGTGGAGACGGGGAAGATGACCACCGATGCACTATCCGACGGGTCTGGAGAGCCTACCAACATTCATGAGCTTAAGATGGTTGCACAACCAATTGAAAAGCGCACAACAATGCGGTGACGAAGTGACTGAGGAAGAGTGGGAGTACTCTCGGGGTTGCGCGACCAAGGTAAGTTTGCAATGTACGACTAGCTAGTGACTTTATTTCTAAACGTTTGAACGGCCACTCATAATCTTTGTTCGTTGTAGTATAAGTCATACACAGCAGCATGGTGTAAAGGTCGACATTTTAGGGTGGAACGGATCGACAAAAAGCGTTTTACTCAAGATTGTGGAATCATGGCAAAATTTGAACAGTCTAGTCGACGACGTTCCTCTGATGCAGATCCTGTGGTGGCGGAACTCTCTTACTTCGGCACGCTACAAGAGATTTTGAGGATCGATTACAAAGGATTTTTTGTCGACTTGTTCGATGTGCAATGGTTCAATATAATCATGGAGGGTCGCAACGCTACTGTGCGTAGAGGAGAGTCTGGTTTTCTTGAGGTGGATTCTACTAAGAAATGGACTGACCTAAGAAATGGATGAGAGAGAGATCTCTTAAAGCCACAAATATTGTAATTGAACGATTTTTCTCCGTGTTGTAAAAGCTCTGGCTCTCTAAGTACCTTCCATGGTGTATAACGCTCTTTTCTACTCGCGCTCACATCTTTTGATTGAAAATTCTAAGTTTTCGACTTGCCTCTTCTATCACTCAATTAATTGCGTCATTGTATTTATATGCGTCATTACGTCATTGTATTTAATGGTCTTTGCGTCATTGTCTACTCTATTCATTCAATATTAAGTTCAAATATTCGTGTGTTTAATGCAGGTATGGATGATGAGGAGTTTCTTTCTTCTTTGTCACCGCAAAAGAGACAGTGGTACGTGGAGCGTCATCGCTCTAGCGCATCATCGCGCGTTCCTACTCCATCCGCATCTCCCTCTCTTTCGGAGCATTCGACGCGCTCCGAAGCTTCGGTGTCGACGAGACGATCTTCACACTCGTTTAGACACCGGCGCTCTAGTGGTGGCGGTGGCGGTTGTTGTGGGGATTCCGCTGCCGATGCCTCCACACCGCCTCGTGTTCGACGAGGCTCTTTACCCTCCCCTTCTTTGCCCGCCCCCACACCAGCCACAGCATCGCCATCTATGCCACGTTTTGCACGGCTGACTGTTCCTAGCAGCTACACACCTCTACCTACTCCGCCAGGAGCCACCCCACTCGACAGGGCCTCGCTTCAGGGCCCAGATGCCGGTGGAGACACCTGACGTCCGTACCCCCATCGACACGCCGCTAGAGACCCCTGCCGGGACACCCAGGTTCACGCGTCACCGGCCAGAGGGCTTGCCTTACTCCGTCGACTTCAGCGACGGCATCATCATGGATGATGACGGCAAGAAGGTGATCTCGCGCATGCGTGGTCTTTGCTCTCAGCTGTTTAGACACTACATACTAAACAAATGGAGTGAAGTACCAAGTGATTTAAAAGCCAGAGTCATCAGCATACTTCATGATGAGTTTCCCGTTCCAACACGGGATCAGCACTTCAATGAAGACCTGATGAAGATTCGAATGCGCGAATACTGCAAACACAAGCGTTCCGAAGTGCAAAAAGAAATCAAGCATGGGTGGAATAGGCCAGATTGGCTGGCCAAAGAAGATTGGAAGAATGCGAAGAAAGCAACGCGCGAGAATCCCGACAAGTGGAAGCAACAAAAGGATGCAGCCAGAGCGCGAGTAGAGGCAGGGAGCTCGCACCACTTGGGGAGCGGTGGATGGGCATTATTTGAGGCCGATTTTGTAAGTGTTTTCGCATTGCTCTTTATGTTCGATAGTTTAGGGTTTATGAGTTTTTTAATTCTAACATAATGAAATCTTTGTATGTTTTGACAGTGGTCGATGACAGGACGTGATCCCACACCGTACGAGCGCGAGTACGCAGGCAGGAAGGGCTTAAACGCCCTGATGGACATTCTCAGTTCTCGCGGCGGCATGGTTAGTATTAGGGTTTACTCTTTTCAATTTTTTGTATTGTTTTATAAATGTCGTTATATGTATATACTTACTGAAAGCTGTCTTATTGTCTTATTTTGCAGAATCCGACAGATACGCCGCTTGGACGCGATGAGACGTCTGACTAGATGACGTCAGTTTAGCCGTAGCTAGATAGCATTAGTTTAGGGTTTCTCATAGCTTATGTATCATGAGACGGATTATGTACGTCTTTTTGAACCATGTATATTATTACATTTGTCACCGCAGTTCATTTTGCCAATCAATTCTTTATGCCTATGATGTTGTACAATTGTCATTATTACATTTGCCAATCAATTCATTTTGCCTATGATGTGTACAATTGTCAATTTTACGCTTGTCAATTTTGCAAACAATGCGTCTTGTGGATGACTATTTTGGGTCTATTATCTACCCTTGCACTTTTTTTAAAAAGTGAATCAAGTACAATATGGTTGATGGGTGGCAGGGCATTCAATGCCCTGTCACCAAAAAAATTTCTCTCGGGCGTCGCTATAACCGTCGCTATTTATGGCTCTGTAGCGTCGCTATGAGCGTCGCTGTAGACTTTTGTGTAAACGTCGCTATAACCGTCGCTATGAGCGTCTCTATATAGCGACGCATATAGCGACGCTCTCGTAGCGTCGCTATTAGCAACGGTTTTAGCGACGTTGGGGGTTATAAAAACCCAGTGTATTTTCGTCGCTAACAGCGTCACAAGAGCACACAACCTCTTGTAGTGCAATCACTCACAATTGTGAGTTTTGCAAAAAAAAAAGAGGATTTTTCTAGCCCTTATTCAATAGATCTAGGAGTGCTTTAGAGCTATTGAAGAGAGAGAGAGAGAGAGAGAGAGAGAGAGAGAGAGAGAGAGAGATTAATATTTATGTTCTCCTTCTCCTCCTCCTCTCTGTTTAATTGGATAGTTCTCTAAGTTGCTTGTAGTTGTTTAATTTTCTCTATTCTCTCTCTCTCTCTCTCTCTCCCTCCACGTGCCCAAAAAAACTTTGAATACTAAATACCTTCATATTTTTTAGGTTTTCTTACCTTCCAATTTTTAATTTAGAGGTAGCGTTTCAAACTTTGTAGGTGACAATCCACTTTTTTCTCAAGCTTTGCTCCCAAGTCATGAAATCTCCAACGTTTATGGTGTTTGTTATACACACACACATACACATGTATACCTATGTAGTAGTTTGATTATATCTATAGAACAAAAAAACATATAGTTTTTCCTACATAGATCCCTTATACAAACATTTTCTCAAATTGAAAAGGAAATTAGTCGGTGTGGTTTTCTTAAAATGTGGGGTAACACCCCATGGGAACCCACCCCTTAGGGGAATTTTTTGAGGTAGTGGTTTTCATTACCTTAAAGCTCTCGCATGTTGGCTTTCTTTGTCTCACTTAACTACACTGCAAAGCGTATGATAACCCCTATACTGGATCTCTCTAGGCAATTGAAGATGGCTTGTAGTACATAATTGTTTGATGATCATATTGATAACTGTTGGGTGGTTTGGCTATTTTAGGGTAATTAATTTTTGGCTTTTTTAGCTTGTACATCGCTTGTAAATAATTTTTAATAAAAGGTATTTTGCTAACCCATACACAAACAATAAAGTGGTTCTTGCTGTGACAATATTCAGACATAAAAATTGGGGATCTTATACTTAATATTGTTGTTTGCCTGGCCTAGTGTTGGGGCTGTTTTACTCTGTATTAGACGCATGGTATTATTCTGTATACTACTGTGTAGTGAAAAGGGGTTTAGTTTCTTGTGAACAAAAGGTTTGTCTAAGCTTGTAAAATGCCTATAATTCATTTTGGATGAGGATGTTTTGATAACAAATGCAACCAGTATATTGGTGTTTAATGTGGCAATACTCGGACAATGAAAAATGGAGGACCTTATACTTGATTTTGTTGTTTGTCTGGCCTAGAGTCGGGGCTATCGAGACTCTGTATCAGACGCATGGATGTATACTATTGCGTAGTGTAAAGAGGTTTTGTCCTCCCTTATGCCACTTTTGGGATTTTTACATTTGCAAAGCCTCTCGCGTTTTAGCGTATATTGCATGACGCTGACAGTGCTGGTAACACATATGGTTTTCTCCTCTTTTACTAATCTTCCTAACTTGGGCTCTTTTAGTGTCTTGTCTCATTAAAACTTAAAAACTCCTAATGAATATGATAATGTTGTTTTGGCTTGCCAAAAGCCGAGTTTTCTTTTTTCTTTCAAACAAATGGGAGGTATCTATAGTTGATGTCGAGGACACTTTATGGTTGCATGGTACTTAGTAAAGCTAGTGAAATCAGTGCTTGACAAAACTGGCAAAGTTATTCTGGTATTGGTACATATCTCAAGCTGATAATTAGGCTACTTTATGCTTTATGGTACTTAAGAATTTGGGCCTAAAAAATTGACAAAACAATATCTGAAAAATTAACCTATGGGTTAAAATAGGACACTTGGATCAAAAGGGGTAATGGCCTTTTGATCAAAATGATATATATGTTAAATATCTATTTAAAGGTCTTTCAAAACATTGGGCTATAAAGAAACCATACAATTACTCATAGTAAATGAGATAAATAAACTGCTTTTCATTAAAAAGAACTAAATGACATGAACATTTAGGATAGTGGTTTAAGTTAAAAAGGGTTGTAAGTTGGACATGGATACTAACTGATATATTCCATTGAAACCTATAATACACATCCAAGGCTAACAAATATGTTGTCTTGTTTGGATGAATGCAAGTGAGGACTCTATCCTTTCTTGGAATTGTTTTTGGCTTAAAGGTATTGTCTATCAAATAGTATACCTGCTCTTCCTACTTGGGAAGTAATTCTTTATTGGATCACTATCATTATCCACTAGAATGGAGCTTCATTTTCATATGCCATGTACAAGGATAATTCTAAGACTGAGTTGTTTTTGTACTAATTTTTGCCTTTTCTCTGAAGCCAGCCGTCTTTTGAATGAAAAAGTTCATTTATGTCTTGTTATATAAGTTAAAACAGCTACACACACACACACACACACACACACACACACACACACACACACACACACACACACACACAGATAGTCTGATTGTCTGAGGAAAAAAAGAGCTACATAGGGCCTTCCAACTCCATGATGAAGGAGAATTTAACCTTAAATAGCTTCTTCAAGGAGCAAATGCACATCTTTGGCCAACATGGAAGACGATCATGCCTATGTGTACCACATCTGAGAGATGCAATTGGCCATGGACGTGCAAGTGATGTATAGTGCCATCGCCATCCAATGAGCCATCTTGTGAGGAGTACCATTGCCACTTGGTTGTACTCACATGGGAGCTCATATGCAAAAAATGGATGATTCCAAGCATTTAGAAGATGTGAAAGAAAGCATAGCTCATGTTTTCTCATTGGATGACTTATACATTAGACTCGACATTCTCGAGTCCGTGGGATTGGCCCTTAACTTGATGTAGGAAGAGATAAAGAATGGTTTACAAAAATCAAAGCATGTTGTTGGACCACTAGCCTTCAAAGGATCATATCCATACCCATCCCACATTCAAGCAAACCAATAGTTCAAGAAACCATTGATGTGTTAGCCATCATGCAAGGTCTAGATGAGGGAGAATTTGCCTCTTCACCATCATCATTAGATGCCGGATCAATGGCACCTTCAACAAATAATGTGTAAGGCACTTCGACACCTTCTCCTCCATATTGAAAATATCAAAGCTATCATCTCTTATAACATCGATTTTGTGTATTTCAATGCTAGAAAAATGGCTAGGTTTAGTGCAATCACACCTAGAAATGTATTTGAGTGTGCGGCTTACTGTAATCATATGTAGATTCTCTAAGTTATTGTGTATCTGAGTGTTAAAAGAAACCTAGGTTTAGTGTGATCTCACTTGCAAAATAAAACCTGCAAATATAATAAGTTTGCCTTTAAAATTTCTCGTATGTAGGTTCTCCAAGTTTTTGGGAGAAAGTATTGTGTATTTGAATGCTTTAAAAATAACTATGTTTATTGTAATCTGACCTACAAATTTTACCTCTAACTTCTAGATTTGAAGGTAAGAACTCCTACAAATTTTAGACAAATTTAGTGTAAAAACCATCAAATATAATAAATTTGCCTCCAACGTTTCTCGAAGGTAGGTTTTTTAATTTTTTGAAAAAAGCATTGTGTACCTGAGTGCTCAAAGAAAATCTAAGTTGAATGTAAATATAATAAATTTACCTCCTTGAAAATGACCCTAAAGAGTAAGAACCCCTAAGAATGGGGTGCTAAGGGCCACATAAGCGCATTCCAAGAGGCTACATTTAAATATGGTGTACATGTTGACCAAAACATTTTGAAACAGGATGGTTTTTTTAAAGAGCCCCTCAATAGCCATTTTAGTTTTCTTATGCCAAATAGTTGCATGATGCCACAAGCCTTTGAGATATAAGGATACATAATTGTATCCGGAAACGATCCCTCACCTTCCCTCATGTGAAAACTACTCAGAGCTTCCTTACCCTCAGGCTTCTCCTTCCAAAAATATGTAGCATCCTAAACTACAAACATTAATACCATCGAGAGCGTGGCGTGCAATTTTTCAGTACATGATCACACTTAGTGTACATGTTGAGTAAAGCATTTTCAACCATAATTGTTTTTTCGGCTTCTCCAAGAGCCCTTGATAGTAATCTCATGATGAATTTTTCATTCATGTCAACTTCTTAAATGTTGGCATTGGATAATACTAACATACCTTTAAGGTGCAAGCCAATGTTGACATCATTCAGGCCATTTGATAAGCAGAAAAAAAAGCTAGTTGTGTTGGCAAGCAAAGCGAGTGACTTGGATGCAAGTTTCTAGGAAGGGAAACTATGAGTGATGACTTCTCAAGTTCCTTAGTGAAAGCCCAAAGATTGACACCACCAAAACACACTTTAGAGAGATCCACAAGGTAGAGAGCTTGAGGAGTTGCAAGTTTTGTTGACTTTGGGACCAATTAGTAGGGTTGAATTACAAATCAGAGAGGGCAGATTCAATCATCATCATACATGCAAATTGAGAAAATCAAACTTGAAAAACTTCAAATAAAGTATTTTTCTTCTAAAATTTCTCATACAGAATAATGTTTTGTAGGATTGTCCCTTGATAGAAACCTCTAAATTTAGTAAAAATCTTCAAATTTAAGATGCAAATCTCCAAGCTTTTAGAGGAAAATTTTAGAAAAATTGTGTAAAAATCTTCAAATATAGTACATTTGCCTCTATTTTCCAAGTATTTGAAAACAAAGAACTATATATTCAAGTGCTCGAAAAAAAACCTAGGTTAAGTGTAGTCCCACCTACAAATTTTTGAGGTTTATCTCTAAATTCTAGATTTAAAGGTGAGAAAACCTTAAAAGTTCTAGAAATTAGCAAGTTGAACTATAGATTAAAGGGGAGGCATACAATCATCATCATACACGCAAACTAAGAAATTCAAATATAGAAACCTTCAATTATAGTAAATTTGTCTCTAAAAGTTTATCATATGAAGGTTTTTCATATTTCAACTTTTTTTGAGATTTTCCAACAGCCCTTGATGGCAACCTCCAAATTTTGTATAAACCTTCAAATTTTAAAGGCAGATCTCCAAATTTTAGAGGTAAATTTTAGGAAAATCACGTAAAGACCTTTAAATATACTTTTCTCATATGTAGGTTTTCCAAGTTTTTGAAAAAGAGCACTTTATATCCGAGTGTGTGCTAGTGCTAGGAAAAAGGCTAGGTTTAGTATAATCCCATCTACAAATTTTAAATTCTAAATTTGAAGGTGAGAAAATCCATGAAGTTTATAGAGAAAGAACTATGTATCCAAGTGCTCGAAAACCTTAGGCTTGGTGTAATCCCACCTACAAATTTTTAGATTTACCTCTAAAATCTAATTTGAAGGTGACGACGCCTATGAAGTCAATAGGAAAAAACCTTTTTTTTTTGTGCAAAACTCACAATTGTGAGTGGATAGTATTAAGAAAATTAGAAATATACACCAACCTCAAGCTCAGACCGAGCCTTGAGGGTCAAAGGATTACAAGTTTTCTGCTTGTGACAGAGAAACCAAAGCTACTCCTAGGCTTTACTTATTACAAGATGTTATCATGACATGTATTGTTCTAGACCAGTCCTGTGATGCTTGTTTGCCTCCGATCATGTGGATCGTCACTCTGCTCTCTTGTATAATTTCATAAATGCTCGCTACAGCCAAATCCCCTACAAACACGTGGCGATTCCTTGCTTGCCAAATCTGGTGAAAGAAGTAGTACCTGATTATTTGAGTGCAGACTAGCACACCAGGACTTCCCAACCTGTTACTACCAAAGAACAAATCAGACTTGAAGAACTTAATTTTCCATGTCCTTTGAATCCACTTGCATATTTTCCCAGCCATGCCACTGATTGCATGGCATCCCATGAAAAGGTGGGCTAGGTCTTCACTAGCTATTCTGCACCCCGAGCAACGATCGGACCCAATTCCTCTTTCTTGGATCTTTACGCCCGTCGGTAGATCACCCCACATCACTTCCCACAGAAATATCTTCATATACTGAGGCCACCTTGGCTTCCAGATGTTCTCCATGACTCCCTCCTACCGTTTTTCCGTCCAGTGCCTCTTCCATAATTTGTTGAGGGGGCTACACCAATTAGCCTCGTGCATTAATGCATGGTAGATGCCTTTAGAACGTGGTTTCCAAAAGAGGCTACTCCCGGGCCATCTTCAAGCATCCCATTCAAAGTTGGATTCACAAATTGGCATCACCACCTTATCAAGCTCTTTCATCACCCTGTAGACTAGTAAGATCTCAAAGCCATTCAATTGAAATTGGATGGCTAAAGAGTCAGCAGTTTTCCAGCACTTATTGTTGCCATCCTAGAATTTCTCTAGTCGAACGAGCCCCTTATTATTCACATTCTTGGCCATTTCTATCCAATAGGGGCTTTGCGGCCCCAATATTTTAGAGAGACAAGGGGACCAGTGCAAGATGGAGTTCTTAAAGTATCTCGTTACTTCCCCCCATTCCAAAACCTCAGTTGCTCTTTTGCACTTCCTCATCAGTTCCCCCGAGAGTCCACCAGATCTAAGATAAGACCACTTTGGGGCAAGAAGTTTGTCGTGCATCACAGCCCCCTTCCACTTTCCCCCTTTCGATCCCAATTTTACTGCATCAAGCATTTCCTTGGTCTTGATAGCCCAAGCTTGGTCCTGTTTAGCCACTGAGACCATAAATTAGGCACATAGGGCCTCACCATGGGATATAGCGTTAAGAATGCCTAGCCCTCCTTGGTCTAACGGGCGAGCAACTACCTCCCATCTAACCCACTGCCATGGCCGGGAGGTTTTCATGTTGTTCTTCCAAAGAAACCTTTTCATTGGTTTCAAGAATTCTTTCCAGTTATATTTAGCCATCTTGAGCACAGGGCTGAGGAAGCAATATATGGGATCATAAAAGCATTAATCACTCTAATCCGGCTTTGGAAGGGGAGAAGAACAAACTCCCATCTTCTCATTTTTGCCCTTATTTTTTCAAGGACCCATTGAAATCTTTGCCTGTGGGTTACGCCCACCGCTACCGAGGCTCCCAGGTGTCTGAATACACTCCCTTTTGAGATAATCTCTCTTGTCCAGACTGCAGGGTCAAAAGAGTTGTTCTCCGACAGGGAGATACGTCTTGACTTCTCTATACTGCACTTGGATCCTAAGGCCACGACAAATGTTTGCACAATCTCCAGAGCTCTTCTCACAACTTGAGGGCACGCCTTCAAGAATAGGAGCGAATCATCTGCAAACATTTTGGCCAGTAGCTGGTCGTTGCCCGGTAATGCCAGACCTTGAATCTTTCTCCACGTAGCACTGGCTTCGAGCATCGTAATGAGAGGATGCGACCCGATGGCGAAAAGCAAGGGGGACCAGGGGACATCCTTGCTTGATAGATCTTTTAACCTCAAAAGAGACCACAATTCTGTCATTAAACAGGAGCTCTAATCGGTTGCCAACGCCTAGTGTGCGTAGGAGGTGACAAAGGCGAGGCCCAAAGCCCAGAGCTCCCATGACGTCTTCTATATATGATCATTCTATTCTATCATAGGCTTTGTTGAGGTCCAGCTGCAGCAAGATGCACTCCTGCTTGGAGAAGGATGCATACTCTATTCCTACCATTGCTGCCAAGATGTTGTCATATATAGATCTCCCTTTAATGAACCCATGTTGATGGGGAGAAATGACCCGACTCAGGAGGGGGGCAAGTCTAACAGCTATTGCCTTGGCAATAATTTTTTATGCTCCTGACATCATCATAATGGGACGCCAATGTTTAAGTTGAGAGCAGCAGATCTGTCTAGGGATGGGCTTGATAAGCCCTCTCTTAACACTTGCATCCAACGACTCTTTGGAAAGAGCTTGATTGGCCATCCGTGTGACTGGACCCTTAAGATCATCCCAAAATTCCTTGAAGAATTCAACCGTCAATCCATCCCAACCAGGGGACTTTTCATTGCCAAGAGCTTTTAGTGCTGTTGAGCATTCCTCCTCAGAGAAGGCCATTTCCATGCGGTTGGCTTCCTCCTTGGTAACCTTCTTTTCAACACTCCCAAGTAAAGACACTCGGGCTTCTTCCACTTCCTGAGATTGGGTCTCTGGTTGGCCGATAATCTGGCTGAGACAATTGAGCATAAGTCCAGCCATCTCATCTTGGTTTTGAATTGTATTCCCTTTCTCATCATTGAGCACTTGCACTCGGCCTCGACTCTTTCTCACTTTCAGAGCCCTAAAAATGGTGCTTGGTTAGAAGGCTCTGGTTGGAGGAATATCTATTGTAATCCCACCCACAAATTTAGAAATTTACCTTTAAATTTGAATTTAAAGTTAAGAACACCTATAAAATTCAGAGTTAACTAAGTCAACAATTTACTCCACCTTCCGCAGTGTTGTTAACTTGCAATTGCTCGCCACCCATCCTAGATTTTCTCCACGTCCTAGATTCGTCAACTTGGGCTTACTTGCCTTTGTTCGTGATTGGCTATGGGACCAAATTCTCCTTCTCTCTCTCTCTCTCTCTCTCTCTCTTACAAACACACACACACACACACACACACACACACACACACACACACACACACACACACACACACACACACACACACACACACACACACACACACACAACCTTGGATGCGCACACGAGCTGGCTCAGCTAGATTGGACTCTCACAATCGCATCGTTGGTTGAGCGTACCAGGGGAGAAAAAAATAGAATATTGGTTAAGCTGGCAGACCGACCACAGTAGGGATCCAAAAGAGGGAAAATAGGGATCCAAAGGGAGGGGCCATCTGCAAAAGAGCAATGTGCAACAATGGGCTTCAGAGACCCTAAGGCTCAGCCCATTAAGACTTCCAAAATACTAAGTTTATATCCAATGGTCCAACCCTAGGAAAAATTGGATGCGAGTGTACACAAAAGTCATTGCAAGGTCCTACATAGGAGGGGGCGAGCCCTTTTTGTAGGGGATGAGAGATCAGAAACACACACACACACACACACACACACACACACACACACACACACACACACACACACACACACACACACACTCTCATGCAAGCCCCTTTACACAAAGGGCATAGTGGACACATGTCAGCTCCCTAGGCCAATTTCCCACAAGGTGCACTCAAATCCTATTGGATGGCCATAGAGGTGGACCAATGAGAATTAGGCTAGATCAAATCTAGTTTAATTCATTAAAAAACACTTGATAAAAACATTTATAGCTCTCTAGAAGACTATAGGCTAGTCTTCCAAGGGGTCATATGAGCATTCAACAGCCCAATGGCTTGCCTCATTCCTATTGGCCAGAAGACAAAGGGATCCAATGAGAGATTAGTTGATTTCTTTAATTACCTAAAGCTCTCACAAAAGAGAAAAGGGGGACACTTGTCACAAGGCTATCTCTTATGCTTCTCAATAATGATTGGCTAAGCTTTGCAAGGCCCAATGAGGTGTCAGCAAGAGTATTTTGCATGAGGAGTCGACCAAGAGAGAGAGGGGGCTGATTTTGGCAAGGCATTATCACACACACACTTACACAATCTCATGTGTGAAGCAAGAAGAGTCTCTCTCTCTCTCTCTCTCTCTCTCTCTCTCTCTCTCTCAAGATTTAATGGAAACCTCATCATCTATTCCAAGCTTGTGAGAAGGGAGGCCTACACCAAGAACTCTTGGCTTTGTGATGCAAATCCAACCAAGAGCCAAGCTTCAATGCATGTTCATCTCCTCTACCATGCTAATTACTAAGCTATGCTAATCTTTTATGAGTAATTATGAGGAGATATAGTACTTCTATCTCGTAAGACTACTCCATCTTCCTGTCAATCTACTCTCATACCTCGCTAGCTCTCACCATCTTCGAAGGTGTGTGAGGTCTTGGGTCTTAGACCGTGTGGGAATTGATATTGTGTTTTACAAGTGTTTGCTTAGTGCTTGAAGCTTCCATCTTCATTTCACTAGCTAGTTATTGAAGGAACACAAATAATTGTATTGTAAAATGTCTCCCTTGATGGGGAAAAACTATAGGACAAAGCCTTTTGGCGGGGGGACTGGCGCCATGTAAATCCAGTCCTCAACTATTGTCAATAGCTTAATTTCTCTCTCTTTTGAAGTATTGTTCATGCCTATCTAACTAGGTGTTATGCTTTTTGCTACTCTCTCCATCCAAGCACTCTTGCTATGCTCATTAGGAATCTATTCTAATGAAATGCTCGCTATGTCTATGTTATTTTCCACTACACACAAGCTACTAGGCCATTAAATGTTACACACACACATACATGCCTTTCCATTTTGGGGCTATTCTTGAGGGCCATTGTTTGATTAAAATCAAGGTTTAATATATTAATTGAAAAATCTTAGCTAGATTTTAAGATCTTCTTGAAGTAAATCGTTAAAATTTTGGTAGCATACATACAAACAATTTCTTAAGTTCTAAACTGTTATGGCCATTGGCTTTCAAAAGACAAGGTTGAGCCACCCTTCAATTCACTCTCAAAAGAAAAACGGAAGTATGAAAAAGTAGAGTCAATCTGTTTTTGATTACTTGAAAGGTTAAAAGTAGAAAGGTTGAAAAGGTTCACAGATTACAACATTCCAAACTTCAAAGAAATGAGAGATTTTATAAGGATTTGTAGTGAGTGACATATAGGTGAGGGCACTATGTTCAAGCACCTAGACGCTCCACTTGGGGTGGGCATTATTAATAAGAAAAATTTTGACTTGTTCTTGACCAAAATAAACAGTAAAATGAGAGGGTGCAAGTTTGTGCTCCTCCCCTTCCATAGCAGAGTCACGATGATTCATGATCTCATGATCCCGTACATTTTATTTGTATCGTCCTAAAACTCAACAAATTCAATTGGAAAGAATTATGAAGCCTATCAAACGGTTTCTATGGAAAAGCAGCACAAAACCTCAACCCCTTGCCAATTGGGGAGATGGCAATGGGTAGCGAGACCAAGGAATCAAGGCGGAATTAGAATTCTTGACCCCATGGTGCATGCAAAAGCTGTGTGCCAAATTGATTCTCTCATTGACAAACCAGAAAGAGGAATGGGCTATTTTGGTATGGGATATGATAAACAAAGAAAATCTTACCCCAAAAGGGGGCAGTTGGAAGAAGGCCACCATGTACAACAATATTTTGGCGCTTTTGTGGACACTCCTGAATCTTGGAGGGTGCATAGAGGAGCTAGTACAAAAGTGTACCTAAGCAGCTTCAACCCTGGAATGGAGGGATAATTTCAGAAACTTTAGGGATTCCTCTCTCAATTGGTCCCCCTTGCTCTCCAAACTTGGAAGGGGTTCCTTAGACCCCTTTGGGAGGGAAGTTGCACGTCTGGTAAACAACAAAAGAGTTTCTAAACTTTCTCATCTTTGGGATGATAGAAGCTTTCGCAGGAAGGATGTGGAGCTTGTAGTGATGCAACATAACTTGGGTATGAACGAAAGGCGTCTGGTCGATAGACTTTTGGAAGTGCTTGCATCCTCACCTCCACCTATCAATGGATCAGAAATTGACTGGATAGCATGCCATTGGCCGAAAGACAGAGTGTTCTCGATTTCCAAGACCTAGAGTATTTATAATGTATTGATATACAAAGATTGGTTCGACCACTCACCAAGATCTGGAAGAAAAACTAGTCAAAAGAGCACCGACAAAAGAGTGTTACCGTCATTTGGGATACTAAATGGCCTAAATACATGAAGGTATTCATATGGAAGGTGCTTTGGGAGCCTTGCCTACTGTGCTTTCTAGAAGGCCAGTCTTTGAAGACCCTCTTCATCTATTTATCAAGTGCCCTACTTCACAGGGGCTGGCCGCTAAGGTTTGCAAATGGGTATGGAGGAATTGGAATATCATCTTCTTTACTGATGACCTGATCTTGGGAGGGCGTGGATTCCAAAGCCAGACCCTTTTGGTGTGCATCCAAATTACTAGAATTTTCTACCCGAACCAGGTCTGGAAGTCTAGGAATCTTTGAGTATTTGAGACCAAACTCATTGTAGCTCGTTTTGATGATATTGTGTGGCAGACAGCAGCGGGTGAGAGATAATTGCAAAAGGGAATGGGGCTAGTGGGCATCCTTGCTTGATCGAACGCTTGACCTCAAACCCTCCCAGTACCTTGTTGTTGAAGAGACTACCTTCCCCAAGCGTACGAACTAATGCGCACAGATTATGGGACCAAAGCCTAAGGCATTCAAGACTACCTCAATGAAGGACCATGAGATTCTATCATAAGCATTATCTAGATCAAGCTAGAGGAGGATACATTCTTGCTTGGTGAAAGAAGTGTATTCAATTCCAACCATAATATGTTGTCATACAAAAATTCTTAAAAAATCCCTTGAGATTGTTCAACTGCTTGCTTCTGCTTCCGGCTCAATGTTGAGTATTGAGAAATCAAGATTGATTTCTCTCTCAAAAAGCGACTCGTTTGGCCCCACAGAATGGTCAAAAGAAGTTATAGGTGAGGGCACTGTGTTCAACCACCTAGACGCTCCACTTGGGGTGAACATTATGGATAAGCAAAATTTTGACTTGTTCTTGACCAAAATAAATAGTAAAATGAGAGGGTGCAAGTTTGTGCTCCTCCCTTCCATAGCAGAGTCATGGTCGATAGACTTTTGGAAGTGCTTGCATCCTCACTTTCACCTATCAATGGATAAGAAATTGACTGGATAGCATGCCATTGGCCGAAAGACAGAGTGTTCTCGATTTCCAAGACCTAGAGTATTTATAATGTATTGATATACAAACATTGGTTCGACCACTCACCAAGATCTCGAAGAAAAACTAGTCAATAGAGCACCGACAAAAGAGTGTTACGGTAATTTGGGATACTAAATGGCCTAAATACATGAAGGTATTCATATGGAAGGTGCTTTGGGAGCCTTGCCTACTGTGATTTCTAGAGAGCCAGTCTTTGAAGGACCCCTTCATCTATTTATCAAGTGCCCTACTTCACGGGGGCTGGCCGCTAAGGTTTGCAAATGGGTATGGAGGAATTGGAATATCATCTTCTTTACTGATGACCTGATCTTGGGAGGGTGTGGATTCCAAAGCCAGACCCTTTTGGTGTGCATCCAAATTACTAGATTTTTCTACCCGAACCAGGTCTGGAAGTCTAGGAATCTTTGAGTATTTGAGGCCAAACTCATTGTCGCTCGTTTTGATGATATTGTGTGGCAGACAGCAGCGGGTGAGAGACAATTGCAAAAGAGAATGGGGCTAGTGGGCATCCTTGCTTGATCGAACGTTTGACCTCAAACCCTCCCATCACCTTGTTGTTGAAGAGACTACCTTCCCCAAGCGTACGAACTAATGCACACATTATGGGACCAAAGCCTAAGGCATTCAAGACTACCTCAATGTAGGACCATGAGATTCTATCATAAGCATTATCTAGATCAAGCTAGAGGAGGATACATTCTTGCTTGGTGAAAGAAGCGTATTCAATTCCAACCATAATATGTTGTCATAAAAAAATTCTTAAAAAATCCCTTGAGATTGTTCAACTGCTTGCTTCTGCTTCCGGCTCAATGTGCAGTATTGAGAAATCAAGATTGATTTCTCTCTCAAAAAGCGACTCGTTTGGCCCCACAGACTGGTCAAAAGAAGTTATAGGTGAGGGCACTGTGTTCAACCACCTAGACGGTCCACTTGGGGTGGGCATTATGGATAAGCAAAATTTTGACTTGTTCTTGACCAAAATAAACAGTAAAATGAGAGGGTGCAAGTTTGTGCTCCTCCCTTCCATAGCAGAGTCACGGTGATTAATGATCTCATGATCGCATACATTTTATTTGTATCGTCCTAAAACTCAACAAATTCAATTGGAAAGAATTATGAAGCCTATCAAACGGTTTGTGTGGAAAAGCAGCACAAAACCTCAACCCCTTGCCAATTAGAGAGATGTGAATGGGTAGCGAGACCAAAGAATCAAGGTGGAATTGGGATTCTTGACCCCATGGTGCATGCAAAATCTGTGTGCCAAATTGATTCTCTCATTGACAGACCAGAAAGAGGAATGGGCTATTTTGGTATGGGATATGATAAACAAAGAAAAGCTTACCCCAAAAGGGGACACTTGGAAAAAGGCCACCATGTACAACAATATTTTGGCACTTTTGTGGACACTCCTGAATCTTGGAGGGTGCATAGAGGAGCTAGCACAAAAGTGTACCTAAGGAGCTTCAACCCTGGAATGGAGGGATAATTTCAGAAACTTTAGGGATTCCTCTCTCAATTGGTCCCCCTTGCTCTGCAAACTTGGAAGGGGTTCCTTAGACCCCTTTGGGAGGGAAGTTGCACGTCTGGTAAACAACAAAAGAGTTTCTAAACTTTCTCATCTTTGCGATGATAGAAGCGTTCGCAGGAAGGATGTGGAGCTTGTAGTGATGCAACGTAACTTGGGTATGAACGGAAGGCGTCTGGTCGATAGACTTTTGGAAGTGCTTGCATCCTCACCTCCACCTATCAATGGATCAGAAATTGACTGGATAGCATGCCATTGGCCGAAAGACAGAGTGTGCTCGATTTCCAAGACCTAGAGTATTTATAATGTATTGATATACAAAGATTGGTTCGACCACTCACCAAGATCTGGAAGAAAAACTAGTCAAAACAACACCGACAAAAGAGTGTTACGGTCATTTGGGATACTAAATGGCCTAAATACATGAAGGTATTCATATGGAAGGTGCTTTGGGAGCCTTGCCTACTGTGCTTTCTAGAGGGCCAGTCTTTGAAGACCCTCTTCATCTATTTATCAAGTGCCCTACTTCACGGGGGCTGGCCGCTACGGTTTGCAAATGGGTATGGAGGAATTGGAATATCATCTTCTTTACTGATGACTTGATCTTGGGAGGGCGTGGATTCCAAAGCCAGACCCTTTTGGTGTGCATCCAAATTACTAGATTTTTCTACCCGAACCAGGTCTCGAAGTCTAGGAATCTTTGAGTATTTGAGGCCAAACTCATTGTAGCTCGTTTTGATGATATTGTGTGGCAGACAGCAGCGGGTGAGAGATAATTGCAAAAGGGAATGGGGCTAGTGGGCATCCTTGCTTGATCGAACGCTTGACCTCAAACCCTCCCACTACCTTGTTGTTGAAGAGACTACCTTCCCCAAGCGTACAAACTAATGCACACATTATGGGACCAAAGCCTAAGGCATTCAAGACTAACTCAATGTAGGACCATGAGATTCTATCATAAGCATTATCTAGATCAATTTAGAGGAGGATACATTCTTGCTTGGTGAAAGAAGCGTATTCAATGCCAACCATGGTAGCCAATATGTTGTCATATATTGACCTTCATTTTATAAAACCGTGTTGGTGGGGGTGATGATTCTGTTCCAGGTTGGAGCAAGTCTTAGAGCAATTTCCTTAGAAATGATCTTGTACGCAAGTGTCATCATGGAGATAATCCACCAGTCCTTTAGCAAAGAGAGGCATACGAACTTGGGAATAGGTTTGACCAACCCTCATTTCAGGCTGACATCTAATTGCCCTTCTAGTAGGGCCCTGTTAGCTAAGGCCGGATTTCTTGGTAGAACCCAAGCTGATGAGCCGTTGAGGTAGAACGGGCTTTTAGCTAGGATGTTGTCAATCACCTTGGGGTTGTTGAATTTAATAGTGTAGAACCCTTTGGTGAGATATTGATATAATCAATCGTTCCGCCATGGTTGAGACTGCCGGACTAAAAATCCATTTGATGAGCTCTATTTGTGAGGGTACTCTGCCCATAAAACCAAACACAAGAGACGAGCTTGCCCTTGTGCCCCAACTCCTTTTTAAAGCATATTTGTTCACCTTTCAATTTCTCAATGGAACTTGCTAATGCTTATATTTTGCATCAGAACCTCTACAACACTTCTATATTGAAAGGAAGCTTATAGTTTTCTACAAATGCCTTCTTCGGCTACAACTAGGTGACCATAGCACCTCAAAACCACCAAAAGATGACCAAAATACTCATTGGAAGACACCATGTCAGGACAAGGGCAAGGCCAGGGAGTCACAGGTGGCCGGGCTAGGCAATGTCGATAGGGGATCCGTCTAGGGCAAGAGGCTAGGAGCCTGCCTTTATTATGGGTGGTTGGGAGGAGGATCTCAAGGTCTCTAGCTACCCTAGGTCTTATACTGGTATCAAGAGCCAATCACTTCATTGGGGAAAAAAAGGCATGGTGCTTCTCTTTTAAGCCTCTTACATATGCTGCATGCCATGAGGCTTCTCTCTTGCCAAGTGGGGAAGGACGCCAAGGTTCCAGAGCGTGTGTAGAGCCTCTTGCGACGAGGAGGGACGTGCAGTCGACCTCACCCAATCAACGTGCTACCAGGCTTGGATTGTGCGCGCAGGACGGGCCAACAAAACACGTCACAGGCACCAATCGTGTCGAGCCACAGAGCGCTCTCTCTCTCTCTCTCTCTCTCTCTCTCTCTCTCTCTCTCTCTCTCTCTCTCTCTCTCTCTCTCTCTCTCTCTCTCTCTCTCTCTCTCTCTCTCTCTCTCCCCCTCTTGCTCGCAGTCGGGGCCGTTGCTGCCCCATCGCCACTGCTTGGAAACTTTGGGCCTTGCCATATTGGGCCGCCCAAAAACATTAGGGCAAACCTAAAATAATCTTTGGGGCAAGTTCCCACGGTGGTCGCCTTCGAAGGCGCACTTGTCTACCATCAGCAAAGGGCCAGGGGCAATTAGCAATCGACGATTTCCCACTTATAGCAAGCAGCAGTCGACAATTCCCTGCGTAGTTTGACAATTTCAATATTTGGCCCATTGGCGACAGTGTCCATAGAGCCGATTGCACTAAAGAAATCACCATTTGCAATCGAATTGACTATGACGTGTCCAAGCAGGGTACGTGCACGGATGGATTTATGGGTTGATTAAAGCTTTGATGACCAACGTAATTAGCATGGCTAATTATCATTTGCGGTGCATACTATCGCTACGGGATTGTTTTTTTAATCAAGGTATTCTTCTTTCTCTTTCTTACACTGCACGGTGTTGCCATGGATTCAGATATCAATATGACCTTTGATTTCGAGCATCGTACGCCTGATCCTCCCAATGATGGCTCGCGGCCGGATACTCTCACGGAGGGTGCCCAGGACTCTACGGGAGGTGATGACGCTTATGAATTGTTCGATATTCAGGAATTTCGTGCACTTCAGACGCGCATCTCAATAATGGAAGGAAATTTTGCATCTTTAAATGAAAATGTCACTAAATTATCCACGTTAGTGATACCATTTATGCAGCAGCAGGCCAAGGGCCCTGTTGACATGCACATGCATGAGCACGCTGCCAATCAGGGCAAGGCCCTTCTGATCATGGACAAGGTCCATCTTTGGATTCTTTGCACTCTCTCACTACAAAGGAGGTGGACGAGTTGTTGAAAAACACCAAACCACCGAATTTTAAGGGAGAGGACCGAGATCGCAATAAGGATGCAGTGAATATCTTTCTCAGCAAATGGGATGGAATTCATGCCTTACGGCATACTCCAAATGCATTCAGAGCACTGCAAACAAGTCTGACTCTAGAAGGTAAGGCCTACAAATGGTGGACATCTCTCAAGGAGAAGAATATCATACCACAGAGTTGGGCAGCCTTTGAGGCTATTTTTCGAAAAGAATTTTTGCCTACAAATGAGGCAGGTCGAAATTGGACGGCTTGGGTCATGTGTTCCATGCACCAAAACCCATCATTACTTGAATATATCTCTCACTATCGCGATGTTATCCTTAAGTTGGAAGGACTAGACATCTTTCAGCAAGTACGTGGGTTTATCCTCGGTCTGATGCCCAAGCTTAAGAAGCATGTCAAGACTCAGGACCCTAAAACACTTGAGGAGGACACCGTAGTGAAAGCACACATTCATGATGATCCAGAGGAAAAGAAATCACATAATAATCACGTGCCTGCTAATACACATGGTAATATACACCACAATATGGGCACAATAAAAGGAAATTTATAGTAGCCAATTTTGAAGCAGCTAAAAAAACCAAGGGGTCCCATGGTCCTCTCTCTCCCGAGGACTTTGATAAGGCTAAAAAAGAGAAGTTATGCTTTCAATGCTTGGGAAGCTTCCATGGCAAAAAGGATTATCCCAAGGGAAAATCTGTTGCTCACGGCAAGGAGAAAGCAGTGCACACAGTGCAACTGCTGCCTCTTGAGTCTCCCTCATGATTCTCTACGGTGGAAGTAACACATACGGTGGTGGTGCATGAATGCTGTATCACAGCTTCCATGTGGCAACAGACCTTCGATCCACATGAGTTAGTGCGTATGCACGGATCTCTTCAAGGGCACAAGGTGCGCATCTTGGTAGATGACGGTGCCACTCACAATTTCATTAATTATGCATTAGTGAAAAAACTCAAATTGCCCCAAACTCCAATTTCCACCACTACAAGGTAGCAATGATGAATGGTTATGATGCCGAAATATGGGATACTCAAGTCCGAGTTGTATCGTTGGAGATACAAGGCTATTCCACATACTTGGATTTTCAGGTTATGAATATGGAGAGGGCAAATGTGGTACTTGGTAGGGAATGGTTGCATAGCCTAGGACCATCACTGAAGCGTAGCTATGAGCACAACAACTTGATGCTTGAATCCCATGGCGCACATGTGTTGTTGTTAGAAGAGAAGGATGTGCCTTTCTCACCCACTGATATGTACAGCCGAGCTTATGCAGCTTGTTTCTGATAATGAAATAGATAAAGTTTTCTTGTGTTACTCATTGTGTCACTTTCTTTCCAATATTGAATCCGTTGAATATTCCTCAACGCCGCATGCTTCTCTCTCACCTCTTCCACCAATGGCTATTTCTCAACAAGCAAAGGTTGCTAGTGACTTACAAAATTTACTTAAGGAATTTCACGATGTTTTTCCTAATGATTTACCATCAGGATTACCTCCGATACAATCGGTGCAACATAGCATTGACGTGGTTGCAGTCAGTAAACCAATCAGTAAATCACCCTACATAATGATTTATTCTTAAGCTGCTGAGGTGGAACGTCAGCTTGCTGCTATCTTGGTAGAGGGTTTATCCAACCCAGTTCTTCACCATGGGCTTCTCCTATCCTATTAGTGAAGAAAAAGGATGGTAGTATGCACATGTGCGTAGACTACCGTGGATTAAATGCGGTTACTGTTAAAAAAAAGTACCCATTGCCATGCGTGGATGAGTTGTTTGAAAAACTCACTCATGCTCGTATTTTTACGAAAATAGACTTGTGGTCGGGTTATCACCAAGTACGTATTCGACTTGCTGATATCTGATCCAAAACTGCATTTCGAATAGGTTTAGACACTACGAGTTTTTGGTTATGCCTTTTGGGTTAACCAATGCGCCCGCAACATTCATGACACTTATGGATAGTGTCTTGAAACCGTACTTGGGCAAATTTGTTATCATTTTTCTCGATGACATTCTAGTATACAATGCTTCTGAGGAAGAACATTTACAACATCTGAGGCAGGCGTTCGAATTGTTATGAACAAATCAATTGTATGCCAAAGAATCCAAGTGTAATTCTGAAGAAGGAAATTCACTATCTTGGGCATGTTATGTCAGCTACTGGGCTACACATGGATCAATCCAAAGTGGATACCATTCGGCGGTGGCCTTCTCCTTAAAATCTGGAAGAATTATAGATTTTCTTGGGATTTGCAAGTTTTTATTGTAGGTTTGTTAAAAACTATGCTAATATTGTTGTTCCCATGACACCAACTGAAAGGCAAAGGCAAGACCTTTCAATGGGGAACCGCTCAACAGCATAGTTTCGATACGCTCAAGGATGCATTAGCTTCAACTCCTATTCTAGTTATTGTAGATCCTTTGAAACCATTCTTTTTGGAAACAAATGCTAGTGACTGTGCTATTGGAGCAGTCCTACTACAAGAAGGGCGGCCAATTGCATTTGAAAGTAAGAAGCTTGATTCAGCACAACAGAATTATTCTGCTTATGAACGCGAGCTCTATGCAATAGTGTCTGCCTTGAAGACATGGAGACATTCTTTGTATGGCGCTCAATTTGAGATTGTGTTTGACCATGAAAGCATTAAATGGTTTACACAACAAACTGACTTGAAGGGTCGAAAAGCCAGGTGGGCTAAGATCCTTCAAGAGTATGATGCGAAGCTCCGGTATCGTAAAGGACGATACAATGTGGTAGCTGATGCTCTTAGTCGTATGCCTGAGATCAATTCTCTTTTGTTCACGGAACTTTGTAGTGAATTTTGGATTCTCTAAAGGGCAAATATGAGTGTGATGACGCATATTCCAAAGTGTGGAGCCATATGCAAATGAGTGATCCTTCTCACTCCAATGCTGGTAGAGTATTGTTAACCTCCACACACAGTTCTTCTCTGTCGAGTGATGTCGAACAACAGTGATGGAAGAATTTTACCATCGACAATGGGTACCTACTCCACAAGGGGAGAGTTTGTGTACCGATGGACATCGACATTCGGTGCCAAATTCTTTATGAATGTCATGATAGTCCAAGTGCAGGGCACCCGGGTATTAAAAAGACTTATGCTCTCATACAACGACGTTTTACTGGCCAGGTTTACATGTCTTTGTTCAAGATTATGTATTGCATTGCCAAAAGTGTCAAGTTAACAAAGCAAAGCGCGTGAAGGCTGGAGGACTCTTACATCCCGTGGAGATTCCCAATGGGAAATGGAAAAGTATCTCTATGGATTTTATTGTGGGTTTACCAACCACTGTACAAGGTCATGACTCAGTATGGGTGGTTGTAGACCGGCTGACTATACTATGTAAGTTTATTCCAAGAAAATCAATGATTAACACTCCAAACTTAGCCAAGTTATTTGTGGACAATCTATACAGGTTGTATGGCTTGCAAAGTAACATTGTGGGTGATCATGATCCCAAGTTTAACAATCATTTTGGAGGGCTGTGTTTAAAAAATTGGGTACACAACTCAACCTCAGTACAACTGATAATCCAGAAACGGATGGTCAGAGTGAACGAGTTAACCAAGTGCTAGAGGATATGCTACATGCATACGTTAGCAAGAAATAAATAGATTGGGAAGAATATCTACCTCTTCTTGAGTTTGCAATAGTTCTAAGCATGTCACGACTGGATTTAATCCTTTTATGCTCATGTATGGTTTTCTACCTAGGTCATTCCCCATTATGGTGGAGTTGGCAACTGAAAAACTGCAGTAGTTTAGGGATTTTCTCCAAGACCATATAGGTATGCTGAAACTCGCTCGTCAGAATGTCCGAAAAGCGTAGGATCGGTATAAGAAGTGAGATGATGAGAAACGTCGACAAGTTACCTTTGAGGAAGGGGAGGAAGTATTTTTACGTGTGCCAGAGCATTCAAAAAGTCTTTAAATTGGGCCAACACCTAAATTATCTCTAAGATATTGTGGGCCTTTCAAAATACTCAAGCGAGTTGGTGATCGTGCCTACAAACTATCGTTACCCACACACTCTCGTGTCCATCCGATGTTTCATGTAAGCCGTTTACGTAAGCAATTACAAGGGGACGACAATGTCATTGACTAACACATTATGGTCGATTTTGTTGAACCTCCTACCCTACCGCATGAACCTGAACAAATTCTTGACTATCATGATTTACGTACGCGTCATCATGTACGTCGACAAGCTTTAATGAAGTGAAAAGATCAACCTGAAGAAAGTGCCACTTGGGAAAACATTAGTTCTCTTAAGAAGAAGTTTCCCACTTTTGTTTTCAAGGATGAAAACTCTTCCTTAAGGGGGGAGTACTGTCAGGACAAGGGCAAGGACAGGGAGTCACGGACCACGGCCAGGGATCCGTCTAGGGCAAGAGGCTAGAAGCCTGCCTTTATAATGGGTGGTTGGGAGGAGGATCTCAAGGTCTACTTACCCTAGGTCTTATACGCCAGGATTGAGAGCCTCTCGAACCATATAAGTGCAACATGGATCCATGCTAAGGATGCCCCATTCTAGTACTCATACATGTATTGTCACGTGCACATTTCACTTGCACCACGTGGACACACTTCTGCCATTGTCTAGCATCAGTCTTAGCTTAGGGCTCAGCCTGGCACCTTTGTGAGCCTCTAGCAGGACGTGCATGTCCAGGCTAGTCACACTTGCATACCCTCTCTTGCACAAGAACATTCATTTCATCATGCAGGCCTTTTACCGCATGAACCACCTATTATAAGTCATTTTATTAAAAGTGACTTTTGAAATTCTTTTGGTGAGTTTGTTGGAAAATTAGGTAGGGAAAATTGCTAAAGATCTATAAAAGAAACCCATTGGGCACTCAGTAGAAGCAGAAGAAGCAAGACACAGAAGGGCAGGCACCCACAGGTCCCAACATTTTCTCAAGGATCAACGATTTCACCCTTCAACAATCAGTTTTTTCAGCCATCAGCCACTAGCGTTTTCAGTGTCAGCCCTTAGCCTTGCAAGACTCCGCTCCTACCCGATTGTAGATCCTCGCCAGATTCCCCATCTACAATTAGATCAGCCTAGCGTTTTCGGAATTCAGCCAGATCAGCCAACATTTTTTCATTTTAGCATTAGTGCGACTTGGCGGTTGCAGATCCAAGCCACAGTGCCGTCATAGTAGCAAATCCATACAGAACATCTAGCGTTTTCAGTTTTCAGCATTGACGCCATCATCACCGACACCATCTTCGACATCGTCATCCTCATCATCATCACAGTCCCTATCTTGACGATGACACCTTCATCATCGTCATCGCAAATCCCTATCTTGACGACACCACCTTCTTCATCGTCATCACAATCCCGGACTTGACGACGACACCATCGTCGTCATCGTCACAGTCACCATCATCATCGTCGACATCATCGTCGGTCGACATAGACCAACAGTACCCGTCGTCGACTTCACCATCTTCGACACAGTACCATCGTTGACTTCATCGTCTTCGACATAGATCTCGTTATTGACATCACCGTCTTTGACACAGAACCGTCGTCGACTTCACCGTCTTTGACATACTACCGTCATCGACTTCATCGTCGTCGACGAAGACCCTTAGTGCCTCGTCGTTGACTTCATCGTCTTTGACATAGACTTCGTCGTCGACCTCTCTGTCTTCGACATAGAACCCACAGAACCCCTCATCGACATCATCGTCTTTGACATAGACCCCTTCAGTACCTCAGTAGAATCAATACCCTTCAGCATCACCATCATTGTAGTCGCATTTGTAGAAGAATAAAGAAAGTACTTGCTCTAGTAGCAGAGCAAGGGGGGTCTTAAATTGGGACTCGACATCCCTGTGTCGTCTCTTTTTTCTCTCTTCCTTTCAGTTCAGTTCAATTCTTTCTAGTGAAGTAAAGTGTCCCTTGTGTTTGTGTGTGGAGTACTAGATCTGAGCAAATCCTTATTCTCTTCTGTTGCACCTGACATGTATCACCTACCCACTCGGTCTATTCTACTAAAATCCCATTAATTAGTGAGCAAGATTCCCAAGAATCTGTCCATTCAAAGGTAAAAGTGTTGACCCCCACAATCATCGCCTCTGCGTAGACCCCCGACTCCATGAGCTTGCTCTACCTATGTCAAGCATGTGTTCCTCCGGCTACGATCTCTCCCTCTCTCTTCACGTTCATTGTTGCAAATGGGAACCCTGCTCCCCTGCACGTTTGTCACAAAAGCTGCAACGCGCTCCATTCCAACACAATTTGCCTATGAGACAAGAAGGAGGGGTACTACCATGCACCTGCATACAGGTTGTTCAACTTGTCCATAGGTACGCCAACACATGGGAAGCTTCAAAATGAGGAGGCGACAACTCGCATCAGAGGTGGCAATTGAGCTCATGGCCCTCTCATTTAGAGACAACCTTTGCTCCATGCCTCTGCATCGTGTGAGGCCGTCAGCCCAACTTCTGCACCTTTTCATGTAAAAACAAAACCCGCGAGCAGGTCGCCTTCATCCCTTGCTAGTGCCGCTGTCATTTGCCCACATGTGTGAAGGCTCATAACACACACATGTGATTGAACATGTTGAGCATGGATCCACATATAGTGCCACCTACGTTCCTTGCCACGAATGCTCCGAGGTCCCTTGCTTGCTCCTGCTCCCAAACAATTGTGCCAGCTGTCGGCTCCCACAATCCACTCTTCCTTTTCAATCTCCATTAACATTTCCCCTCCCCAAAACCAAGGGAATCTTCCCATATTCTCCCTAATAACCCTTTTCAAAAGGTTGTAGTGACCTACTCTACCTACTACTCGCTCTCCAAAAAACTCAAAATAATTGGGGATACCTCCAAAGATTCCCTCCCCTCCCCTTGCAGTCATGCACCCCGTCGTTGCATGGGTCAATACAAGAGTCCTCACTACACGCCACATGCACCCCTCAGCCCGTCATCTCCCCCACCCTCAACACCTCACGAGAGCTAGAGACAGTTGAAGCACGTGCGCGCGCACGAGCTCGCGCGCACACACACACACATAGGTGCTTGCTTCTTCTCTCCTACCAAGCCATTGTTTTGTGAGCTTACCTTGACCAGAAGTCAACGTAGGCAAGTTGAGAGAGAGAGAGAGAGAGAGAGAGAGAGAGAGAGAGAGAGAGAGAGAGAGAGAGAGAGAGAGAGAGGTGCTTGCCTCTTCTCTCCTACCAAGCCATTATAGCCAAAGCGTCAGCTCGCTAACCCACTCTGACCAATATGCGTGTAGAAGTTGACGCAGGCAAACTGAGAGAGAGAGAGAGAGAGAGAGAGAGAGAGAGAGAGAGAGAGAGAGAGAGAGAGAGAGAGAGAGAGAGAGAGAGAGAGAGAGAGAGAGAGAGAGAGAGCCTGTGGCTTAAAAGCGTGCCAAGCCGCCGCTCGCCGCTCACCGCCTCTGAAAGCAACTTCAACTGCCAAAGAGAAGGGCGGTTTCAACTTCGAAGACAATTAGGCATACGCCACTTGCCCCAAAATCCTCCCCCCCACTTGCCACTGTGACCAGCTTTTGGCTTTCGTTCGAATCGCATCTACTTCAGATCCACATTTTTTAACATTGTGCACACATACTACATTCTACTTAGGCCCTATCAGACTGGGTCGCCTGTCCTTCGTGAGTTTGATGGCCTTGACCATGCTACCATGCCTTGTGTGAGAGCAGTCTCGCTTTCAACGGCCGGTGGAAATGGTGTCACACTGAGCTTGGTGATGAAGTTGGAAAAGCTGCTCCACAGCCAATCAGACGGCGCGATCAGAGCACACTTCCGAGGAAAGTGTGCCAGTGAGATGGACATCCAGCTAAGCTCTGAAAACAAGGGTAGTGACCTGATGTGACAAGGCGATGTGTCGACGACAGAGCAGCTGACTGGTGCATGCGAAGAAAAGCGACGTTTGCTTGCAACCTTACTAGCTCCTTTGCACTTCATTAAACGAAATCTCCACCATATTTAAAAAAAATTAAATCCCCTTCGCCTCTTGTTCCGTGCCTCAACTGCAACGACGCTTCTTGCCCGTGCTCCCCTGTATTCGCACGCCATCGTCGCCCCTCCACACTATCTCGCACAGGCAGCTTCAAATGGGATCTACGGTTGAGGTGATTTAGACCATCATGCACATTTGTAAATTCGGGACGTTTGGTAAATTCAGGTAGCCTTGTAAATTCGGGGCTGTTCACACCCCATGTCCTGAACCTACGACCTTCCCACTGCGAGCCATGTGCACTAACCTCCACTACGCCTGCATGCGTTCATTGAAATATAGGGGATTCGAGTATGCCATAATGTAAATGTGGGCCGATTAGTGAATTCGGGGCAAATTTGTAAATTCGGGTAGACTAGTAAATTCAGGGAAATTGACGAATCTGACAGTGCACGATGACACGCCCTGCATTTTCCTCCACCATTGATCTCATTTGAGCATGCTCGTGTGATATAGTGATGAGGTCCCTCCCCCCCCCGGGGGGCCCTGGCTCCAGATCTGCAGGCCCCGTAGGAGGCCACAACCTCAACCTCCTTTTTTGTCCCCTCCCCCCCCGCCCCATAATGTTGTGCTCCTCATCTCCAACATGGCCATCGCACATGCAAATGCTGGCCATGGGTAGCCTTGGATTGGGGCCAACTCAATCTTGGCCTACAGAAACCCTATCACACACAGAGAGAAAAGGAGATCGAGCTTCTCACAACAGAGACAAAACACACACACACACACACACACACACACACACACACACACACACACACACACACACACACACTAGGACAGAACATCGTGGATGAATGGAGAGAGAGAGAGAGAGAGAGAGAGAGGGGAGAGACTTCTACAACCTTGTGCCACCCGTCTCCGATGCTGCCCATGCCTGGGTTGTGCACACTAATGCTCCGCCGTCTCCATTTTTAGTGACGCTCTCAGTTCTGCTTGTGTGGATTCGCTAGAGAGAGAGAAAGAGAGAAAGAGAGAGAGAGAGAGAGAGAGAGAGAGAGAGAGAGAGAGAGAGAGAGAGAGAGAGAGAGAGAGTGTCCACGGCTACCCATTTGTCACATCAGCAGCTTCTCAAATCCAATTTACCTTTCCTTCTCTTTTTCTTTTTTTCAAAACTCACAATTGTGAGTGATTGTATTAAAATGTCATAGACAAAATTACAAATCAACCTCAAACCCATGTTGAGCTTACCCATGTTGAGCTTTGAGGTTCTGAAATGACATCAAGCTGACAAACCAGTATCAAGAGCACTGTTAGCAAAAGGCCCGGGTCACCCTCATCCAGTCATCCGAGTTGTGACTTTTACTTATCACATATATCAGCTTCTCACTTTCCTATACAATCATTGAGAAGCTAGCCAAAGATAGGTTGTTATCAAAGACGCGGCAATTCCTAACCTTCTAGATATTATAAAAGAAGCAAAATCTAACAATTTGGGTACAAACAAGAAGGGCATGTCTTTGAAAGTGTTTCCCCCCTACACACAGATCATTCTTGAAGAAGCATATACCTTTCCTTCTCTTAACACAACAAGAGGATCTCCCTTGATTCCAACTAATGAATTAACCCAAAATCGTAGACATGCAGTCCTGTGTATATTCTTGTTAACTCTTAAGTCATCTTGGGCATCATTATTGTCATATTTCACTTAATTCAATAAGAGAGTTTGAGTTTGGGTCTATGATTATTTTCTGAGGACCATCGAATCACTAAACATTGGGTAACTAGTTCTTGTTTGACAGACTTAAGTAAGTCTGGGTCCATTCCACGTTTATTAATCAGAATCTTAATGAGATTCCACAAGAAGGCTCCAAAACTCAAATGGATTTCCCTCGTCCGCTCCGTGCTCCTCTCCCTGCGCTACTCATCTGCATCGCTACTATCACCTGAGGCCGCAACGAGGCATCCCAATATTGTGCAAGCCTATGGGCTGCAGAACACGCAGAGAGAGAGAGAGAGATGCCGCTGCAAATCCACCACAGAGAGATGCCTTCACCCTGCCGATGGTGGCCACTCGAAGCCGCCCACAAGCTCCATGCGACCTCCGGCCCCTGCTCACGCCAGAGACACTGGTTGTGCTCGGCTACCTCTGGAGCTCTTGACTCGCAACCTCAGCAGCGAGCATATCTCTTCGCGCGCAGAAGCACAAAAAATAATCTAAGGCCTATCTTGTGTCCGAGCAAGAAATCTCGTGCCTTGCTTGCCCCTCGTACATAGAACCTCTCTCTCTCTCTCTCTCTCTCCACGTGCTACCTTTTTGCCTTGGGGCCCCATGTGAATCCACCTAGATTCTTATCAAAGAAATGAAGACAAAATTGTACCTCAACTCTTTCTCTCTCCCCTTTCAATTCTTTATATGGAATTACACAAGATACTCCACGCACTCTCCATTTCAAAGGCTACACTAAACCACTCGTACTTTCAAATTTCATTATTTGAACTCATCACATTGACATTATAAGGGTAAAGCTAAACCACTATGCTACGAACCTATGGTGGCCTTAAGCAATAAAAAGAAATGGCTAACAATTGCCGAAAACGTTGAGGCATGCATGGGTTGGCTACTTTTCCCTCCCGATTTTTATGTCAAAATTTGAATCTAATGCCGACAATTACACTAAAACTTGAGTAAATTTTTAGGCTCTCTAAAAGGCAAGCTCAAACTATAACCGAGATTTTACAATTTCAATCAGTTAAAATACACTCCATCACCAGAAGTGCCAACTGAAGGTGCCATGGCATGATGGTGATGGTGCCTTTGCCACCAGAAAGAGTCGAGTCCAATACGTAAAAGAGACCACATGCGCCTGAAGCCACCGATCCAAGACCAATAGAAGTCACCACAGCTGACAAGATCAACCCCTCCATACATGCTATGGGCCATCCATGCACTTTCATAGAGAGGGGAGGAATGCCACATGTTTCCACAAGTCGGAATGGCGTTGCCACCAGTGTGTCAACTCCCATATGGCAACCAAACCCCAACCAGAGAGAGGATCTAGCGAGCAAGAGTGCTTCAAAATGAAGGAGGGATGCTGCCAAATCCCCAACAAGAAAAATATGCCAATGCCACACCACCAAACGCAAATGAAAGAAGGGGTGGGTAGTCGAGTACTCCCCTCTCGAGGCAGCTCCTATCCAAAAATCCTCCCCATCTGAAGAACCACCGGCAACAAGAGGTTCTCTTCACGTAGTCCTATAGGCAAGTCTCTAGACATCCCTCCAATGGAGTCCCCACCCGACGAGGAAGCATTGGGGCTATCCATCTCGCAAAACTATGTGAAGGCTTAGTGACACTAGTACTCAGCGTAGGCGAGGCACAAGGCTCTTGGCTTTAAACCTATGCAACCCTACGAATTAAATGCATTTAAGCCTCTTTTAAGAGCTTTTGAACCACTATCAGTTCTTGGGAGATTTTGTACGTAGTAGTATAAGCTCGGGAGATGTCACTTGCATGCACCAAAATTGCCTTTCTAGCCTCTATATACGATACTCTCCTCTCTAAAATCTATCGTTTTTGCCTTATAAAGCCCCTATTGTACACTAAAATAATACTATACGATAACACTTAGTTAATACCTAGGTATTAGTTGTGTAACTTAATATAGCTTGGGCATTCTTATCATTTAGCCCAAAGATCTAGATTTGGCCTTTGGGTGGGGCCAATGCATCAATTTTTGTGAAGGCCCTAGTTGTGTACATGTATATACATGTCTCTCAACCATATCAATGTGAACTTTTCAGTATTGTTGGGAAAGAGTCCTCTACAGGTGCATGTACATTGTACTTGTTTTAGCCATATCTTGTGCTCCTTGCATATATCCTTTGTATATCATCTTGCCATACGTGCTAAAAAAAGACATTGTATAATTGCTATTTCAAATTAGGTCTAGCCACACGGTGAGGTGCTTCTTGACCTATGGTCTGTTCATCAGATCCTTTTGAATGCCATTCTCATATCTAGTGTTCACAACAAACCAGCTTTTAGTGTATTTTTAAAGAAAAAAAAGTAAAAATTCTCGGTTTATTTTGAAGGCCTCTTTGAAGGAAACTGGTTAAATTTTGAAGATTTTAGTGTAAAAACCAATAAAAATTGGCTAAATTTTTCTAAAAGCCAATAGATTTTCAAAGCTCTCCTTTTCTCCATTGGTTCCTAAAAACGTTTTTGGTGAACATTGCTCATAGCAACACTATTGGACAAATTCAGTAGTTGGGAGCGTGCTTCTTACTGTTCTGATTCTATTTGAGTTGAAAAGCATGTAAAGGATTAGTTATGGTACTTTCTTTCATTCCTTTTGAAGCTTGCTTTTCTCGGTTCTCAATACATTTGAGTTAAAAAGCATGCAAAGGGCCTAGCAACAAACACAAGGGGCTTTAAACGCGTCTGCTATGGTTCAACCGCTATGACATGCGGGTGTGGGTGTGTGGGTGCAATCCTCTAAAACTAGCTGGATTGAACCCAAAAAAAAAAAAGCATGCAAAGGGCATTTCAAGCAATATTGATTCCTATACCTTGTTTTTGAGAAGCTAACAATATCTTCAAAGTTGCACTATCATTAGAAAACAAGGCAATATGTGTCAATTATCTTGACGACCAATCCATCATATGGACTAGGGGAACAAACCCTACAGGCTACATGTCACTCGAGCGACCAAGGGGGTTTAAACTCAAGACCTTAGACACGAGGCTCTTGCTTTATCAATTGAGCTAGAGCTAAGATGCTCCACTTCACAGAGTCAGGTGTGTGATCAGTTGTAATTTCAAGTTCTTACTTTCTCAAAAAAATAAAAATTACCTTGACGATATTGTTGTATGTGGTTCCTGGGAGATTAATGGGGATTGAAGCATAGCCATTTAGAAGAACGAAGTAATCGCGCATTAATGCCGCGGTGATTGGGTTGTTAGCCTCCAAACCGAGAAAGTATTTTGCAGAGTAGGTGAAGGCCCACTTCAAAGGAGAGGCACCATAAGTAAAACAAAATTAGATATACAAATGGATAAAAAGCAAGGCAAGCTAGAAATATAACACACAATATATATGAAATAATGAATGCAGCTACCTCTCTGCAATGTTTTTGGGCATCAAGTACAGCAGAGGACCTCTGATGCCAGGACTTGAGGCATGCCAAGAAATGCTCTTGGATTGTATCCACATGCAGCTTCTGCACCGCATTCGAGCTTACGCTCAAATTTGCAAGCTCGCGAAAGGCGCGGTGGCTGACACCGTGCAGGTAGACTGTGGGCCCCAAGATTTTGTTGAAGGACTTTGGAACGTAGGCCCTTATTGACCTTCCCTCATTGGCTAGCAGAAACTTGGAGAGCTCAGGATCCATGGAAACCGCAGTTGGGCGGCCCATCAGATGGGTCTTGAAGACTGGCCCATACCTGATACAAGGAGAAGCCCCATATGTCAAAGCACAGCGAAAGAGAGAGAGAGAGAGAGAAAGAGAGGGAGGAACCTTCGCAAACGTGTGGAGAAGAAAGGCAGAGGGCTGCCTATGGGGCCACTGCTGAAGAAGGCGAACTGCAAAGTCTCGCCCAGCAGAGGTATTCCCAAGCTGCCGGGAGGGAGCTGGCCTCCCAGCTTGTGCTTGCCCACGTCCAAATGCAGAGAGTGCAGCAAGTAGCATATTGATAGAGCTCCTACAACGCACAGGAAGGTGGCAAGCAGCACTGCAGGCGGCCATGGAGGAGAGGAGATATTTGGCAGACGCCACCACAGATTGATTAGAGACTCCATAGTCTCCATTCTCAACAAGCAGTTCCTGGAGCAACAAGGTACATAGTTTCCTTTGAAGCAATAATCTGGGGTGCACTATTTGCTTTTACTGAATTGTGTCGGATGCTTTGAATGCTTCTTCTGATGCATTATGTGAGACTTTTGTCGGACATAACAGTTTCTTTTTCATGTACATGCAGCAGCTATATTTATAGCAGCAGATCGTAGACGCCACAATAAGGGAAAATTGATTCAAAGTTGGGGAATCGGGATTCACTTTTATATGATGTCCTTGTGTGCAATTATATAGTCTGTCTCTCTCTCTCTCGTCGTCAGAGCAATGCAGAGGCAGTCGCTGCTGTCTCTCTCTTATGCGCTGCTCGGGACTTCTCTCTCTCTCTCTCTCTCTCTCTCGTCGTCAGAGCAATGCAGAGGCAGTCGCTGCTCTCTTTCTCTCATGCGCTGCTCGGGACTTCTCTCTCTCTCTCTCTCTCTCTCTCTCTCTCTCTCTCTGTGCCTGTCTCGCATCAGAGGCACTCCTTTCAGCTCTAGGTCTGCATGCACCCACGTCGATCTCTCTCTTTAATCTCTCATGCGTTGCTCAGGACTGCAGGTGCAAACCCGCGGCGCTCGCGCTCTCTCTCTCTCTCTCTCTCTCGGCCCACGACTGCAGCTTGGACGCTGCTCTCTCTCTCTCTCTCTCTCTCTCTCTCTCTCCGCCCGAGTTCCCCCCATTTTTTAAAGCCATAAAGGGCGAGAGAAATTTTATACTAGGTAGAGAACAAGATTACATTGCACCGACGTATCTTCTGATGGTAACTCACTCCGAGCTAAATTCTAATAGAGATTTTTACAAGATCTTTCCTAAAATTACATTGGCTATTGTCGAGGACAGGGCTACATACAACTCCAAGTGCTTCCACCCACACTTCTGCTCATTGGGAACAACGTGATGACTTCTTCATTTTTACCTTCAAGGACTGCCACCCAAACTGCTCCCGAGTCCTCCCTTTCGTCTGCAACTGACGTGGTTTTTCTAAATGTAACATATGGGAGAAATATTTTCAAGCTGGTAAAAGATCCCGAATTGACTAATTGAAAGCTTGGGAGGGGAAAGCTTCACAGAAAGAAAAAAGAAAAGAATGAAGCTAATGATAGATTATTGCTTTCTCCTTCAACACGGTAAAAAAGGATATATTTGTGCGTTTTGATGGCTATGAGTGGCATTGAGGCATAGTTCACACTTTCACTTAGAGCTGCGTCCCACTATAGACTTGCAGGGGTTATGGGACATGCAGGCCATGCTCTGTAAAAGAGGCGGGGAAGTTGGGAGACGCTCAAATATAGCCATTTTTGTAGCGTCTTTTGCGAAGCACTATGGAGCGCTCAAAGTTTTGCCTATTTTTAACATAGGACTCTAAAATAGACCTCCTCTTCATGGGTGTACACTTCCAAAAGGGCACAAGAAGACAAAGCTAGAGTCAACAATTGGAAGTGAGTAGATATTATTGGAAACTTCTTATTTACAGCAATGAAAATTTTGATAGATATAAGCAATACAAACATTTGATTCTTACCTTTTTTATCTCTTGAACAAGGTGAACAACAAAAATAGACAAGTGATTTAAATCACTAGGCCTACCAAGCTACTAGAGAAGCAACTTTCTAACACCCATCGGGTCAAAGTATAGTTATGTGTTTGCGGACTAGATTTCTAGTTTTATTCTCATCCTTAAAGATAATTATTTTTTGTGGATAGATAGAGATGGCATTGAAATAATTACACACAATCTACCAAACTTATCCACTTTCTATGTCAGGCTTAGGGTAAGACGAGCCAGGGCCAAGGGCCAAGACTCACATGCGGTACAAGGGAGCCTACTTTTAGTAGGCCATGGGCCTACATTATGGATGCTTGGGTGGAGAGTTGCATGTGATAGTCCCCAATCTCTCATATTAGTATTAGAGACATCCATGGAGTAGCTAAAAGAGGCATGCTCTCTCTCTCTCTCTCTCTCTCTCTCTCTCTCTCTCTCTCACACACACACACACACACAAAGTTTTTCTCTCTTGTTTTCTTGCCAAGTTTTCATGGCAGCATAGGACGTGGGAAATGATGCTTGCATGGGGGGTTTCAACACATGGGATCAACCGCTTACAAGGGTGGGTGTATGATGCGCGCTGGCCAAAGGGCAATTTCTCGTTTGTGTTGATAGCACTAGAAAGGTCCAACGAGGGCGTCTAGTGGATTCTCTCTCTCTTTCTCTCTTTCTCTCTCTCTCTCTCTCTCTCTCTCTCGTGTAAATTGCCATCACTACACATTGCAAAAATAGAGTAAAGTTTTCACTTCTTTTTTTAGCACAAAAGGGGCACCCTAATTGGGGGCAACCTCTCCACATAAGGGAAGTAGCCCACAACAAGGAGTGGTAGACTTGGGCAGGTTTTGCAAGCTGGAGCAAAGCCATTGAAGCTTCAAAACTATGACATGGACACACATATTTGCCTTGGACATTTTTTTAGATTCTGAGTGGAAGCAAAGAAAAATTTTAAAGCCTTGAGGAATGTGTGGCTTATTGTCGATAGTCGCTAACTAGAGTTTGAGCAAATTTTTGAGGTTGAGAGTTTCTAGCTACGATCACCCGTTTAAAAATTAGGCACCACTTTAAGCATGGCTAAATCAAGGCCATGCAAGGAGGGTGAAGGCCCTTGGAGCCACATGCAATGGTCAAGCAAAGGCACAACAAGATTGAGAAGGCCCTCGATGTTTCAGAGTTTTGACATACATTAGAGTTCATGGGCACCCTACCCCTTACAAGGGTGCAAGCAAGGCTTGTCCGTATTCATTGAGGTGAGCAACACAATCCGCTAATCACACAAGGTTATACGTAGTCAAGGCGTTGGAGGTGACAAATAAAAGGGCAGATTGCAGATCAACCTCAAGTACGGGTTATGTTAGGTCAACAAAGAAACTTGCGTAGCATTTCTTATCTAAGCAAGGCTTCTCCATGAAAGGCTAGCAAGTTTGTGATTGTCAATATTTCAAGCAATAGTTGCAAGGATTCAAGCATGTGGATACCAGTTGCAAGGATTCAAGCATGTGGATACCACTGAGTATTCTTTGAAGATAAGACTATCTTAGGCAAGGCACGGTGCAAGGGCTATGAGCCATCTGATGGACTACAAGCCACCACAAAGAAATAAAGTAGCCAGGTGGAGGTTTCCATAAGGGAACCAAGATGACGATGATATACAAAGCTTCTTGCTGAGTATTCCAATTACAACATGGTTATCAGGTATATCATTTCATTTACATGGGTTTCTTAATTGTATATGAGTTTAGGTTAAAGGATTTCATGAATGGACTTTGGAAAGTTAAATTTTGATGCAAAGAGGAAAGGCCTGCTTCTATGGATGCCAAGGAGGTTTTCTTTGAAGGTAAACCTAACTTAAGCAAGACATCATGCAAGGGCTATGAGCCATGTGATGGGCTACAAGATGCTACAAATACATAAGGTATACGTCAGTCAGGAGGAGGTGTTGGCAAGGGAATCAAGATGATGATGATATGCAAAGCATTTTATTGAGTACTCCAATAGAAACCAAATAACAATATGGTTATCAAGTATACCATTTCATTGACATGGGTTTCTTAATCCGTATATGAGTTTATTTTATAGGATTTTAAGGATGGACTTTTGAAAGTTGCATTTGATGCAAAGGCAAGGCATGTTGCTAGTTTGAATCATGAGTGCAATATGTTCGGTGTGACCAACTCTTTGTTGGGCATGGATTTTCTGCTTGAGTTGATCAATTACAAACCAAGGGCAGTGATTCTAGCAAGTTGATAAGCAAGTTCAGTTTAAGGTTTACTATTCTGAACTTAGTCCTGCAAAATTTTCTACAATGTGAACTTGAAAAGTAAATGTTGCTTTAATCGATGGTCGTTAGATGAAATCTAACAGCTAAGCTTAATGAGCTGTCTCCTTCAATATCGTGCAATCTAAGGATGCTCCCCATGACCCATGATTCAACAAGGTCAATTCTCTACAAAAGCTCAATAAGCTTGATTTAATTTTGACATGACATTTGTTGTCAGTAGGAGCATCCATTAGCTATGAGCATAGGCTCCATCCTATCTTATGTTTTTGATGCATTTATGCGAAGCAAGGCTTCAATTTTTGGCATATTTCATAGAATCTTCCAAAGTTTAAATATGCTATCAGCATACGAGCTTGGGAGAACTTTGCAACATTTATGAATGGTTTTTTCACTAGAATGCAGTATGAACCAAGCCAAGAGGGCATGCATGGTTTGTGTAACGCGTGGCTATATATGAGCCGAATTCAAGCCCAGATGACAAAATCAAACTACAATCCATTCTTAATCAAGAGTTTACTTCTGTATTTCAAAACAATTGGCCATATATAGAGGGGCAACAAGGTTAGAAAATTTCAATTTATGCTTGTTTTTTTGTTTTTTAACCTTTCATTTGGAGAATATTTCCCTATTGTGCAAAGCGCTTTGATAGACTTAACGAGTAGCAAGGCTTCTAATCCATGCCAAAGTACTACCCATTGACTTAGGACCAAGGGTAATGGCATACATGTTTAACAAATTGGCAAGAAGAGGATATATGCTCACATTTTACATTTGGCAATATCGAACTCTGAACGCCAATACAAATTGTGCAAGGCACATATGATATCGGCTCAAATTGTTGAGACCGTCATTGAAGCCAAGGGATTATCACTCTATTTTTTTGATATGCATGCATGGTGTACCAGTACAATGGGATTTGTTCCACTGAATCATTGTTTACACTTCCTCTCTAACATCAACTACTCTGTTTAGGAAGAGTTGAGGCTGATATAATTGCTTGTGATTTCTATTTACGTCTACAACAATAGGCATTCTTTATCATTGGCTCTATGCACGAGGTGCATCCAATATAGATGATGTTTTTTGTATGTAGCAAGTAGTCATGGCCTTTCTATCAAAGGAGCTAATACATGGAATAGCATGAATAGAATAAGAGAGCCTCCAAGTAGGTAATCTCTTGTTCAAAACACTAAAGAAAAATTAGTATGACTAAATTGTTTTGAGTGTTTGAAATCTTTCTCTCCTTTTCATGAGGAGATATGATTTTTTCAAGATTGAGTTGTGAATAAGACTCCAACTTGAGAAGATTTATTGCTCATTTATAGTACTGATTGTGTCTATAACAATTGTATTTCCAAGGGTATGACCCAACTACTGCCAAAGCACTCCATAAGTGTGGATGGTCATTGATTTATCTCTTCATACTTGCACTTTGAATTAGAGAAGCCCTCAATCTGCCAAGGGGTAGTGGATAAGCTCAACATCACAAGTTGGTTACAATTATCATTGGATATGGTAGACGGTGTTGGTCACCGTGTTAACTGCTAGTTTAAGCAATTTTGATGTAGAATCTAGCCAAGGGGTTTGAAATTGCATAATCTCACGAAAGGGTTTCAACTGCCAGGGCAACACCTAGGATGTCCAATTACAAATTTGTTTATTTTCACTAATCTTTTATTTAGTGTTTCACATGTCAAAGGCATACTAGGTCTTTTGAGACTCGATTTTTTGGTAATGTACCTTCCAAGATGTACCTTTCAGGTTTGGGTATGCACTTGACTCCAAGTAAGTGGACACTATTTTCAACATCCCGATATGCATATGATTTGGTTTCATTGCACTTTTTAATATGCTTTGCTTGAGTTTTCCAAGTAGGATGTATAAGATAGAATGCTTTCATCCATCTTTCTCTTCAACCACATGACAAGGTCATAGTTAGAGCAAAGAATTTTGGGACAATAGTGTACTAGATGTATTTCTGCACCCTGCAGTTTATTTGACACATGTTGCTAGTCACAAGGGTGCATGGAGTTTGGTTTAGCCAGTGTGGAGAAAGTTTTATGAGGGTCCTTCTCCCTCATGTTGTTGAGTGTTTACAACTACCTCAACACACAAAAACATCTCATACTTGAAGGATGCCATTTTTTTGGACATCCTTATATTAGACAAATTCTAAATGTGGAGAATATGAGTATCTGGGAGTAGCACTGGTGCTAGTTATTTCAATTATGTGTTGTGATAAAGTCCCTTGGTGCTGGTCAGATCCGTTTATTCAACTATCTTGAGCACGTTGTATCATGAACAATTTTAGTGGCCAAGAATTGTTGAATACCTAGTAAGACTTGTCAAACAACTTCAACGGATGGTTGTTTACCCACGTAGCAAAGCTATGTTCTATTAATGAGCATGTTCCATTTGGTACCTAGATGTAATTAATTTTCACATTTTATTATGGTCCAAATATGTTAGCGCGACCTGCATGTGATTGCAGGGGGGAGGATTTAGCTCTTTCCCTATGTGCTATGATCATAACATTCGCCATAAGCATTGGCAATTATGGTATGAAATGCAGGTTTGGATTTTTTTTGCTAAATTCATGCACACTAAGAGTTATGGGCTCTATGTGTAGCAAAGTATGATTTGGAGAGGCATGCAAATTCATGAAATTGATAGATTTAAAGCATTTTGCACTATATGTGCAATATTTCTATGAGATTAATTGTGAGTCTATCAATCACCATTAGAGTTCACAGATCAGTGTGGGTGCTTGTAGATAAGTTGGCTAAACCTTGTACATTTTATTCAATCCACTTTTCCAATCTCTAAAGTTGACCAAGCTAAATGGTTTATAACATTGTTGATTACTCAACAATGCTGTAAAAATTGTGATCCCAGTTTACTAGTCATTTTGGAGGACCCTCTATAAATGGTTGGGAAACACATCTTTGTACTACTAGTCATCTAGAGACGGATACACAAATTACAAGTGTTTATCTTGTGCTAAAGGATATGCTAAGTGTATACGCTAGCAAAAAGAAATCTAGTTGGAAAGGTTATCTCTCTGGTTGGAGTTTTCTTACAATGAGACAAAACATGCTGTGCCTATGTTTAGTCCCTTCATGTTTAGGCTGGGTTCTCAACCTCGGTCACCAGTTATGGTTGGTTTGTTAACAAATGTGAAATGATAACAAGTCAAGGACTCAATCTTTGCTGATGAGTTATATTAGTAGGTAACTTTCATAGAAGGTTGAGAAGAGGTATTCTTTTAGACACCTCTGAGTTGTGGTTACTCATTTCAAATACTCTAGTGAGTTCTAAATAAGGTCTACACACTACGTCGGGGTTATACAAGACGATTGCAAAGGGATAACAATGTGGAAAATCAAGATGTTCTTCTTGATTTCATTGAACCTCCTACTGAATTGTGTTCCGATCAAATAGAGAGTTGGATCCATGAAGGATACCACAGTGGAAAACATTTAGTGTTGTTATAAAGATACTCATAAAGATATCACCACTTTTGTTTTGAAGGACAAAAATACTGCTCCAAGAGGGGAATAATGTCAAGTGTAAAGTAAGATGGGCCAGGGGCAGGGCCAGGGGCCAAGACACACATGCGATACAAGGGAGCCTATATTTAGCAAGCTAAAGGCCTATATAAGACATGGTTGGGTGCAGAGTTGCATGTTCTAGTCCATAGTCTCTCATATTCTAGTTGATTGATGTTGAGATTGGTAGAAATCAAGATTAGCAAAATGTATCATTACTGGTTTGCAATAACAATTATTTATTAAAGAAAATAAATTATAATTTTATTTTGTCATCCTTAAAGGTTATGCTTTTGGAAGATAAATAAAGATGGCATTGATATGATTATACACCCCTTATACACAAGCTACCATAATTAGTGGTTTCCAATAGCGATCATTTTTTATATTCGTAAATAAAGAAAATTATAAGTTTCTTTTCTCATCCTTAAAGTTTATGCTTTTGGTAGATAAATAGAGATGGCATTGATACGAGTAGACCCAGCCAATTTTGCAAAGTGGTGTATTAGACATAATTTAAGGAGATCCCTTTTGTGGCTTTGAGGGGAAAAGTGGAGGGGAGAGAGCAAGAGAGTGATTTTAGGCTTTTGCAGGAAAAAGGAGATTTGTCACAATTGAGATCCATTTTTGAAGAAAAGTTGAGGGCAAGGATTTCAGCACGTGGAGAGAGAGAGAGAGAGAGAGAGAGAGAGAGAGAGAGAGATGACAAATGGGAGGCCAAAGAGAGAGAGAGAAAAATTCGTGGAAATTCGCAAAAAACCCTTGTATCTATTTTGGTTGATTGTTCAAGGTTTTGTAATCTTTATTCCTTTTTGACCATGTAATTTGTCACAAATCACGGGGGAAAAAAGGCAATTATGCCTACATAACTGACTCAAATTCTAGTTTTAGCATCTAGTATTGATAAACAAATTAGTCTTCTTATCTCTCTCTCATCTTCGTCTGCAGATGGGAGCCTAGGACCTCTGGCTAGAAATGCTCTCTCCATCTCTCTCTCTCTCTCTCTCTCTCTCTCTCTCTCTCTCTCTCTCTCTCTCTCTCTCTCTCGTTTGTCTAACAGATGCTTGGATGGCGAAAATGGAAGTTTAGTGCCAGATGGCGAGTGGAGGAAGATTGGAGGCACCTGGCTAGTGACAAGCCGAGCAGGAGAGAGAGCATATGTTTTGTTGTGCGTATCTGCTGGCAGAGGGTACATAATGTGTGACTTACCCATGGGTATATATACTACATAAGAAAACACTACAAAGGTTTTTTGAGAATCACCATTTAACTTAAAACAACTGAAAGGGTCACGAGAGCTTTCTAAATCAATAAGAAAGTGATAAAATCATTAAGTTGAGTTTAACTAGAAGGTGAAGTACTGTTTTGGAATGTCTCTTTTATTGAGCGATCGAGTGTCCTCCTTGCAAAGAAGCAAACCGAAAATATTATAATTTTTTTAAAAATTTGTTAGATGTTTGAACTAAGTTTTGACATCATTGCACCGGTTTTTCCTCTCTTTACCATGGTTTGCTCATTAATATAATATATATATATATATATATATATATAAAGATAAAGAACTCATTAATATATATGTGTGTGTGTGTATAAATAGATAAATAAATAAAGAATATAAATTTACATATATAATAAAATGAACTCATTAACATATATTATATATTTATTTATTTATGTTATGTGTGTGTGTATATATATATGTGTGTGTGTGTGTATATATGTATAGAACTTACTAGAATTATGCAATAATAGAATGCAAGAGAAGTCAAGCCATGTGAGGAAGTGAAATGAAAGGTGAAATAAAAATATCCATTTAATACTTTAAAACCAAAATAACATATAAGGCAAGTCTCAATCATCACTGAAAACATTGAAAGTATGCCAGAAAGGTCTTTTAATACGATGTATACAAAAGTGTGTGTGGATTCTAGTATGTGGTGCATAAATCATTAAAAAATAAATTCCGCTGGCTCTAAATTACATAAATATATGGTGTTTGTAAGCTATAAGCATAGTTTCCCTCTACAATTTCCCAAGTCATTGAAAGTCACTAAAACTGACTGAAAGGCCTGAGCATAATAGGCCAAGAGCTTGGGCATATATGCATATAGCACCTACATTACTATTTATGCATACGAGATATGGGTCCATGCATCATGGGCCTCATACACTTAGTGCTGCCACGAAGAGCTCAGAGACCCAAACTTCCACATCTTTATCCACAGGTACTCTCACTCTTAAGAGGCTGCAACCTCTTCCTCAGAATGCTCTCTCAACCAAAGTCCGTCGCCGGTTTACGTGCTTTTATCTCTATCCACAGGTACTCTTAACTCTTACAAGCCGTGAGCTCTAAGACTTTGAGAACTAGAGTTGATCTTGTTTCCATCCTCATTCATCGTCAATGTTCCTGAGCATGGGAAACCTTCCTGAGGATGCTCTCTTGACCAAAGTTCGTCGCTGCGCTTTTATCTTCATGATGACTGCTGGTAACCTCTCTCTCAACTTAATTATCATAAAGAATATGATGCAGTAGGCAAACACCATGCAAATCAGCATCAAGACAGCCCACCATTTCAAGTATTCCACACATATATCAAACATGGTCTTCATTATCTCCTCCTCTCAAGGGTGGGCCTCCTACCACCACAAGAAGTTTTGGATAAATTCTCACAATAATTCCAACATTGTGACTTACCTCAACATCATGAGCTTTTGCGAGGGAGGCACCATATACCTAGCTAGGAATGCGGTGCCTCTCGAGCAGAAGCTCATGATGTTATGCATTGTATGAAAAACACTGAAAAAGACTCTGTTTTCCTACATGAGAAAATTTCTAAATCCTCTTGTGCACATTGTTCTCAAAGACCAAACCTCGAAAATCAGTGTTCTCAAAGACCCAATTGAAGTCAGCCTCTTCCACACACACAAACACCCTATTTTCTCTATCCAAGAAGACACTGCAAAAGCTATAGAGCTACATTACCCTGGTTGCGCATGTATGAAATGACATATACAAAAGAGGGTATCGCCAAACTGGCTTGGGTAAATTCTTTAGTAGCTGAAAGAAACCTCCATTCAAGAGGTACATACCGTACCACAAAATTTAGAGCTCCACATTAGTAACCTTGGCCTAAACTATGCTTATAGCTTTCCTTTAGATCAAACGTGATTGAGCTCTCAAAGTTAAACAACGTGTCAAAGTTTTCATTTTTGGAGATTTTCATTACAATGTTTGGCATGTGCAAAGGGCAAGGCCATTGAAAACGAAATCTTTTTCTTTCTTTATGGACATGATAAATGGTCTCTATTGAAAACCAGTAATGATATAGATTGCATAATCTCACTTTCTACCAATTAGCATCAGTAACTTAGAAAATAGACTCTAGTTATGTGAGGCCCCCAGACAGCCCGGCCTTCTCTCGTTCCGACCGCAGAGTGGGAGGAGTGAATCTATCGCGGATAGATCGCTTCTACACTAGTGACCATTTCAGTGACTTGGGTGGGACAATTGGCATTTTGGCAGGGACCTCCTTCTTAGACCATGCACCAGTGATCCTCACAGTGGCAGACACGCAGAGGAGGGGGAGCACGATGCTTCGCATCCCAGAGAGGGTCTTGCTAGACTCTGCACTCAGAGTACGAGTAGAGGCTCTCTGGACAGAGAGCTTGGACATGCAGGATTCTCCCGCTGACAGAGTGGCCTCATGATTATCTCAGATTGGTCGTTTCTTTCTCCAAGAGTCTTTGGCTCGCCTGGCTGCAGCGAGAGAGGAGGAGCAACGTCTCAGATTGGGCGTTGCTTCATTGCACAGGATGTAGGAGCAACATCCAGATAGTCCTTGGCTGGAGGAGCAGCTACAGTAGGCTCGCCAGGAGCTTGTTAGCACAGAGGAGCGGCGACATGAGTTTGCTTTCCATCGACAAGCATCTCAATGGACATAGGTGGGTGACAGAGTGACTGGTGCTTTCTTCGAGGTAGTGGGATCTTGGCATACGCATGCCAAAGTTAGATAGTTGAGGAGGCCCGACGGGTCAGTTGCTTCTAAGCTAGAGGAAATGCATGCAGTTACTACTGACTTTTACCGTAAGTTACTGTCTACAGAGCCTCAGTCAAAGCGTCAGGATGCATGCAGGGAGCAGGTGTGGGCACAGATGCCTTGCCTTGTGACTGAGGAGATGCGTCAGAGGCTTGAGCTGCCACTTCACCTTGAGGAGCTGCACACGGCTCCCCGCGGTAGCTGTCCAGGTAAGGATGGATTGACTCCCAGTTTTTTCTTGGAGTAGTGGGACTTGCTTGGCCCAGATCTCTGTAGTGCTTTTTAGTACATCTTGCACACAGGATTGATGCCTAATAGCATGAGTGAGGGTCTGATCTACCTCCTTCCCAAGGAGGGTGGCTCCTTGGATGAGATTCAATAGTGGTGCCCCATCACCATCCGCAACTCAGCCTACAAAATTCTTGCCAAGACTTTGAGTTTGAAGATCCAGACACTTCTAGAGAGCCTTATACATAGGACTCAGACAGGTTTCATCAAGGAGCACAGTATCCTTGACAACATCTTTACTTTTTGGGAGGCTTCTACCCTAGTGCGGCTTTGTGTGAGGATCTGGTGATTCTTCTTCTCAATTTTGAGAAGGCATACGACAGAGTTGACTGAGACTTTCTAGAGGGCACTCTACGCACGATGGGCTTCTCAGATGCTTGGATCAGAGGGGTGTCAGCTTTGTACAAACAGGCACACAGTCAGGTACTTTTGGCAGGAGGTAGAAGTGATCGTTTCATGCTCACACGTTCGGTCAGACAAGGCTATCCTCTTGTCCCCTTCCTCTTTCTGTTGTATGCTGAGGCGATGAGAAGGTTTTTGGTGTCGCAACACGTTGGTCTACGGGGCTTAGCACTCCCTATTCGGGGAGATGAGCTACTGGACGTTGAGTTTGTTGACGACTCAACCTTGTACTTGGACGGCCAGGAGGCCAACCTTCACAGGTGTGATAGTCTCTTGAGACCTTCTGTTGTGCATCTGGCACACTGATCAATTGGAGAAAGACATAGGCTTTCTCGGTTGGTAGTGCTCCTGTGCCCGACTGGACGCCAGGTGAGGGTTTCAGGTGGATTCCCCCAGGGACTGCAGTTCGGTACTTGGGCTGTCAGGTTGGTTTGAACTTGTCTCCCGAGTAGCAAATTGCTCCCCTCCTCCTGTCCATCAGGAGGAAGCTCTTACATTGGAGCTCTGCACGACTTTCTTTGGCTGGCAGGGTGCTGTTGGCTACTATGTGGTTCATCACTTCTTGCTTGATCTTCTCAAGTTCTTGTATCATCCAGGTAGAGTGGCTGATCAAGAATTTCCTTTGGTCAGGGCGAGACACTCTGACTGCCCGAGCCAAAGTGGCTTGGTAGGTCATCATTCTTCCTTGTTCACAGGGAGGGCTTGGGATCATTGTCCCAACACAACAGAGCAGATCCCTTCTTGGGAAGTTCATCATCCGAGGTCTTCTTTTAGGTGAAGAGCCATGGAAGGAGTTCTTGTTACAGTGGCTTCGTGCTAGGGTGCCTCAGGCAAGGAGGCCCCTGGCAACCTTCGACCAGATGGATCTTCATAGAGATGCGTAGAGTTGGTTTGAGCAGGGGACTGGAGCATCGCTTCGCTGTGGGGTTGCTTCGATCTTGGAAGCACTTGCGGCGAGGCCTGGAGTAGTGCCAGCCTACTTGCATGAAGGAGTGCCTGCATGACAACCACTTGTTTGGAACCCCATGGTTAGCACTCAAAGAGGGCACTTGGTTGGTAGTCGGCCTCATGTTTCCTGGGGTCCCATGTCAGCGGGTCCAACACGCTCTTTAGGTGACTGGTTACAGTTTTCAGGCTTTTCAGAGGAGCTACAGGGCTTTCAGCTCTACAGGCATGAGAGCGGTGCATAGCATGTGTGATCAGGACATCTCAGAGGTAGTACTAGCTGAGTGGCTCATGCCTCTTGAGTCAGCATCACCCAGATGGATGGGAGCCTTCATGTGACTGAAGGTTCTCATCTCTATTTGGGCTTGCTCAGAGACTGTTCCCTCCCTGTTTTTTGAGCTACAAGGTGAGGGACACTTACATCGAGTTGCAGTAGAGGCCCCGCAGGTGGAAGAGTGCTGTGTTCAGAGGATCCGAGTGGGGGGCATCTGTGGGAGGACTTGTGTCATCGATCCTGACCCAGCAGCTCTTGAGACTGGACATTGGAGGCTGTGGGCTTGGGAGTGTTGTCCACTAGCACGAGTATAGTGGGACTCTAAAGAGTGGCTCTGAAGGGACCCTTTCTTTTCAGCAGACCACCCAAGTGTCCCCTTCTTTTTGAGTACACTGTTCGACTGGGACGTCACATAATGGTAGCACAGAGAGAGGCTCGCCCTGCTGCAGCACCTCATTGGCAGGAGGAGGGTCTCACAGCTGAGTTCTTGGCAGATTTTTGGGAGAGGTTGTGCGACTCTAGACAACCGAGGCGAGTCACTTTGTTTCAGTGGGCTGGTCGCACACAGAGCTACAATATCTGGGAGTTGGCTGGTGCATAGTGGTCTCTCGGCCGCATGTGTAGCTTGTGGCCACCTTGTGGAGAGTCAGCGTCATTATCTTTGGGACTGTCCTTTGGCACAGCATGTGTGGCTTTGTGTTCTTTGGCTGATGCGTACTCTTTCCACGGCTCGGCAGTACACTTGGGGGGTAGTGGCTTGGTCCACTCTCACGGGGCCGGCACTTCAGTTGAGCTATCTTCCACCAGCAGGATGATAGTGATGCAGGGGGGACGACCTACACTCCAGCCTGCCACAGAGTTTACTCCACAGGAGTGGTGCAGTGAGAGAGAGGAGTGCTGGAAGCTCATTAGTGGCCTGACACTCTGGTTCATCTGGCGGGCCCACTGTTTCCCCATGTTTGAGACTCGCCCTGTACCACCAGCAGAGACTGTTTGCGATCTTTGGCTAGAGCTGATCCACACTCTCAGAGGACAGCTCGAGAGTCTCCAGGGCAGCTCTGACCGCATGCGGGAGTGTAGAGAGGCCTTCCTTCGACTCTGGCGTCTTGGGCCTTTTTTGACCATGGTCCAGGGTGTGCTCAGATGGCACTACCGTCCACCTGTGTGGCTTTTCCCTCCTCCCATCTCTTGATTTAGCCTCATTGTACATATGTTGTTTTTTCACTGGGAGAGTCTCCCCTTCATGATTTTTGTAGCCCTCTCTTGTAGAGGAGGTTGTAGCCGTATGAGCAGTTTCATTAACTAATAAAAGGATATTTTTCTCGGAAAAAAAACTTGGAAAATAGACAAGCTTGTATCCAATGTGGTCTCATACTTTGTCTCATATTACTGGGTCGATTGCCAAATCTCAATTAATTTCTTACTTAGATTCTTAGGAATCTCAAAATTTGAAAGCTAAAGACACTCAAACTTGTCACCATCAAACGCTAGGATGGTTCCCATGCATGACACAATCATTGGTGTGCACACCAGGCAGCAAGTTGGGCTGTCTTCCTTGGTGCCTAAGCTCTTTGCATTCGGGCTCACACATACAGTGTCCTCAAAGACAACGTCTCTCTCTCTATCTCTCTCTCTCTCTCTTAATCTCAACATCCACTTCTCGCAGTGCAACGTAGACCTCATACTCCTCCTCTCTCCCTCTGCATTTGGTGCTCGCCTCCATCTGTTGTTTGCAGCAGCACGCGCGATCCCCCTCTTTTTCTCTCAGCTTTCGCTTGCTACGCCCTTGGAGCCCCCTGCTCTCTATGGCCTGCCCTGCTCCTTCATCATCTTCACTTTCTTTTTCTTCTGCTTCAGTTGGCTCCCATTTAAAGCTCTTGAGCGTCCTTCTCACACACGGACACAGATAGGTGTCAGTGGATGATCTTTTCCGATAGCTGCACCTGTCCGCCTCCATGGCAAACACACGCGCGCGCACACACACACACACACACACACACACACACACACACACATCTCTGCGTGCTAGAAATTCATTATGATTTTTAGCCTTGATTTTTTTAACAAATTGATCCAAAAAGGAAACTGCAATGTCCGGTTGTGGTACTTGACTGTTACAAATCCAAGTAGCTCTTTGAGTGTTGTTTCTCCACCCCCTCCATCTACACGAGAGCAATGTAGATGGTATGAAAATTATGTCCAAAAACATGCTTTGATTGCTCTTTCTATAAAGTGGCATAATGTTGTGTATATTTGGTAGCTCATTACTCCAAAACAAGCATCAAAACTCTTGATAGTGGTGCGATTTAAGAGAGGAGCACATTTCATATCCCTTTGTGAGGTTCCTGTCCTTCATCCTCATCTTGTGATTGTGATTAAAGGTGTTATAGAGGCCATCCCCTAATGCCTTCACAATGTACATTTTGGTTGCAGAAGTTTGAAGGTTCTTAGGTGCATGTGTCTTTTATCTGACATGGTTATCTCATTTTCCCCATGTTGCAAAGGTTTTGTTCTATTGTTGTAGAATGATTTTTTATTTTTTGGAGGGAAGAGCATACAAAGTCTATTTAGAAGTTGAGAAAGATGCTACATAGGGCCCTTGCATTGAGGAAAGAAGACAACAAGTGTGGGAGGCCAATCATCGTGATGGTTGACATTAGTCCTACCGGTATTGGCTGGGCTATTGGATAGGATGATGACTATGGATAGAGGTATGCAATTAGGTTTGGTGCAAAGACATTGAGTACTTGACAAAGAGCATATCCATAAGATTTCTCTATCTGTGAAGGTTTTTGCATTGGTTTGAAGGAGATTTATCATCAAATTTTGGGGGGTTCTGCAAGCTGAGGGAGCATCAATGTGGTGTTCGTTCTTTTATCAGTCCTTTGCAATTGCATTCAAAAGGTATTGAGCCTATCAATCAATTGGGCTCAATATTTTTGTTTTTATCTCTCTCAAATCAGTTTGAAATTCTTAGTACCTTCAGCTATTAACACTAGATTAGTTTATCTCTCTCAAATCAATTTGAAATCCTTAGTACCTCCGTCTATTAACACTAGATTGGCTCTATCTGCATCGTATTCTCTTTGTTTCTAGCCTTAATCTATTCTCTACTCACAGCCAGAAGTGCGGTGTCTACCTGGTCTCCCCTAGAGGACACCACACCCAACACTTGTATGATTGATATAGCATAGCTATAGTATATCAAATGACTTTCTAGAAGTATAATATCATACCCTCATAATGGAGGCAATACAGTTAGTTGAAGGTACTAGCTACCTCAAGAGCCTAGACTAGCAAACAATTTAGCTTTGGATCAGATTTTATGTACGACCCTAGTTTTAAAATACCTAGCTTTTTGAGCTCTAACTTAGCAAATATCCTCAATGATCTTGGTTGTTAGTACCTCCTCTTCATCCCCCAAGTTTTTCTCTTTTGAGCAAGCTGGGTATAGTAGCCTTAGTTAACACAGCTAAAGTTTTTGTGACCCTAACATATACCACCTTCTACCTCTATCAACACTCCCTTTGCTAGTATAGCCTCCTGTTACAAATGAGGTAGGTGAAGTTTCTCGATCCTTTAAGTGCTTGAAATAAACATAGGTTTATTGTTAACCCACCTTCAAACTTTGAAACTCACCTCTACATTTTGGCTATAGGGGCAAGAAAACGTTCAAAATTTGAAAGGACCTAGTTGGAAACCTTAAATTGTAGTTGGTTTACAAAGGTTTGAGACCTAGTACTAACCGTGTTCCCCTCCATGGCGAATTCCCTCCAGAAAAATGCTCCGTCCTCCCCTAAGCCCTCTGAGTACGCTCAGAACCGTGAAAGGGAGTTGAAAGAAGAGAATAAGGAGAACACCCCCCAAGAACATAACTTTGAATAGGGCTCTAAAGAAGACCTTGCTGAAGAGGTAGTGGTCCCTCTAGATGAGCTCAAAGACTAGTTTAACCAGCTTCAAGACAGAGTCATTATAGGACTATGTCATGGGGGCATGCCCTCTATGGAAACTCTGAAAACCTGGATTTGGCAGAACTGGACAAGTAAAAGGATCAAGATTTCTCAAATCCAATATTTACCCAACAATTATTATCTATTTTTCTGCTCTGACCTGGAATTAGCATTACAGATTGTTGGGGCTGGCCAATGGCTCTTTAAAAACACTCCCCTTTCAGTCTTTAACTGGCATGCAAAATTCAACCCTAGAGGTCCTAAGCCCACCAAAGCTCCTGTCTAGATTGACTTCCCTGATCTTCCTCTGGAGTTATATACTTGGCCCAAAACTATAGGAGGTTTCTTGGGTAGAGTCCTGGGACAGAGAGGCATTGCCAATGGCATTAATCCTAAGTGGGATTGTCAACTCCTAGTAGAAATTGATCTCAATAAATAATTAAAGCAGAATGTCCCCATCAAAGACAACCGGGGTAGGTATCGACACCTACAAAAGGTTGTATACAAAACCCTTCCCCATGCTTGTTTTAACTGTAATAAACAAGGCCATTTTATTAAGGATTGCCCTGACATGAAACCCTCTCCTGAAAAGGAGGATAAAGGGAAAGATGGAATAAAAAAACTGACAAGGGTAAAGAAAAGAAGGATCAAAATGACTCCAAAAAGGATGACTTTCAGCTTGTTGGTAGAAGGTGTTGAGATGTCGAGCTCTACACCTTGAGCTGGCATCCACTACGGGTCTTGGCGCTTATGACATTTACTCACTGGCGCGTTAGGTGACCGACACGGAGGATCTCTGCCAGTGATTCTACAGCTGGACTACACTTATAGTGCCAGCCTAGTACGCTTCTAGCGAGTTCACACTTAGTGACCGCATGTACATATGTGCTACTTTTCAGCTTTAGCACTTAGTCATTTTGTACTCTCTTTTCTGTGAAGAAGAAGAAGAAGCTTTCCATCTCTGTGTGCTTTGTGCTTGTCTTGTGTATCTCTCTTGCATCCTCATTCTTTACATGGTATCAGAGGCTGGTGCAGGCAAGAGAGGCTAAGAGAGCAAGAGCATCACAATCCCTTCGTTCAGGTCTCCAAAGTGCAGTATACAGAGATTTACTGTACAAGTACAGTGGTTGTATGTACGCTTGATTGTGGACACTCGTTGAGTGTAGAAAGAGTTACAGGTACCACTATAGTAGGTTCAACAGATTTGCAGGTTTTTGCAGATTGCAGCTATTTTGTCTTAGTGCTTCAAGATGTTTGACGGTTTCAGTCAGATTGTTACTGAGAAGCTTGAGAAAAATAACTACCCTGCATGGAAGTTCAGAATAACAAATTTCCTAAAAGGAAAAGGTTATTGGGACTATGTAGAAGGAGACAATGCAAGGAACCAGAGATTCCCGAGGCAAATGCTACAGCAGAACAAAGGAAAGCTTTGAGGGAGTGGCAACAAGGCCAAAGCAAAGTGATGTATTGGCTTTCTATGAGCATCACAGATGGCATGATCTACAGGATGCTTAAACCCCCGCCATTGCATGGAGAAACTTAGGCAGAGTGTTCGAGGTGAACACCAAGGCCAGGAAGCTTCAACTAAAGTCGGAGCTAAATCAGGTTAAGAGGAACAACCTCTCAATCAATGATTATGCCTTGAAAATGAAGAGTATCATTGAGGCTCTTGGATCTATTAAAGTCTCAGTGGAAGACGATGACATTGTCCGTGCATGCTTGGATGGTCTAGGAGATGAGTATGTACATTTTAGGTGTTCCATGAATACAAGAGACGACATCCCCGTGTTCCAAGATTTGATTTCTATGCTTATTCTTGAGGAGAAGAACCTTGACACATCTTCTTCTCATGGCAAAAATAATTCTGAACAGGCCTTCTATTCTAACTCCAACAGAGGTAGAGGTAGAGGTCGTGGTTGAGGCCCAAGGGGTTGCAGGGGCCAATTTCTGGAAGGTCAATCAAATCAAAACAATACAGGTGGCAGGGGAAACCAATCTCAAGGCAGGGGTAGTCAAAGAGGTCGTGGTGCAGGATCAAGCAGGCAGCAACATACTCCAGATAGCAGAGAATGTTGGACTTGTGGTGAAAGAGGTCACATGTCACGTGACTGTCCAAAGGGAAAAGCAAGTGGAAAGAGAGAACAGGGCAACTATGCATCTACTAGCAGAGATGCAGATGACAGCAAAAACGAGCGCATGTTTGTTATGCAGCAGGTAATGAATACAATGACTGCAGAGAATTCCACCCAAGATGATGTTTGGTATGTGGATTCAGGTGCCTCTAATCACATGACGTCTCGTGGAGAGTGGTTTAGAGATATGCGCAAACTAGATGTGTCAGGCTATGTGCAGACAGGAGATGACACAGCTCACCCCATTGCTCATGTAGGGGACATACCTCTAAATACGAAGAGTGGGAAATCAAAGTACTTAGCAGATGTACTTCATGTCCCAAACATTACAAAGAATCTTGTTTCTGTTGGACAAATGGTTGAGCAGGGTTTGCAGGTTCGCTTCAATCCAAATGGTTGTTATGTAGAAGATTTCCAGAATGGCTGTAAGCTGATCATAGAGGGCAAATGTGTGGGCAGAATGTTTACGCTGAATGTAGACATGCCTGAGGTAAAAGCTGCATTATTTGCACAGGGCACAGGTGTTGTGGCTGATGTTGACATTTGGCACAAACGCATTGGCCATGTCAATGAGCAGACAGCATGCAATCAAAACAAATTGTAAAAGGTTTGCCCAAATTCAAGGTGGATGGTATGCATAAAGTGTGTGCAGCATGCCAGTTTGGAAAACAGTCAAAGGGCTCATTTCCACATGAGCGCAATGTATGTAAAAAGCCAGTTGAGGTGGTGCACACAGATGTTTGGGGTCCAACTGATACTGCAAGTATACATGGTTGCAGGTATTATGTCTCTTTCATTGATGATCATACAAGGAAAGTATGGGTCTACTTCATGCGTAACAAAAGTGAAGTGTTTGGTCACTTTCAAGACTTCAAAGTCATGATTGAGAAGGAGACAGATATGCAAATCAAGACATTGAGGTAAGATGGAGGGGGAGAGTACTTCTCCAATGATTTTTCAAATTTTCTGCGAATGCATGGTATACGCAAGCAATTTACATGCAGATATACTCCACAACAGAATGGGGTTGCAGAAAGGAAAAATAGGCACATTGCAGAGGTTGCACGTGCATTGATGAATGAGAAGAACATGCCTCATCATTTCTGGGTTGAAGCTATAAATACAGTTGTGTACATTATGAACAGGACACCTACAGGTGCGGTGCATGATGTAACACCTGAGGAAAAGTTTACAGGTACAAAGCCTGATTTGGCACACTTGAAAGTGTTTGGCTGCATAGCTTACGTGCATGTACCAGATGAGTTGCGTAGGAAATTGGATCCTAAAGCAGAGAAATGTATTCTTGTGGGATATTCCCTTGAACAAAAGGGGTACATGTGCTACAATCCTACTACACGAGAATTACGAGTGAGCAGAGATGTAGTCTTTGATGAGATGAGCAGCTGGTATAGTAATGCACATGGCACTATTGGGGATGATGTAAAAGATGATGTGGTTGTACAAAATGTGAGGCCACAGTCACAGGTTTTGAGTGAACCACAAGCGTCCTCTTCTCGTGGCTCTGTTGAGAAACCATGGAATGGTAGACTACGTACGCAAGTTACTCCACCAACAGGTACAAGGAATGTATCACGAAAAGGAAAGGAAAAGGTTGATGAACCTCCCTTTATGGCTGATGCATCATCAGGTTTTTCACATGTAGACATGGATTCAGATGGTTCTGAACAAAGTCTTGATGAGGAATTTGGAATTCCGGCTGTCACGACACCTGGTGTAAGGAAAGTACAAGAAGATGCTAGAGGGCAAAGGAGTGACCCAGGACCGCGCAGATCTAATAGAGTCAGAAATCCAGTTCAGAAATTGACTTATGATGGGTATCTAGCGCATCACCAAGCCTACATAGCTAAGGTGATACAGGATGTGGAGCCCACATGTTTTGAGGATGCAGTTAGAAATGTGCATTGGGATGATGCAATGAATGAAGAGATGGCTGCATTGGAAGCAAACGACACATGGGAGTTGGTGCCATTGCCAAGTGGCAAGAAAGCTATTGGCAGTAAATGGGTGTATAAAACCAAGCATAAGGCTGATGGTAACATTGAGCGTCACAAGGCAAGGCTGGTCGCAAAGGGTTATGCACAGACATATGGCATAGACTATGAGGAGACCTTTGCTCCAGTGGCAAAGATGACGATTGTGAGAGCTGTCATAGCAGTGGCTGCATCTAGAGGATGGATTATGCATCAAATGGATGTAAAGAATGCCTTCTTGAATGGTGAGTTGCAAGAGGAAGTGTATATGGATCAGCCACCTGGTTATGTCGATCCAGGTTACCCAGATTATGTATGCAGACTTCTCAAAGCTTTGTATGGTTTGAAGCAGGGCTCTAGAGCATGGTATGACAGGATTGCCAAGTATCTTGTCAGTATTGGTTTTAGGAGAGCTCATGCTGATCATTCACTCTATGTACGTGAGAGTGATGTGGGGATTGTGGTCATTACCATATATGTAGATGACCTTATTATTGTTGGTGACAATGCTATGGAGATTGACCATCTGAAGGGTCTTCTCAAACAGGACTTTGAAATTAAAGATTTAGGCGAGTTGCGCTACTTTCTTGGCATTGAGGTGATGAGGACTCCAGAGGGTGTATGGCTATCACAGAGACAGTATGCTTTGGACATGTTGTCAAAGTATGGTATGGCTGATTGTAAGCCAATTTCTATTCCCTTGGATGTGAATGCAAAGCTGAGTGCAGAGAAGGGTGATGTTGTTGAGGATGTCAACATGTACAGGAAGATTGTGGGTAGTCTAATCTACTTGACTATCACGAGGCCAGACTTGAGCTACACAGTAGGCTTGGAGAGTCAGTTCATGCAGCTTTCGAGGAAGCCACATTTGGATGGAGTACGATGCACACTTAGGTATGTGCAAGGTACTCTTGACTACGCATTGTTCTATGCAGCAGATGCACCATTAGCATTGTATGGGTATACATATGCAGATTGGGCAGGTAGCATTGTTGATAGGAGATCTACGAGTGGATTCATGTTCTCTTTTGGGAGTGCTGCTATTACTTGGAGCAGCAAAAAGCAGCCTACGGTTGCTTTATCTAGCACAGAGGCCGAGTACAGAGGTGTAGCAGTTGCGGCGTGCGAGGTAGCTTGGCTACGCACATTACTTGAGGACTTGGGAGTGCAGGTGGACCAGTAGATTTTCATCCATTGTGACAACCTCAGCAGCATGCAGTTGGCTAGGAACCCAGTGTTCCATGCCAGGACCAAACACATAGAGGTCCATTACAACTATGTTCAAGAGCGAGTGTTGGCGGGCGACATCGACTTGGCCTACATCAGCACAGAGGAGCAGATAGCGGATATCTTTACCAAGGCCCTTGGAGCTGAGAAGCTTCGACGTTTCTAGACTATGCTTGGACTCTGCGACATGCAGATCTCGAGGGGGAGTGTTGAGATGTCGAGCTCTACACCTTGAGTTGGCATCCACTAAGGGTCTTGGCCGCTTACGGCATTTACTCACTGGCGCGTTAGGTGACCGACATGGAGGATCTCTGCCAGTGATTCTACAGATGGACTACACTTATAGTGCCAGCCTAGTACGCTTCTAGCAAGTTCACACTTAGTGACCGCATGTACATATGTGCTACTTTTCAGCTTTAGCACTTAGTCATTTTGTACTCTCTTTTCTGTGAAGAAGAAGAAGAAGCTTTCCATCTCTGTGTGCTTTGTGCTTGTCTTGTGTATCTCTCTTGCATTCTCATTCTTTACAGAAGGAACTCAGTCAAGAATTATAGGAACTTTAAAGCTTCCTCTGTTAGGAATAAAAACTCTTTCAGTCCCTTACTCACTGACGTGTTTGATCCCTTTGTGGTTGACATACCTGACACTTCCGACATGGAAGTTGAAGATGAACAACAAAAGGAACAAAACCAAGAAGAGGACTTAGAGCAAGGAACATGACAACAATCAAGAGAAGTCCCTAATTCATAATTATGAACTTCAACCCCTCATGGCACCCTCAGATGGTTATAGAGATGGACCTCTCAAAGACGCTTCCTGATTCAATGGTAATAGCCACTGACGAGGGAGATTGCATGGAATAGCCTGTAGTCTACAAATACTTGCCTAATGCCTGCTTCAATTGTGGGGGACCTAGCCACTTTGTAAGAAATTTCCCTTCTAAAGTTCCACCACCTACAACCCCCAGCAACCCAACTCCCTCCATTAACAATGAAGAACCCCCAAAAAATCCCAAATAGAAATCAGAATCTACCCCTGCACCTCCCATTGCCCCCCCCAACAAGAATGAAAGAGACACTAGAAGAGAGACCAATAGGCCCAAGTAGAGGAATCAGAACAGATTTTCTCTACTGGCTGAAATCCGTGACTGGATAGAATCCGATGTCCCTGAATCCGAGTCAGAAGTCAAGACTGAGGACATAGGAGCCACTCCATAGGAAAGCTAGAGGGTACAAGAGAGAAAGAATGCCACATGAAAATGTCAAGAATAAAATTATGGACCTCAACCAAGCGTCACAAGCACTCTTGCAAGAAGTAAATGCCAACATCCCCACAGTGCCTATGGAAATTCAGAAGGCAAACAAAAGAGCTCATGAATCAGTCACCAGGACTCCAACCAGGGTCCTGCAAAGTAAAGGAAAAAAAAACCAATAGATGAAAATTGCCACTTGGAACATAAAGGGGATTACTGACCCCACCAAAACAAAAAAGATCAACAACTAGCTCAATGATCAAGCTGTGGATATCTGTGCACTGCAAGAGATCAAAGTAGAAGGAGAAGACCTCCTTAGAAGATTGAAGGAAGTCCACCCTGACTGGAGATGGTTCACCTCTTCCCACTCGAGAGGGACTGGGTGTATAGCTATAGGAATCAAGAAGAAGATAGCAGACGGTGTTTCCTCCCATAGAAGTCAACAATTTTGGTGTTCTGTTTCCCCCCCTTCCCCTTTCAATTGCGAACTAATATCTGTTTATGCTGGAGGGACTACCTCTAACAGGGCCCAGATATGGGAGGAAATATCTACCATTCAAGGACCAATTATTCTACTTGGGGACTTTAACATGCTCAACTCTTCACTCTCCCTAATGTCCATGCAAGAATAGCAGAAATCCGGTCCATAGCCTTTTCCAATAATTCCACCTCTGCCAACAGTTGGAGCAAGGCAGTTAAAGATTCTCAATAGTTCTTGATTACCACAAGAAAAGAAGTCACCCAAGCTAGGACGAAAAGGAAAGAAAAAATGTGTGAAGAACTAGGGTAGTAAGAGAAATCCCAGCCCCTAAATGTGCTCATTCAGAGTCAAATCTCTACCCTCATAAGCCAAATAAGAGCAGAGGAGGACAGGGCGATACAACATACCAATTTTTTTTTCAAGGAATGGTGGGCAGGGAAGGCTGATAGACCCTCTAAAGAGATGTTCAGAAGTCACAGGAAGAAGAATGCCAGAGACGTTGTTCCTCTTCTCAATACTGACTAAGGGAAGGCCACAAATGAATCCCAAAATTTGGAGCTAGTTAAACTTCACTTTGAAAAAATTTTCAGCCCCAAGGAAGTACTGATTGAAGAGATGATCAAGAGCAATGACCATCTGGAAATTTAGAAGAAAGGTGATCCCACAGGAAGATCTTTCTCTAATTGACTTCCCATTGAGCATACCAGATCTCAATGAGGCCATTGAAGCGTTAAAACCAAACAAAATCCCTGGGCTAGATGGTCTCCCTTTAGAGTTTTTTCAGTGCTTCAAACAATTGCTCACCCCATTCTTGCTCAGTGTTTGGGAGGAATCAGTGAGATACAAAGCCCTGCCCAATCTTATCAATACTGGAGTGATCAAGCTCCTTCATAAAAGAGGACCAAAGGAGGAGCTGAGTAACTGGAGACCTCTGACCATGCTTACAACACGATATAAATTTTTTTCCAAAGCCATTGCTAACAGGTTAACCATTCACCTCTCCAAGTGGATTAATGAAGATCAAAAAGGGTTTATAAAAGGGAGTAGAATTTTGGAGGCAGTTATCTCCCTGTTGGCAGGAATAGAGCATGCTGAAGAAACCAATCAAGATTTTGTATTTGTCAAAGCTGATTATGGCAAGGCCTATGATAGGCTAGAGTGGTCCATCCTAGACATCCTGATCCACATGGGGTTTGGAGTCAATCTTGTCAGTTTTGTCAAGAATCTATTTGAAAATGCTTACACCAAGGTTGCCATCAATGGAATGCTATCAGAAGCATTTACTCTCAACAGATATGTCAGACAAGGGTGCCCCCTTGCCCCTCTACTCTTTGCAATTGGAGGAGATGGACTAAATTGCCTAGTCAAAGGCTGGATGGCTAACAAGCTGATAGAGGGGATCACTCTCCCTAACTCTGAAAAACAACAATGCCTATCACAATTTGCAGATGACACTAATGGGTTGGTAAGAAATGAAGACATGTCACTCAAAAAATTCTAGAGAGCAATCACTATCTTTTGCTCTTCATCTGGCTCCAAAGTGAACCATTCCAAAACAGGAGTTAGGGCCTTCATCTCTCCCATCCCTAACTGGATGGCTAAACAAGGATGTAAAGTCATCCAGAGGAGCAAGTGTTCAGGCTCCTAGGCATCCCTTTTGGGTTTGGGGTCACAATGAAACAAAGATGGGACCGGGTGCTTGAACAATCCAGAGGGAAACTAAATAGTGGCTAGGATTTCAAAGCAACATTGTTGGCATCCCTTTTGGGTTTGGGGTCACAATGAAACAAAGATGGGACTGGGTGCTTGAACAATCCAGAGGGAAACTAAATAGTGGCTAGGATTTCAAAGCAACATTGTTGGAAGAGTTATGGTGATCAATCACTATATGACAGCCTACCTCCTGTACTACCTCAGCTATTGGAGGCCCCCAGATTGCCATCTAAAGAAAATCATCAAAATGTGCAGGAACTCTTTGTGGGTAGGGGACCCCTTAAAAAAGGGGGCTACATTATCTGCGTTCTGCCCAGGAACTTGGGAGGTCTTGGAGTTAGAAATGTCAGTGCTTGGGCTGACAAACTAGCCATCAAGACTGTCATCAGAGCTCTGGAACAAGCAGAAGCTGAATGGGCATGCCTTTTGTTCAGACACACATCAAAGGTCAAAGACTTTGGAGGTAGCTCCCTTGGATCACAGTATTCTTTGGAACCCAAGAGATAACCCCCATAGGGTCTGCCCTTCTCAAATCGGTATGGCAAGCATGGGAAAGAGGGAGGCCCATGCTGGGGTTTATCCAAGAACACATACAAGACCAAGGAATCAGAAGAGAGGAATCCATATGGTGGTCCAGGGACCCAATTTCACAAATCACTAATAAGCATGCCATAACAGCCAGGAGAATTCATCACAAAGGGTTCAAAGTTTGGGAGGACTTATGGAGCAAAGCCAACAGCTCTTGGCTCACTTCAAAGCAACTTATCATGATAGTCTAGCTACAACCTTGGGAAGTTTGATTACTGGAATCAAGGGTATGTCAGTTTCCCCAAGGATATCAATGGATATTCGAAGTTGATGTCACTCCATCTGGAAAATGCATACGATGGAACGAGGGGATAGCTCTTAAGAACCCCCCTGACTTCACAACTGAACAGGTCCCTCCCCTCCATGTCACCCTCAATAAAAGATGGAATGTGCAGCTTGACAGCGAGCAGTGGAACTTCAAGTTCCAATCTATTTGGAATAGAAGTATTCAGCCCAAGCAGTCTGTACTGCTGTGGCTCATCCTTCATAAAGCTCTAGAAGTAGAAAAGCCAATCAGAGTGATGGGAGATGCGTTAGGTACAGAAGAGCAGTAGAAGACATTCCCCACTTGTTCCGCAATTTCCAGACCAACATCCTTATCCTCTCCCCATTACTAAACACACTAGACGTACCACCATATGGGTTGGAAATAGCTGCTCTTACGGGATTCAATTGGCCTTCTTTCAGATTTTTGGAATAGATTTAGAGCAGAGTTTTTGTGGATTATTTGGAAGCTCAAAAATTCTTTCTTATTTGTTCCTAACTTTCAAGCTCCTAGTTTGAAAATGTTGTTTGTTGGATGCTCTGTGCAGGATGCCAACCTCAAGCTTGAACAAATAAGGATCTACAGGCATAGAGTCTCAATCCTGAAAGACTCTCTAGAGCTTTATGCAAGAAGGGCTCAAGACCTGCAGGGCTTGCTGGATGACAATGGCACTTTGGATGTGATATATAATTCGGTGCAGGAGATGAAGGATGAAGTGCTAGAGCTGGCCAGTAAATATGAAGAGGCCCTGAACTTTGCCAGCAGGCTTCATGAGAAAATAGATTGGCTGTGAAGATTAGTGCTAACCACTTTTACTATCAAGTAAATTGTTTTGGAGACAGGACCCTTTGTATCCCCAGGATTATGGCAGGCCCCTTTTGTAAAGATTTTGTCATCCCCTGTAAAATGTATAATTCAGCCACCCCTTCCTTGGGTGCACGGATGTAAGCTTCTTTTGGCTCTCTAATTAATTCAAATGCTTACCTGGTTTTAAAAAAAAAACACAAACAAAAAAAAGAAATGAAAAGACACATGAGGAAAAGCTAAAAAACTTTTTAAAAGCAAGAAAGTAAATTGTTTTTGGTGTACGTGAGGGCCTCGTCCCGTAGGCCATTGAAGAGGAGAAATGGAACTTTTCCTTTTCAAGGTTGCAGGCAGGAGGTGTGGGCCATGTCCTATCATCTTCATCTACCTCGTACGAAGGCTTGCCTCTGTCGTGTTGTAACACGTACATAGTGGGAACGCATGTTACAAGATCTATCTTGCAACTTTTTAGATACATAATTATATTTCCTATAATGTACATATGCATATCTAAGTATAATAATAAGATTTCTATCTCATCCTATTATTTATCTCAAGGGTAACATATTCTTACTTTACTGTCAAAAAGTACTATGGGAAAAGCGTCAATAGCTCTGCCTCTTTAACTTGGGGCAGAAAGCATTGATTCTTTATTTCTACTATCTCATTATCATCTCACACCCTAAATAGATCGTATATCTAGGGTAACTTCCAATATATATATATTCTATGTATTTTTCATATATTTCTTATATTTCTTTTTAATAGCTACTAGGAAGGAATCAAATCCTAGTGGGACACTAGGTGGCATGATTTTCAAATATATACTTATTTTAATGCATTATTGAAAGCATGATTACAAAACTTTGTCAAGGAGCAATGCCATGCTTTCATATGGCATGAGGTGTCCATTGGAATCAAATAAAGTCTACGCTAAGGGGACCACAAGAAGACTTTTGCTGCCAAAACTTCACCCTACTTTGATGATTTTTTAACACAAGGTTCCAATCCGAATTGGAGAAAGTATAAAAATGGGAGTTGTAGCTAATGAACTGAAATTTTTGCCCATATTTTTACTTTTTATTTGGAGCAACGGTTGAGGAGATATGATCAAAATACTAGACCCCAATCTGTCCACATCATGCAGGGACAACTCATTTCAAACTTTGCCAGTTCCTATTCACACTGGCTCTTCTCGTCTTGTGTAAACCCTTGGGGGTTCCCTTCACCTATAAAAGGGGACCTCTTCTTCCATGAAAATCATTCAAGCCATTAATGAGATGAATTCATGAGGGAGTGAGAGTAGTAATGCCTAATTGTACTTAGCCAGAAACATAAGCTTAAGCCTACACTTACTCCTAAGCCTACACGAGGGAGTGAGAGTAGTAATGCCTAATTATACTTAGCCAGAAACATAAGCCTAAGCCTACACTTACTCCTAGAGCAAGACTAGCCAATCTTGTAAGCTATCTTTGGAATATAAGATCTAATCAAAGAAGGACTTGAACTTGGTGCATCAATGAAGGCTTGAAGTCTTCCCTCTTCTTCTCTCTCCATAAAAACGGTGAATAACTCCCGAAGGGTTTGTCAAGTTATATGTGTTCTACTTTGATATTTTTTGTTGATTTCTTGTTGTTTTCTTTTTCACCTCTAGTCCAACGTATATCTCTAATATCATCTCCCTCTATAACCAAACCTATATCTCTCACTCTTACAAATTCATTCTCTCTACAAATTCTAGATTCTCCTTGCTACATGTAGTGCACATACTAGAGTTGTCCTAGATGAATAATCCACATGATGAGAATTTCTATCGCTTCCACTCTGTGCTATCTATTAGAATTAATGTATGGATTAGCCGTAAAATACACTTTCAACAACGTATAGTGTTTCTCTTTGGCCCAGAAAGGCTCAATGAAATACTTCTTTCACCAGATCCCATCATACTACCTCTTATAGACTATAGCTTTTCTTTTGACGTAGGTGTAGTTATCTTGCTATTAACCAAGAGGATTTGTACGCACAATTAATCCCAATCACTAGACAAAACATATATATTATGGTAAGCATACAATTACAATTCCATAGGATAATTTGTAGCCTGTTTGGTCGGCAAATATTGGACGCCATTAACGCATCTTTTAACCTTTTCATATTACTCATGGTACGATATGACCATAGCCTTGATGTTTTCATCTTTGTGTTGTTTTAATATTCTCTTTTGTGTTCTTTCTTTGTGTGTGTGAGTGCAAGAGAGAAAGAGAGGGGCTTCTTTAATTGCACTTCCTTCCAGACCTTAGACTTCTTGGCATCTATGGTTTAACTCCTTCATATAGTTTTTTTTTAGTTCTCTCACAAAGTCTCACAACCAAAATCCCGGTGCTTTCCTGGCAAGGTCGCAAATTTCTCGACACCGCGTAGCCCTTTTCTTCAGTAGTAGCGAGTCACATCTGCCTTGAAGGCGTACACTCAGTACTCGCCAATACCCTCTCCCAAAGGGGAGAGGAGGCAATGGTGCTAGAGGAAGCTCTGAGAGATGGCTTTCATGCTGAAACAGTCACTGCAGGTCAAACCCTAAACATGGCCTCCATTGGTAATGCCTCTTTCACCCCAAAGCACCCCTCTTTGATCAGGATCTTACGGAACCCTTTATTTCACAATAACCCTAAATACTTAGCCTATTCCCACCTCCCCTCCAACAACAGAGAGGTACACCAGATGGGCCTCTTCCTCAATGTACAGACAGTGCGGGAGTGTAGAGTGCGCAGGTGATGGAGAAGGTAGGAAAGAAGACTACACACACACACCAACACACATCGAGACACACACACACAATCGTTACCCTGCAGCAGCCATTCAACGAGCTGCTCTTCTCTTCTTCTTCTTTTGAACTATTATCCAAAGTATATTTACAACATAGTATAGTCAGTGTCCAGCCGCCCATAGCACAATGGGCATATTCTTTAACATCATATTCTTTAACACTCCCCCTCAAGCTCAGAGTGAGCTTGCATATGATGGATTCCCAATGCTTCACGAAAGTAGCAAAACTTCTCCTTTCCAAGAGCTTTTGTGAATATATCCACAACTTGATCATTTGTCTTCACATACACCAAATCAATCTCATTTGCCAAAACGTTTTCTCTAATGAAGTGATAATGTACCTCAATGCGTTTAGTGCGAGCATGGTAGACTGGATTCTTTGCCAACATGATGCTGCTAATATTGTCACAATATATAATGACACTATCAAGATAGTCAAAACCAAAGTCTACCATAAGTACTCTCAACCATGACTCTTCACATGCTGCCAAAGATGCTCCACGATATTCAGCTTCTGTACTTGATAATGCTACAGTTGATTGCTTCTTGCTACTCCAACTTATCATACCATTTCCAATGGAAAATGCATAACCACTTGTAGATCTTCTATCCATAAAATCTCCTGCCCAATCTGCATCTATGTAACCATAAAGACAAAGCTTCCCATTCTTTTCATAAAACATTCCATAACTGACAGTGGCTTTCACATATCTCATAATCCGTCTCACTGCATCAAGATGACTTTTACATGGATTTTGCATGAATTGACTCACAACACCCACTGCATAACTCAAATCTGGCCTTGTTATTGTCAAGTAAATAAGGCTTCCAACCATCTTGCGATACATAGTGACATCCTCAATGTAATGTCCATCATCAAACAACTTCACATTTTGATCAAGAGGTGTATCAACCGGTTTGCACGCTGTCATTCCATACTTCTCAAGCATATCCAACGCGTATTGTCTTTGTATCATCCAAATTCCTGATAAAGTATTGAAAATTTCAATTCCCAAGAAATATCTCAACTCACCAAGGTCCTTCATGTTGAATTCTCTCAACAAACTCTTCTTGACATGCAAAATTTGCTCAGCATGACTTCCAATGAGAATCAAGTCATCAACATAGATAACAATAACGACGATCTCTCCATCAACATGCTTCAAAAATAATGCGTGATCAGCAGTAGATTGTTTAAATCCAATCTTCTTCAAGAATCTGGTTATCGTTTCACACCAAGCTCTAGATGCTTGCTTCAAACCATACAATGCTTTCTTCAACTTACACACATAATATGGAAACTCTGGATGTTGATAACCCTCTGGCTGTATCATATAAACACATCCATTTGCCGTAACTTCCAACCGAACATACTTGCCATTGCTATCACCAATCTGGCTGTTGTCATCTTTGCAACTGGACTAAATGTCTCATCATAATCAAGACCTTTTGTTTGTGCATAACCTTTAGCAACAAGCCTCGCTTTGTATCTTTCCACACTACCATCTGACTTGCACTTGACCTTGTATACCCATTTTGAACCAATTGCTTTCTTTCCACTTGGCAAGTGAACCAAATCCCAAGTGTCATTCTTTACAAGAGCATCCATCTCATCATCCATAGCTGACTCCCATTCTGATTTTCCAATTGCCTCTTGAAAACATGTAGGCTCTTTATGTTGCACACGTGAAACCATGTATGCATAATGTGTACGCATGTAACCATTGTATGTCAATCTATCAACTGGATAACGCACCCTCTCTGATCTTCTCAATTGTGGTGCACTCTTCTCTTCAACTCTTGCATATGGGGGTACATATTTCTCAATATGCTTACTGCCAGGTGTCCTCAAATGTGGTAAATCATGATCTTCATTGAGGCTTTCATCTCCAGAACTCTCTTCAACCATTTTCTTCTTGCCTTTCTCGTCTTGCTTCTTATCTCGCAAACGACCGCTCCATGGGTTGACACTTCCTGTACTCTCCTCTGCCATATGTGGTCCTGAAATAGTTCTTGTTGATGGTCGTGGCTTATCAACAACATGATGCACATTCTCTTGCTCTTCATACTCATCTTCTATCATCACTGGCTTTGGTTTATACCATGGTTCATGCTCACAAAATCTGACATCTCTACTGACATAAACTTTTCTTGTCGTAGGATCATAGCACTTGTAACCTTTCTTTTCAACTGGGTAGCCCAAGAATATACACTTCACTGCCTTTGGCTCCATCTTCTTTCTTGCTTCATTTGGCACATGAACATAGCAAACACATCCAAAAATTAACTTTCATGTAGGAAACTGTTGGCTTGATCCCATAAAGTCTCTCATAAGGTGAAATTTCATGAATGGCAGCTGTTGGTGTTCGATTCATAATGTGTACTGCTGTATGAACTGCTTCAGCCCAATATGTTAATGGCATATTCATCTCATTCATCATGGCTCTTGAAATCTCTACTATGACTCTATTCTTTCTCTCAGCAACTCCATTTTGTTGTGGTGTGTATCTGCAAGTAATCTGTCTTCTTATGCCTTGTTCACGTAAGTAATCATCAAAACTGTGTGACATGTACTCTCCCCTTCCATCTGTATGTAGGCATTTAATTTGACAACCATTCTCTTTCTCAACCATAACTTTGAACTCCAAAAATACCTCAAATGCCTCTGACTTTGCCTTTAGAAAGTAAACCCATGTCATTCTGCTGTAATCATTCGTAAATGTGATAAAATATCGACAACCATTTGGTGTAGCATGATCACAAGGTCCCCAAATATCTGAATGAACAATTTCCAAAGGACTTTGGCTAATTCTCCCCCTCTTTGGAAATGGTAAACGAGATTGCTTTCCAAATTGACAAGCTTCACAAACATGATCAAAATTCAATCTGCCAAACTTTGGTAATCCACGTACAATTTGATTTGATTGCATATGCTTTAATCTTCTAAAATTGACATGACCAATCCTCTTATGCCATAAATTTGCCCAATCATCTTGAGTGCCTGATTTGTTTGCATACATACCACTGTGTAAACATGGATCTCCAACTTTCAATGAGAACAAGAGACCTTTCTTTCTTCCACGTGCCAATATCTTGCCTGGTCTGCCTTTGTGAAACTCCTCTATGAAGCAGCCATCACAATTAAAACGGACTTGCAACCCTTGATCTGTCATTTGTCCAACTGATGCTAAATTCTTTGTGATCGAAGGTACATATAGAACATCTCCCAATGTGTTGTATGTCCCGTATTTTTCTAGCAATGGAACTGAACCAACATGTGTAATCCGATGCATAGTATCATCACCTGTAGCGACAAACTCATCCTCTTCTAACTTCTCTTTTCTGTCAAACCATTCACCATGATATGTCATATGATTTGTGGCACCACTATCTAAATACCAATCATCTGTATGATGTGGTTCCACCATGCTTCCAACAACATGCTCCATAGGAAATAAATGTCCACTCGATCTATTGTCATATATATTTTGATCATGAGGATTGTATCCAACAAAGTTTCCTCCATGTCTGCCATAACCTCGGCCTCTTCCACCACGATCACGATTTTGATTTAGCCTTGTGTAACATTCTCTTTCAAAGTGACCATAAATGCCACATCTGTTATAATATCCATCTCTTTGAGGATATACAAATCATCCACCTCCATGTCCACGAGTTCGGGCTCTCCCCCTGCCTCTTTGTCTATAATCGTTGTAACTTTGACTTTGTTGGTTTTGCCATTGACCTCTTCCAACATTGTTTCCACGACCATAGTTTCCTCTTCCACCTCTATTGTTTCCACGACCTTTAGAGTAAAAAACCTGATCTCTGGAATTGTTATTTGATGTAGAAGGACCTGACTTGCCTAACTTCACCTCTTCTTGCAAACAAAGGTTTACTAACTCTTCAAAATCAGGCATGTGTCCTCGAACAGATATAGATGTATCCAATGACTTGTATTCCGGTCCCAAACCATTCAATGTCACTGAAACTAAGTCATCATCTGGAACTTCAACATTAATGCTCGCAAGATCTTCCTGTATTTGCTTTATCTCTGTCACATAATCTGATATGGATCTATTTCCTCGCCATACACAATGTAACCTTTGCTTCAAGTGAACTTTTCATGGTTCTGTATTGGAGCTGTTCATTCTTGCTAGTATCTCCCATGCTTCCTTTGGAGATTGAGCCTTCTTCACATGTGGTATAAAGAAGTCACTAATGCATAGTGAAATCCAATGCATCACTTTCCTTGAATTCTCGATCCACTTCTTGTAAGCTTCTACTCCTGCTTGCCATGTTTTATGTGCTTCAACATTCTCTCTATTTGGTTCCAAACCAACCTCGGGACACTCTTGTTCACCTGTAATATAATCCCATAAACCTTTGCCCATGATAAAGTTCTCCATCCTGTAAGACCATATGCTGTAGTTCTCTCTGGTCAGCTTCTCTCCAACAATCTGTGTGACTTGAGTTGAACTTTCTGCCATCTTCACTCTCTCAATTTCTTCCAAAGGATTTTGACAAAATTTTGGCAGAGTTTCGTTTGTATTTGGACAATATCTCAAGTGAAAATCTTAACCAAAGTGCTCATAAACACTGACAGAAAATCTCTCACTGCCAAGAGAAAATCCACTGACTCACTTTGCCATAGACTGACTCAGTACTATGCATAAATACTCTAAAACAATGTCCACATGGACCTGTATGCAAATGCAATCCATACGCTATCCTGTACCACATATCCATACATCCACCTTCTTCCCATAGTCGTAAACGACATATGAGATCTTTCACGGGGCTAGTCGGGGGTTTGCTCCAGTACCTAATCCACCTTGCCAAGGTACCAAAGCTCCCAAGGCAAGGCTTCAAAAAACCTCACTCGACCCTCACAAAGGTTGCAGTTTTCCAAAATACATTGACCGCATATCCATACATAACCACAAAGTACTCAATCTGACAATATAACCGCCTCAACTTCTTCCCACAACCTTTCTTACATAGGTGGCTGTCCATAACGGACCCACAACAACCAAACATAATCTTCGATAACACAATATCATGATGCAAAAGCTCTATGTCGCTCTCCAAAACCTGTGTAAATGCTGAATTCTTCACCTGTAACCTGTAAATCTACTGCCGAGTGCAAAACTAGACATCTCCTATGCTTGTGTAAGCTGGCTGTTTGCTGCAGAAAATTGCAGATTTTGGCAAATTTGGGTATGCCAATGCGTCCGGAACGCCCAAAAACATAAAGATAGACTCCTGGATCACTGTATTCCGAGTTCGGGTGAGGGAGTTATGACCAAAAAACCTCTCTTTTTTGTTGTTTTCCAGAGCTGCGGAAACCTGTGTATTGACTGTAGCTCCTTAAATTGAGCTCTGATACCACTTTGTAGAGTGCGCAGGTGATGGAGAAGGTAGGAAAGAAGACTACACACACACACCAACACACATCGAGACACACACACACAATCGTTACCCTGCAGCAGCCATTCAACGAGCTGCTCTTCTCTTCTTCTTCTTTTGAACTATTATCCAAAGTATATTTACAACATAGTATAGTCAGTGTCCAGCCGCCCATAGCACAATGGGCATATTCTTTAACAGGGAGAACGTCAACAATCAGCCTGTTTCTTATGCTTCTATGGTTTCCATGGGCCCAAACTAAGGGAATTCAATGATAATGGTAGGACATGAGGCCAGACACTTCTTCCTGAACTCAAATTCTAACATGCAAGGTAACATTTCTAATAGCCTACCTGTTCAACAATTTGTTCACAAAATGGGGGGGCAAGATCAGGCGGTTAAAGTAGGAAATTCTAACCCACCAAGTACTAACCAGGTTCCCCTCCTTGGTGAGTTCCCTCATGAGAAAAATGTTCCATCCTCCTCTAATCCCTCTCAGTACGCTCAAAACCGTGAAAGGGAGTTGGAAGAAGAGAATAAGGAGAACCCCCCAAGAACAGAACTCTGAACAGTGCTCTGAAGAAGACCTTGCTGAAGAGGTAGTGGTCCCTCTAGATGAGATCAAAGGCTGGTTTAACCAGCTTCAAGACAGAGTCATTATAGGACTATGTCATGGGGACAGGCCCTCTATGGAAACTCCAAAAACCTGGATTTCATAGAACTTGACAAAGTAAAAGGATCAATATTTCTCAAATCCAATATTTACCCAACAGTTATTATCTATTTTTTTTCCCTGACCCGAAATCAGCATTAGAAATTGTTGGGGCTGGACAATGGCTCATTAAAAACACTCCCCTTTCAGTCTTTAACTGGCATGCTATATTCAACCCTAGAGGTCCTAAGCCCACCAAAGCCCCTGTTTGGATTGACTTCCCTGATCTTCCTCTGTAGTTATATCCTTGGCCCAAAACTATAGGAGGGTTCTTGGGTAGAGTCTTGGGACAGAGAGCCACCACCAATGGCATTAATCCTAAGTAGGATCCTCAACTCTTGGTAGAAATTGATCTAAGTAAAGAATTAAAGCAGAATGTCCCCATCAAAGACAAGTGGGGTAGGTCTCTACACCTACAAATAGTTGTATACAAAACCCTTCCCAATGCTTGTTTTAACTGTAATAAACAAGGCCATTTTATTAAGGATTTCCCTGACATGAAACCCTCTCCTGAAAAGGAGGATAAAGGGAAAGATGGAATAAACAAACTAACAAGGGTAAAGGAAAGAAGGATCAAACTGACTCAAAAAAGGATGACTTTCAGCCTGTTGGTAGAGGGAACTCAGTCACGAATTATAGGAATTTTAAAGCTTCCTCTGCTAGGAACAAAAACTTTTTCAGTGCCTTACTTGCTGATGTGTTTGACCCCTTTGTGGTCGACATACCTGACACCTCTGACATGGAAGCTGAAGATGAACAACAAAAGGAACAAAACCAAGAAGAGGACTTAAAGCAAGGAACATGACAGCAATCAAGAGAAGGCCCTAATTCAGAATTATTAACTCCTCCAGACAGTCCTAGAGATAGAACCAGGGTACTATCCCCTTCATCCTCTGAAGATGAGGGAGAAGCTATTCCCAACACTCAGCCTTTGGGGCAAACCTCACCTATCTAGTAGAGCAAGAGGAGAAGTCCTTTGAACAACATTTGAATGCCCAAGATGAACAGGCCAAGTGCCAATTGGATTCAAACTCACAACCAAGCCAAGACACTAATATGTCCCAAGCTAAAGAAGAAAGGTTGCCTGGAGAGATCAAGTCTAAAGCAAAGAGGAAGAAGGAACACTCTAAGGACCCTACCAAAGCATCACTGGCAATGGCCAAACCACCCAAAAACTCTAAGAAATGAAGTGCCCCAACATTAAAGGCTTTACCCTTAATTGCAAAGGGATCACTGACCCTGCTAGAGCTCAGATCATCAAAAATTGGATAAGAGGGGCTAATCAGATTTACGACATTATCTGTCTACATGAATTGAAACTTGCAGGTACTCAACTACTAAGCAACCTGCAATGAGCACCCTGCAAAGAATTGGAAGTAACTATGTTTGGTTTTTTACAGAGCACTCTCCAGGAAGGGAGGGGCAGCCATTGCTTTAATTTGCAAATATGCCCACTTGGTTACTCAAACCCAAAGGGCCTCAAATGGAAGCTGGGTGGCTATCACTCTGGATAGCCCCTTCATGTATACTTTTGTTTCTATTTATGCCTCTAACTCCTATGTTGAAAGAGCATCTACTTGGCAAGAGCTTGAGCAGATTCCTAGTACATGTGTTTTACTTGGTGACTTTAACATGGTTGAGTTGCTCTTTGACAGGTGGAATAGTCTTGGTCAAGTAGTAAGTGGAAGAGAAAAGGAAGCTCGGCAAAGAATGCAGGAAACTCTAAACATGTTGGAAGTTTCAGGTGATACTAGCTTCACTTGGTCCAATAAGCAAACTGGGTCTTGCTATAGGTCTGCAAGGCTGAACAGAATCTACATGTCTACTAATCTTGCTCAGGATCACTGGTAGGTAAGTAGATTCAAAGACTATGTTCTTCAAATGTTAGATCATGCTCCTGTATGTTTTGATTTTCAAAGAGAAGATTGTAAGCTCAAAGCTAGGTGGACTCACATGGATCAAACCCTGTTTGGCATAAAGGATGTTGGTAATAAGATTAAACAGACCTTTGTCGAAGCTTTCAATCGCCACTCCTCTCCCTTTAAGGCCTGAGACTAGGCTATTAGAGAGACTCAAAAAGCAATGGTCAGCTAGAAGAGACAGGCCAGATAGAGGACTTAGAATCCTCTACCTCCTCCCACTGCCCTCCTCCTCCCTCCCTTTTAGAGCTTAAAGATAAACTTCACCAAGAAGAAATTCTTGATGCTAAGGCTTCCATCCATTGGACCATGGATTTCTGGGCCAGCAAAGTCAACAGACCAGACAAAGAGATGTTTGCTCTATTTTTTTAAAAAAAGAGTAAGGATTTTGTGCCTTTTCTCAAGAATAAAGAGGGAAATGTGGTTAATTCTCACTCAGAGAATCTCAAAACTGTCCATGATTATTATGCTGAAATCTTCCCTACTCCTCTTGTGAGGGGGGCTGGTCAGGTGACTGTAAGGGAAAACATTGCTAAGGTAAGGAAAAAGACTCTCTTTGGTAATTTGGCCAAGTCCTTTGACCAACCCCTATCTACAGAGGAGATGAAAGACTCTATCTTTGCCTTAAAGGCATGAAAGTCCCCTGGTATTGATGGAATCCCAAGTGAGTTCTTTCAACAGTATTATGACTTCCTTTGCCCCCACATCATGGCCATATGGATGGAAGCCTTTAAAATAGGATCCCTTTCCACCGGTATAAACACACGAGTAGTAAAGCTCATACATAAAAGGGGGGACAAGGAGGAGTTGGGTAACTGGAGGCCCATCACATGTCTGACTTGTTTGTATAAAATCATTGCTTTGTCTCTAGCCATAAGAATTAGTCCTATCATGCAACAAATTATTTTGCACGAGCAAAAAGGTTTTATAAAAAACAGATTTATGCTTGATTTTATTATCACTCTATGGGAAGCTATTGAGCATGTTGAGGAAACTGGTCAGGAGTTTGTCTCTTTCGAAATTGACTTTGATAAGGCATATGATAGAATGTAGTGGGACTTTATCTGGCAATCTTTGTTTGACATTGGTTTTGGCAGGAAGTTTATCAGATGCATACAAACACTATTTGGTAATGCTTGTGCCAAAGTTGCAATTAATGGAGAATTGTCAGATGTATTTTCTTTGACCAATTCCATTAGACAAGGTTGCCCCATATCCCCCCTTTTCTATGCTATTTGTTCAGATTCTCTTGGTTTCTTATTGCAGGATGCAATGGAAAAAGATAAGATAAAGGGTATCAAAATCCCTCATTCAGTTAAGGATCTTTGTCTGCAGCAGTTTGCTGATGACACTAATGGTGTTATGTCAAATGAGTAGGAAACTGTTAACTCTTTTTGGCAATGTCTAGAGATTTTTTGTGCAGCCAGTGGATCTATAATCAACCATGCAAAGACTGGGTATAAGAGTTCTAATGACTTAATCCCTCATGTAATAATAGATGTAGGATGTAAGCCAATCAGGGATGGGCAGGTGTTGAGACTGTTGGGCATACCCATGGGGTTCAAGGTAGCTATGAAGCAGAGGTAGGATTGGGTCATGATCAAGTTTAGACAAAATGTTTTCAGATGGAAACACCATAGCCCCTCCATTGCATCAAGAGCCTTTGTTTTTAATCATTTTCTTCTACCTAGTCTAATATTTTTTATGTCTTTGTTGTTGGACCCCAGCAAAGTATCAATTGGCTCAAGTTTACTCACTCTCTAGGAATTTTCTCTGGGGGGTAACATGGATACTCATAAAATCCCAAAGGTTGCTTGGGAGGTCTGTCAACAACCTAAAATTAAACAAGGTCTTGGTCTGCTCAAACTGGACCACTTGGCCATAAAAATGGGATCAAAATGGATATAGAGGGCAGCCAACTCCAATGATTATTGGGCAGTTCTACTCAAAAGAAAGATTGGCCAATTCAGTCATGGAATTGGGCCAAGAACCATTGGAAACCTTCTAAAGAGTTTTTTTTTAACATGCATTGTTTTATGAATGACCCTTGCTGGCTAGGATTTTTTGCCTGTAGATTTAAGGCTGACCTGGGAAGAAGAGCCCACAAATGTCACAAGTATGGAATTAAATACTGGAAGGACTACTTTCATAACCAAAGACTACAGGCGCCAAAAGAACTTCAAGAGGAATATGGTATTCTTGGCATTACAGCTCAATGGTGCCCAGCTAGGGTTAACAAAGTGCTGGAAAAGATGTACCTTCCTCACAGAAGAGAAGAACATCTAAGTTCAACAGCTTCCATATTTGTTGAAATCTACACGCAGCTGGATAACAGGGGAGGGCTGGAGGAAATCATGAAGAAGAGACTCAATCAAAAGTGGAAAGTCCAATGGAGTTGTAAGGAGTGGGAGTACAGATTCTAATGTATCTGGGCTTTTCCTCTAGCTAGCAAACATAGCCACATGCTATGGTTAACAATTCAATAGGGAATTTGGTTTGGCAAGAGAGCCCTTCAAGCGAGAGCGAGCAATGGAAGGTGCCCAAGGTGTAAGGGTACTGTAGAGTATTGTACCCATATTTTTTATAGCTGTAGTTACAATAAACTTACCATCAACTTGCTTCAACAAGCATGGAGGCAGAAGGTCACAATAGTCCCCCCTCACTATGCAGAGTCTTTTAGTAGGCCCATCTAAAGGTATAGATATTCTATTGTGGAATATCTGGAGAGGTATAGTTATCTGGAACTTCTGGCTACAAAGAAATGATGCCATTTTTGGCTCTTCTCACTCCATGAACCTTGAAGGATTAAACAAGGAGTTGCACAAAGCAGCTACTCTAGCATGTAATCTAGTCAAGGACTGTTCACAAGAATTGTCTCTACCCCAAATTCAAAGGGATCATATATGGCAAAAATGAAAGAGATTACTTCTTAGGGTATACTCAGCCCCTAGATTTAGATTCATAGATTCAATGGTATAACGTTCTTGTCTTGGGACTGACCCACCCCCTACCTGTGGGATTCTTGTACTCTATTTTTTTTCCGGTAATTTAATCTTCTACCTTCCTTAAAAAAAAAGCTAAAAGACTTTTTGAGTCCATATAAAGAGGTGGTGGAGCTTACATTGGTGGATTTGTGTTTCTCTTCTATACTCTTTATAATGCCGCTTAAAATTTTCAAGGCCAAAGAATGCATCCACGTGTCAAACCCTACATAAACTGCAGGTCCTCTAATGTTTTCCTTGATGCTGGATTGTCCCGCCTGCCAAAATGTTGCATGTACCTTCATGTTGCCTTGAAGGCATCATTTTTTAATATCATAACAACCATTTTTTTTCATAATAGACTACAATGAACACATTGTGTGTGTGTGTGTGTGTGAGAGAGAGAGAGAGAGAGAGAGAGAGAGAGAGAGAGTATAGTTTGAGTGCAGTATGCAAGTGCGCAGTAGCACATTGACTCCTAGGTTGAGCAGTGAGTCCTAGCAGTCTATGTGTGTGTGTTATTGTGTGTGTGTGTGTGTGTGTGTGTGTGTGTGTGAGGGAGACATACGAGTACATCATATGACTGGTTTTGACTCCTGGCAGGCTCGTGAGAGAGAGATGTTTGACTCGGGACTCGGGAGAGAAAGACGACTCACCTCATGACATTAGCCATGTGCACAGCCTATGTGTGTGCGTATGTGTCTACATAGAGAGAGAGAGAGAGAGAGAGAGAGAGAGAGAGAGAGAGAGAGAGAGAGAGAGAGAGAGACTCTTAGCGAGACTAGAGCGCAGGTGATTCTGAGCTGCGAGAAGCTCTTTGCACAATCCACGAGGCTCGCAAAAACCTAGGCTTAGTGCATCCCACGGACAAAGTTAGATCTACATTTTAAATATCTTTAGTGAGTAAAACTAAGAATTTAGACTATGGTCATACGTGTCAAGTATGGAGCATGATTTGCCCCTTGTAATTTTTTGTATTAAAAACGCACATTTGTAAGGCCCCCATTATGAGGAGAAGCCATTGTGCGTGATGAAGAATCACTCGTCGGAAAACAAAATCACTTGCTGGAAACCAAAACTTTCACGGCCAATCTCAAGCGCAAATATTCCTTTTTTGCCGGAATATTCCTTTTTCTTCAGAATATAGTGGCCGGTCGGTAGCCGAAAAGTGGTCGAAAAACGGATGGCCGTTTGGCCGATGGCCGGTGATGGAAAGTCAATGGATGGTGGCCGATTTCAAAGGAGGATTTGTCTTCTCAATGGCGGCCACACATGGGCGGATTGGAGGGTCCGATTTGGACTTATCTACACAAGGGTGGCTACACATGGCTGCCTCTCATGAGAGAGGGCAGCCCTTTTGGCCTATAAAAGGAGGCCATTTCTACACACATTTCATAGTGTGAAGTTGAAGTAACAAGGTGGGTGTGAGGGGGTGAGAGTGAAGCAAGGCGGGATCTCTATTAAGGGTATAATCCTTTTGTAACCTACTTCTTGTTTGAAGTACTAAAGCCTAAGTGGCTGCTTTCCCGTGGATGTAGCCGACATTGGGTGAACCACATATATCATGTGTACTCTCTCTCTCTCTCTACTATATAATCTCTTGTGTGTGCAAAATTATCTCTCTCCATTAAGTAATCTACTCAATTATCTACTTAGCTACGTCATATTCCCTAACAACACGAGGCATAGTTATCCGTTGGGAAAACTATGCACACAACGGATAACTATGCATTACTAAGCCTTCCCTAAATAATGGCGGTCAATGAAAGTCCTCATCATGGTCATGTGGGGCACAGACAGTGGCAAGGACCTGCAGTAGGAGGTTCACAATGAGGCAGCTGCAGGTTGTCGAGCTTGGCCAAAGGGAGCAGTGCTGACAATGAGGGCCCATATTCAGGCATTGGGAGGCATGATTGGCTTTGCCTTTTTGGTAGGCAGCTTTTTTTAGTTTTGGATTTTTTAAATTTCATTCATTGAATGCTCCTAAGGGATTGCTTTTACAACTATGCCAAAATCAACATAGTTGCAAAACATTAGGCATAGTTCTATTCTGTCACCTCCATTTTCTCATGTGATCATGATTAAGGATTAGTTATGCATCACACGTACTAAAAATTAAGCCTCATGTGACCACATCTTATTTAATTTACCCTGAAAAATTCTCACAAATAGATTTGCCAAATTTTTGGAAAAAAGTTTTTTTTGAGCGCTGCTGTTAGTGCACCGGGGAGAGAGAGAGAGAGAGAGAGAGAGAGAGAGAGCGCGAGAGCGCTAGCCAATGTTTTGGAAAAGTGTCTCACCTTGCAATTGTGCCACTTGATAACAAGAGGAGAAGGAAAAACCCCACCTACATTTTGAGGAGATTAGTTTAAAAACGTCAAAAATGAGCTCATTTCCTTAAAATCCCTTTTGGATCACTCACCAGAAGGAATTGGATATAATGGTGGCCAAAAAAATTCCTCAGCCCCGGGGGGTTCACCTTACATAGTATGTAACCTATCACGTGAGTTCAACAGAAGGGTATTTAAATCCCTTAAAACTTACAGAAATAAATTTACATAAGTATATATTTTTTACAAATCTCAAAAATTTTTATAGAATTTAAAAGAAAAGGGTTCATTATATTTCCTTGGAAATTCACAGAATAGGGATTTTAGAAAAAGAGACTGAACGCACGTGATATAGTGGTCTTCAATATAGTGAACCCCCCGGGTCCTCAGCATGGTCACACATGGCACCATTAGTGGAGAGGCCCTGCAGTTGGTGGAGGTTCACAATGAGGGGGATTGATGTTGATGACAGGCAGTTGTAGATGGTGTTGAGCCTGGACAGAGGGAGTAGAGTGCTTACAACGAGGGCCCATCCTCAGGCATTGACATGCATGATTGGCTCCGCCTTTCTGGTAGGTTGCTTTTTTTTATTTTGGACTTTTATAATTAAATTTATTAAAAGCTCCTAAGAGGTTGCTTTTGCACACACACACACACGCGCACGCACACACACACACACACACACACACACACACACACACACACACACACACACACACACACACACACACACACACATAGAGAGAGAGAGAGAGAGAGAGAGAGAGAGAGAGAGAGAGAGAGAAGATCCCGTGTCGACTGTTGGCTACCTGGAGGTTGTCAGGCTATGGGTGTGTGTTTGTGCAAGAGATAGAGAGAAAGAAGCCGCACATCAGCTGCTCGTAGCCTGGAGGCTAGCAGGCTGTTTGTGTGTGACATGTGTGTGTGTGTGTGTGTGAAAGAGAGAGAGAGAGAGAGAGAGAGAGAGAGAGAGAGAGAGAGAGAGAGAGAGAGAGAGAGAGAGAGAGAGAGAGAGAGAGAGAGAGAGAGAGAGAGAGAGAGAGAGAGGATGACACACTTAGAGCACACATCTATTTGGATGTTAGTACTGTGCAAGAGAGAGAGAGAGAGAGAGAGAGAGAGAGAGAGAGAGAGAGAGAGAGAGAGAGAGAGAGAGAGAGAGAGAGAGAGAGAGGATGACACACTTAGAGCACACATCTATTTGGATGTTAGCAGTGTGCAAAAGACAGAGAGGGAGAGAGAGCGATTTGAGATTCAATGCTTGAAAAAGCTTTATTCCAAAAACTTGAAAAACCTAAAGATTAGAGATTTTAGAGGTAAATTGATTATATTGAAAGATTTTTACGCTAAATTTCTCTAAATTTTGAAGATTTTCTCTCCTTCTAGTATAAAATTTAGTAGTATTTGAAGTACTCAAGAGAGACACAGGGGGCATGAGCCATGCACATGGAGCAAACCAAAGGCATGATTGGGTTGTGCCACTACAGAGGAATATGTAGGTAGCAGTTGGACTATGTTGATAGCAAAATCGAGTAATTCAGACAAGATCGGCAACAAACTTGAGAATTTCTATCGTGTCTCCAAATGCCTTGAGAGGAATCAACTCTTATAATGGAGAAAGCCATCTATTATGAAGTGGTATGTGTTGAACTGCGTAAAGATAGTGCTACATTACATTGTCAAAATTTGCTATTAAGCTTGGCCATTTATTTGCACTGCACTTCTTGGAATCATTCCCAAAAAGAGAAGCATTGATCATATTAGACGTCGACAAAGATGGCACACATGGATTGAGGGAAGCATAGAAGATTGGCTCCAACTTGAAGAGAAGTCCATTCACATAGGTAGGGTGACATGGATGGATATTGTACCCATCAAGAGATAGTAAGGGTGGCAAAGATGGAAGCGAAGCCATTGCTATGCCAAGTTATATAGAGGAGGATAGCAGGCAAACCAACATGAATGCATTACTTCGGGCCATAGGAGAGAGAGAGAGAGAGAGAGAGAGAGAGAGAGAGAGAGAGAGAGAGAGAGAGAGAGAGAGAGAGAGAGAGAGAGTCATTTGATCACTTTTTTACCCACAAGGGCTTGGTTACCAATGCTTTTTGTGTTTTGTTATGAGTGATGTTGTCAGTACTAAGAGGGAGACAATCATTACATAAGGTAAAACCAAGAGGGAGACAACCATATAAGGTATTTTTGTTGTATAAGCATTATAGGGGCACCGTTGACAATAATGTTTGCCTCTTGGATTGTTTTGTGTGAGTATCCAATTGTATAGTCAAGAGGATTAGCCACGTAGGGATAGGGCAAGAATTTAAGATATCTTAAGAAAAAGCATAGCGACTTGCGAGAGCCTATGCTTACATTTTGAACGCATGTGAGATTGCATAAAAATGGAGATGGGAAAACCAAATCTTCATGAGATTAGGGACCAAGAAAAGAATGATTTTACTACCATTTTTGCTTTCAAGATTGTGCGGAAGTATTGGAAAAACTTCTTGGAGCTCCACAACTGGCATGGTGACTTTCACGAGATAGAGCTTCTTTTTGTCCATTTTTGTCATGTCAATGCTAAACTTTTTGCCCAAAGGAGATGGTTGAGTCGGTTTGTGTTTTAAAAAGTTACTTAGATCAATGTCATTTCCCTATGCCACCATGTGTAATACAACTTCATTGATACTGCTAGAGGCACCATCTCTTAGAATATAGTTATAGCTTTGTTGGCCATTATGTATGCTAGATGTGGGACAACAATTTGTTGACAAGATTCTGGTGGGGATTTATCTCTTGAGTTGGAATTTTGCATGGTATGGCCAAGCGTAGCATTGTTTTCACTGAATGCAAAGTGAGGGTTTCTTCCCCATGATAATGTGAAGTTCCCATGTGTAAAAGTATGGTTTATATCCAAAATGCCATCTCTTGGAATGCATTGATTGAGAAATATGTTGAACACGTGGAGTGCAATGCTTGTGGAATTGTAGCTACAGTAGGAAGCACCTGGTTGTTGTTGTTGAAGATGGAGTGGGTTCCTCTTTAATGCTGTAGCCTATCCTTGCATATTGGAAAGGTGTGCAGAAGTATGTGAGAAGTTGACATGGGCAAACAAAGGCACGATGGGATTGTTAACCAGGAGTTTCTAGCAACCACAAAGCTCAACCATAAGGGAGATCCTTTAGCCCTTTCATGAGCCTACTAAGGGGACTCTATTTTATCACATGAAAATAATTCAAATTAGCCTCTATCTTTCATTATCAACATATATTTGGACTAATTCCAAACCACATCAGCCTCTCAATTAAGGATATTAAATGCAATCACCTAGTTTTGCAAGTTAAAGGCATGTTACATTGTGCAAAAAGTTGACATGGGCAAATAAATTCATCATGAGGTTGTTAATCTAGGGCTCTTGGAAGAAAACATAGTGTTTGGCATTGCTTTGTTTATACAAAGGTAGTAGATACATGCTGATATTTGTGAAATTGAAGTGCAAAGTGTCTTGGACTGTTTTACTCGCATCAACTTACAATTGCATGTTTCTTGGACTACACTTATTGGAGGGTATGTCGAGGGTAATCAAGCTATAGATTGATGAAAAGTGAGAGCTCCTATGCGTACATCCTAGGTGAACATGTGCATGGTGAGATTATTACCAAGGGTAATTCTTTAATCCAGATGTATGTGAGTGTGGTCCACTATTAAAAGCAAAAAAATCCTTGATGTGCTTCCCATTCACAATGTCATCTCTTGGAATGAAATGTCTAAAAAGTATGTCCAACAAGAGTAGGGATAAAGAAGCAAGAATCAGAGATGGGCAAAAAAATTCTAAATCATTGTTAGTGATTGTGCTTTGCATTGATTTTTCTAACATGTATGCCAAATCTGAGGCACATTTGAAAGCAATTTTGACAATCTTGATGTCCAAGTTCTTCTCCTATCACAATCACCTTTGCTTGTGCATGTAGCAACATGCAAGAAGTTGATTTCTAGCATAAAAATTCATATGAATGTGTTTATGTAGCTTTTGGAGAAAAAAGGTAGTGTTTTACTTGCTATACCAAGAGAGTGGGTCGCTTCAAAAGGAGTCATGCTTTGAGAAGTAAGCTACAAATTGATGCAAATTGAGGAACATCCAAATGCGTGGATCACATAATAGCCTAGGTTTTCATACGGCAGTTGGTATATGCTTTTAAAAGCTAAGTTTTTATGCTTTTAATGTAGAATGCTATCTCTTGAACTACATGGATAGCAAGATATGGCCAACAAGGGCAAGACCGAGAAGCTCAAAACTATTTTTCTCGTGAGCTTCTCTTAAAAGGTGATCACATATGCTTCCGTTCTGAAGGGTGTGACAACATGCAAGGCCTTGATGTGGGCAAACATTTCCATAATGAGATTTTTATATAGGGCCTATTGAAAAAAGGTATCATGTCCAACATGCATGCCAAGTGTAGTGCACTTTTGAAAGCACAATGAGTTTTTGACAGACTTCAAATGTGGCATGCCACTTTTAGGCTACATTGATTATAGGATATGTTGGAAAAAGGCAATGCACATCGCATCATGCAAGACAATGAGGGGGGCAAACAAATCCATGATGGGATGGTTAGTTAGGGCCTGTTGAAAATAGCATTCTTGGAAATTCTTTGGGCCAATCTTATGCCGAGTCTGGTTTGTTTAGCATGAAGATATTAGTTAATGCTTCTCTTCTTCATCCAGAGGATTCGATTGATATGATTGTCTTTTGAGAGTTTCTAGATGTTATCTCTTCCATTCTTCTACTTAAGATGTGACTAGAAGGCCAAATGGAAAACCTTATTAGAGCTTAGAAGAAGGATCATTTTATTTCATTATGAAGCATGGTTATAATTGTGACTACCTCAAGGATGCATATGTAATGTTCTTTAAAATTGTCACCTTAGAGGGGAGGCAATCAGAGTTGGGCCTTTCTTCCTCTTAGCCGCAACAACGCATGGGTCACATACTACTCTCCTTTATTTTTCTTCAGCCTTTTCTTCTTTTTAGAGTGTACTTGCACTATGTAAATAGTGAATATATTTTTACACCATTATCCTCAAAATGCAAATGGGGTTTTCCCTTTTCCTCTTGCTCTCAATTGGCATTTTTTAATTTCAAAATGGCATGATTGGAAGCTGAGACATATTTTTTCCCAACTTTGCTTTCAATAGAGAGGTGTTTGGAACCAGAACCCTTTACTACAGAAAGGCATATTTTCATCTTTCACTTTAATGACTAAAAATCATTATGCTAAGTGCATGTTCCATTCTTTGGCATTAATAACTACCCCTTTCTTTGATCCTATAACATACATGAGCTCATTGCTCTCAATCACAACATCATTGAATTGAGCAACAACATGTTTTCCCTCAAAGATACGAAGGCTCTTAGCTATCCATATCTGTTTTAGATAACAATATCTCATGATTTGGGTCTAAACCAAAATGGCTTGGTTTTGCGATCTACACCCTCCTAGGATCAGGTCAATTGTATAGAAGATAATCTTCCAAGTCTTCCACACCCATTTGCATATTTTTGCGGCCAGATCCTACCGAGCAAGGCAATTGTTGAAGGCAGTTGTTGAACAGATGTAGGGGATCCTCTAAAGCTATTATGCAACCAAAGACAGTGTCAGTGCCAATCCCTCTAGCACAAATCTTATTCCCACTTGGGATGACTCTGATCCATAGCACCTTCCATGTAAAAATCTTCATGGAGTTTGACCATTTGATCTCCTAGATAACATTAACACTCTTCCACCAATGCTCTTTAGACCAATTTTTCTTCCATATCTTGACAAGTGGAGCAAATGACTCTACTTTGTCTATTAGCTTGTTATAACTATCTTGGGTCTTGGGGAGTGAAAACACAGTCTTGGTCTTTTGGGAAATGCTACTCCTTCCAATCGAGCTTTGACTTGGTCAAAGGCGTAGGTTTGTAGGACAGATGTTCCAAGACTCTACTCATGATTAGAAGCCTTATGTAGATACCCAAATTATGTTGAATTTCCACTTGCATTAGGGAAAATTTGGAATCTCAAAGGGGACCTATAAGGAGGTTTGACTTGGCCTCTCTTGTCCAAAGTGGGCAACCCAGTGAAGTACATAAATGCTTTGTCAAAACCCTATCAATCAGCATATCATTGGAATCTCTGACAAATTCGGAGTTGATTTGTAGAAGTTGTGGCCTTCCCACTGAAGCTGAAATGTGGGGAGAGATTCCATTTATACTTGATGGAGTTGTCACATCAAAAATTAGAATTTTCTAGAATATAAGGAATCTGATGGCATGCTATATATCAATGGATAGATCTTGATGAGTACATTCTAATCCAAAAGGTCCAACAAGTTTTGATTTCATTTGTAAAAATTTTACCATGCGTCCATTTTGGACAAGAGAGTGAAAATCAAAGTCCTTATAGGGCCCCTTTGAGAGTCCAAATTTTCTCTAATGCCCCACTTCCTTCCAATATAGTTTTTTGTCATCTCAAAGATGTGAAAGTTTGGAGATCCAAATCCTTTGTTACTTACCTTTTATGCAGCTTCCCTCTAAAAAGGGATCAAGGGTTCCCTTCCAATTTTGGAAAGCTAGGGGGACCAATGCAAGATGGATCACCTGAAGTATCTGAAAGTCTCTCTCCATTCTAGAGCTAATGCTACCTTATTGCACTTTCATGCTATTTCCCTTGTGTAACCCCTAAGCTTAAGGAAATTGCAGATAGGTGCTAGAATTTTATCATGATCTTTAGCCTCCTTCCATGTGCCTCCTTGAAAGACAAGCTCTACTTTGTCGATCATGTCCCATGCCATGACCATCCATTCTTGCCTTTGATTCGTTTACAAGACAACTAGTTTTGCACACATAGCTTATGCATGCAGCACAGGTCCAAAATCCCAATTTTGCCTTGGTTCTTAGGTCTCACCACCCATTCCCATTTCCCCCATTGCCAAGGAGTCATGTCTTTTGGGTTTCTTTTCCACAATAACCATTTGATAGGTTTCATAAATTCTTTCCAATTACACTTGCCCATTTTTAGAATTGGAAATGGGTTCATGAAGGCATCACAATGACTCTGCTATGCAAAGGGAGAAGTGTGTACTCCACATTTCATTTTACAGTTGACCTTGCTCACGACCTAATCAAATCTTCAAAATGTTCCACCTCAAGTGGAGCGTTGAGTCTAGGGGAAGTTATTAGAGAGGACATTGTGTTCAGCCTTGGTTGGGCTTAGTTATCCATGTGGATAACGACACCATTGATTCATGATTCTTACCATATTCGCTTCAGCATATTAAAAATTGTTCTTCAAATATGTGTCTCTTCATAGCATGAACAAGTGTTTACAAAGCCATAACATGAAAATATTTGTTGCATAATATTCATAGCAATGACAAATCTTTATCACTAATAACAATTCTAAAGATTAGCATAGTTTAATTGAAGCTGATTAGTCTAGATCTTTTCAAGGGAAAGTCGGTCCTTGGCTATAATCTAAACGGTGAATTCGTAATGCAAATAATGTTATTATTATAATTTTGTGTTTAACACAAGAGATAAGGTCAACACATCATGTGGACCAATGCGTGCGAACACAGGCTTTATAATGTATTTGCGCTAACAAATCTGTTTTTTGGCTTTCTAAAAGAAGAGGCATACTTTCAATGTTTTCAACGATGATTGAGACTTACCTTGAATGGTATTTTGGTTTTGAAATATTGAATTGATATTTTTATTTCACCTCTCATTTCACATCCTTGACGTGTCTTAACTTTTCTTGCATTGTTTTAGAATGCCAAAGTGTAGCTTCATCTTGATATATTCTATACCGTCATACATATACACACACACACACACACATATATATATATATATATATAAAACGATTGATAGTGTTCAAGAAAGTCTTTTTTCCTAAGCGACCGAGTCTCATGCATGTAAAGATGCAAATCAAAATTACTAGTAAAAAAAAATCAAACTTTTAAGATTTTGAATTATTTTCTCGTATACTTTATCAAATTTTTTTTCCTTACCATTGCTTGTAATTGACTAATCTCAATTTTTAATCGGCTCAAGGCTAAGTTGAGGCACACTTGTCTGGAACATAGACAGCCAAAATTCCTCCTCGTAAAGAAGCAAACTTGAAATACTAGTAGAAATTTTGAAATTTGGAGGAATTTTAAACTATTTTGTCTCATATTTCATCGATTTTTCTTTCCTTTACCATGGTTTGTAACCAGCTAGTCTCAATTTTCAACCAACTCAAGACTAAGTTGAGGCAATCCTTTCACGAACACTAATTCCAATTAAACACTTTATTGTTTTAGAAAGCCACCGTGACCCTTTCACTTGTTTATTTTGAATTTTGTTCCTAATAACTAAGCCTTTATCTTTATGCACTTTAATTAACACTCACACCACAAGACTATGAGTTCTCTGCATTGTGCATGCTATGACAAGCTCATTTTTTAATTTGAAGAATGTTTTTAATTGTAAGAAACTTTATTTACAAAATTCACTTTTTTTTCTTTGAAAAATGAGTAAACCAAGAAATTCCTTTGTTGTTGTCATAAACGGGTTGAAAAAAGCTTAAATTCACCATCTCCAAGAGAAACAATTGTAGAAAACGGTATTTTATTGGCAGTGATGGGGAGCATGCGAGTACCTTAAAACCCCTTCTTTTGGGTAAATTAGGTTTCTATCTTATAGAGCAAAAAGTCCTATTGTTTTATTGTATTCCCAACGTACATGCAGTGTCTTTTAAATGCAACAAAGGAGAGCTCTGGAAACTCAACAAGGCACTAGTGAATGGCTCCCATCACTCTCCACAAGGCTTGGTCACTTATGCCCCCATGCTCATTGACTTTTGCTCGCACTATTTTATTCTTGACCCTCACTCACTGAAAATTAAGCCTTTACTAGCGGATTAAGTAGTTATGATCCCGTTGCCTCCGGCGACGATGCGGCCTATAAGAACATGAAAAACGACTTCAAGAGGAGGCTATTATTTGACCATATAACATCCCTCTACACTAGAGAGAGAGAGAGAGAAGAAGAGAGGGAAGGGGGGGGTGGCGGGGGGCGGAACTCAAAGAAATAGAAAAGAGGTCCAAAAATTAACCTGTTAGAGCCTTCTAGTTTTGTCCTTTTGAGCATATCGTGTGATCAATCAAGTGAAAGAGATGACATTGACCTTAAGAAGCCACTTGATTATAACTTCCTAGGTTTTTAAGGATCAAAATTACACCACACTTTCGATACAATTCAACAAAGAAGTCCCAAGCAAGACTAACTATGTCCTCATGAATTTGTTTTTTGGTGTTAACTTCTTGGATCTTGTTGTGCATGTGTTTGATATGCAAGCATAGATGATTGTATCTAGAGAGAAGTGGTTGCTTTTTCGCCTTTGGAAACAACCCAAATCTTCTTACCCTTCCATTTGCTAAGAATATACTATAATAATTAAATTCCAAGAACTAACCTCTTAAACACAAAGATTTTATAGAACTATCATGCTTGTTATGAAGGGGATATCAATTGTTGGGTTCTCAAGAAGTACCTTTTTTATGAGTTGGTGACACCGGTTTTTCTTTATGGAGTTGAGGTGTGGGGCGGGAGAAGACTTTGACATAATTACACCACACTTGGTGTACATGTTGACTAAAGCATTGCCAATCAAAATTCTACTTTTCAATTATGAATCGATTTTGCCACATGTTGGCTTCTTACATAGTGGCATATGCCTCAAAATGCAAGCATAGATGATTCCATTTGCAAAGATGTCCTCGCTTTAGAACCTTTGTAAACAATCCTAATGTTTCTTTGCCCTACGCGTGTTGGTTGATATACCCTAAAATTAATGCATTATTATCTACGTATGTATGGAAAGGAATCTCTCTCTCTCTCTCTCTCTCTCTCTCTCTCTCTCTCTCTCTCTCTCTCGCACAATATTGCTTCTCGGCACTATCTTGAGTGATACACATTGACTTCAAGATATCTTAGAGAAATACACGTTTCAATTGAGGTCTTTGGGATCTTTCTTAAGGAAAAATTCCCCTTTGAGGTCCTCTCTCTCTCTCTCTCTCTCTCTCTCTCTCTCTCCCCCCCCCCCCCCCCCAAAAATGGATGATGGGTCACTCATTGAAAAATTGGCAATTACTTAGAAGAAGTTTTGAAACAAAAGGCAAGAGTTTAAACATGGTTTGACACGTTAGAGGAAGATCTTAGTCTCCAATAGCCCATTGTCTTTAAAAAAGATTCCTGCTACACTTATTGGCTTGTGCAATTGGACCCTTTGAACACAACAATTAGAGTCACTAGTGCAGCCAGCATCCTTCGGCCACCTCTCTCTCAATTTTCACGCCACACTCCCCCCCCCCCGCCCCCCCCCCCCCCCCCTCTCTCTCTCTCTCTCTCTCTCTCTCTCTCTAGAGTAAAACCCCCAAGTTAAGGACAATTAAAAAGTAGGGGCCAATAGAGGGAAATTCAAACTGTGGTAATTCTGTCTTCCACTTGAAGTAATGAATTTGAGTAAACCTTATGTGAAAAGAAAGACCTTGTCAAAATCTCCTCATACCCCATGCTAATCACATCATGACTTGAATAATTTAATAATAGAGTAGAGACAAGCAAAATGTGTCCCTATAATGGAACTGTCCTTTTATTGGGGGTTTTACCCGATGTTCTCTGTGTGGCTAGGGCTACACAGAGCACTGCCGGATGAAGCTAGGCTCGCCATGTGTCAGGGGGGGGGGGGGGAGTCCCTCCTCCTTTTATAACAGTATAGATGGGTCTCTCTCTCTCTCTCTCTCTCTCTCTCTCTCTCTCTCTCTCTTTTTTAGGATTAATTGCGTATTATTTTTTTAACTGCAATTGCTTGATAATGGTATATAGTTTTTTGAGGCTACACAACAATGACAATCTCCAATATTGTAAAACATCATTTACCCATTCAAGAACATCCCACCCTATTGTGAATAATTAGTCTCAGTTGCAATCCATGCTTCAAGAAGACATTTCCAGCACTTTGTTGAGGATTAGTACTTACAACATCATTTGTGATTATTGCACTTGTCTATGGTGGCACCTTGAATTCTTTGGCTGCAAATTTCAACACTGCTATAAATGGTGCTTCCTTTGGCCCACACTAAATAATTTCAAAGGAAACTTAGGATGTGACATGAGCGTCACTTTGAATGAGACCTTACCTCTAGATGGCTTCGTTGGCTGCACAGCAGGACCCATATTCTTGGGTACCTTGGCATTTTTCACTGTGATTTCTCCTTCTTCTTCTTGCTCTCTCTCTCTCTCTCTCTCTCTCTCTGGCAAGTCTGTAGGAAGCTGCAAGCATTCACAACTGCGCCATGGCTATTGCACTATCTCTTTGCAGGATGAGAGTTTACTTATACATAAAGACCTTGCAACTTTATACTCCTTATGAGTGCGCACTGCATAAATGCAGTCTGTGGAAATAGGGCCGATGGACCATTTGGCTAGAAACCATGCAAAAAATAGAAAGAGAGCAAGTAGTTCCATCTAATGAGTCGACTATGGTAGAGATGGCTTTCTTACCTCTTCAGCTACCCCAATGGGAGTGGCTATAGTGGTTGAGCTTCCCAGCTTTGCCCTACTTGTAAGATGTAGGATTACCCAACTTTGCCCTATAAGCTATAGGCTTTCCTAGCTTTGCCAGGTAAGCTGTAGGATCTCTCTCTCTCTCTCTCTCTCTCTCTCTCTCTCTCTCTCTCTCTCTCTCTCTCTCTCTCTCTCTCTCTCTCTCTCTCTCTCTGTGGCGCTTGAGCTTCCCAAGTTTTCTCTGTAAGCCAGAGGCTTTCTTGCCTCTTTAGCTACTCTTCTTAGCTACTTTTGGAAATGGAAATTGAGAGGCGGATCAGAGTAGCTAGTTGCATACCAAAAGCGATCCACCCCAAAAGGATATCAAAGATCATGGTTGCCTTAGAGTCGTCACCTAGAGTGAGAAAGAGAAAGAGAGAGTGAGAGTCTTGTCTTTCCCCCCGATAAGAAAACACAAATAGCAGCATGCATGCACGCAGAGCCTACTACATCGTATTAATACATCCTCTCTCTCTCTCTCTCTCTCTCTCTCTCTCTCTCTCTCTCTCTCTCTCTCTCTCTCTCTCTCTCTTCTCTCTTTTGCGCTTCCACAATACTTGAGTTGCAGGTAGTATCTTGCATTCCATATGACAAGATCTCACAATCTATTATCGCATGCGCCGGGCAGCGCTTTCACTTACTCCCGAGCTATGCCCATTTTTTCAAGGCAAGTTCTGGAATCAGATGCTCGTGTATTGGCAGCTATGTTGAATGGTGAGTGTTTTCTTTTTTGTGGAAAGTAGAAATTGATTAACAGAGATACAAGGAACCCACAGGTAGAGGTTGGTCCATCTGTTTGGCTAGCTGCATAGGAATAGATTTTTTCCTTATGCTAACTATCTTAGCCCTAGCAGTAGGATGGACAACCCCTCTTTTGGGGGGAGATGAGAAAATGTCATAGTAAAATTCTTTAGCCACTTTCAGATTCTGTGCATGTGAGTCAACAACACCTCGTCAGCATTCATCAAGAAGGGAATAAAGTCCTTGAATATCTAGTCTATCAATCTTACCTACCCACAATTCCCTTGTCCAAAGGAGCGAGGACTTGGCTGCTAGGAGCTCTTCTTCTTTAAGGTTATCTTTAAGATCATTCAAAAGAGGACTAGGAGGACCACTTGGGACCTGCCCATTCTCTAAGATATCAATTTTACTCCTTATCATCTGAAGGAGTACGAGTGGAAGTGTGACGCGAGAGAGAGTGCGAGAAGAAGAGCACGACGATATGGTGAACTCGCTCTACTGTAATGTGTAGAGCATAGTGAGTTCTTATTAGGTTTTCACAAAAGAATATGTGTACATACCTGGCGGCCCGCCCACTTACCTGGGCGACCACATTGGGATTTATACCCCAACAACCTCCCACTTAAAGTCTAATGTGATACTTTAAGTGTGAGAGAAGCTACTATACAAGCTAATATACAAGAGATGTAGAGAAGTGATGTACTACCCTACACCTAACTGCTTGCGAAAGTGCGCAAAGCTCTCTGAGGGAAGTCCTTTTGTGAGTAGATCAGCAGGATTTTTTGTGGTGTGAACTTTGACAAGCTGAATTTTCTTATCCTTGAGCATTTCCTTGATGAAATGATACTTCACATCCACATGCTTTGTCTTTGAGTGATAAACTGGATTGCGAGCCAGCTGTATAGCACTCTGACTATCACAATATAACACGGGCATCTCTTCTTTGATTCCCAAATTTTTTACTAGTCGATTAAGCCAAATTGATTCTTTGCATGCCTCTGATGCTGCAACATATTCAGCCTCTGTAGTAGACCGAGTAACACAATCTTATAATCTAGAACGCCATGATACTACTCCACCAGCCAATGTAAAGACATACCCTGACGTAGACCTTCGGTTGTCTAAGTCACCTGCATAATCTAAGTCTGTAAAACCCTTTACACTTAGCTCCTGACTCCCATAGCATATACGCATACTCTTTGTAGCTTTCAGGTATCTCAATATTCCGTTCACTGCCTCCCGGTATTTCTTGCCTGGGTTTGACATGTATCGACTTACTACTCCCATTGCAAATGCAATGTCTGGGCGAGTAGCAATCATTGCATACATCAAACTACCCACTACAGAAGCATATGGAATCTTATCCATTTCAGCCTGTTCTTCCTCAGACACAGGACAATCTTGTTTGCTAAGTTTCACATATGGTGGCAATGGAACACTCAATGCCTTTCCCTTCTCCATATTGAAACGTTGCAAAACCTTGTCAATATACTCTATTTGAGATAACAAAATCAACTTCTTTGATCTGTCTCTCTCAATGCGCATACCAAGTATATGACTTGCCTCACCCATGTCTTTCATGTCAAACGATTTTGCCATCTTTGAATTCAAAGCTGAAATTTCTTCCAAGTGCTTGCCAGCAATCAACATGTCATCCACATACAAAATAAGGATCATCCAACTACCATCCTCAGCCTTCTTTGTATATAGACAGTGATCGAACTCACTACGTTTGTAGCCTTGAGAAAGCATAAACTTGTGGAATTTATGGTACCATGCCCTCGGTGATTGTTTTAAGCCATAAAGACTCTTTAACAACTAGCATACCAAATCTTCCTTGCCTTTCTCAACAAACCCTTCTGGCTGCTGCATGTAAATTTCCACATCTAAATCACCATGCAAGAACGCTGTCTTGACATCCATTTGGTGCAACACCAAATCTAATATGGCAGCCAATGCAAGATAGCATCTCAATGTAGTCATCTTGACCACCGGAGAGAAGACTTCATCAAAGTCAATGCCTTGTTCTTGCTTAAAGCCCTTGGCAACAAGCCTTGCTTTGTACTTTGGCTGACTATCATGAGCGGTGATCTTATACCTGTAAACCCATTTACAAGGTAGAGCCTTTTTGCCATGTGGTAATTTAACTAGCTTCCATGTCTGGCTTTTATGCAGATATGTCTGACTGCATGGCCAATTGCCAATTCCCGGAGTCCTTCATTTGCACTGCTTCCTTGTAACATGAAAGCTCATTACAATCAGTCAACATGACATAGTTCATAGATGGAACAAACCGATCAGGAGGTCCCGTGATACATCCAGATCTATGTAAAATAGGTGGCTCAGGCTCAGCCACAACCTGTGGTTCCAATCTATCATGTCCTTGCTCCTCTTGATCTCTAACATTTTGTCTTGCACGTGCATGTCCATCTTCTTGGAAGACAACTCTTCTAATCTCCTCAACCCTCTCTGGTTTAGAATGATATTTGGATTCATTAAGGTGAACATCATTTCTGCGGATAACCTTTCTGGATTTGGGATCCCAAAGTCTGTACCCCATCTCACCAGAATTACCATAGCCTAGAAAGATGCACTTTCTACTCTTTGGCTCAAGTTTGTTCCTAAATTCCTTTGGAACGTGAGTATATGCCTCACAACCAAAGACTCTGAGATGCTTGTATGAGGGAATTTTGCCTGACCATACCATCTCTGGCACTGAATCCTTCTGCAAAACCTTGCTAGGAGATCTATTTATAAGATGAATAGCTGTTGATACAGCTTCAGCCCAAAACCCATTTGGCAGTTGTGCATTAGACAACATACTTCTGACCTTCTCTTGTATGGTCCTATTCATCCTCTCAGCAACACCATTTTGAGGAGGATTGTAAGGAGCAGTAAGTTCATGTTTTATACCTTTTGACTCACAAAAGTCCTGAAAGGCCTTTGAAACATACTCTCCACCATTGTCAGTGCGTAAGCATTTAAGCTTCTTGCCACTCTGATTCTCCACAAGTGTCACAAACGTTTTGAAAACACTAAACGCTTCATCCTTGAGCTTGAGAAAGTAAACCCATACTTTCCTCGAGTAATCATCTATAAATGTCATAAAGTAAGAAGCTCCCCCTAGAGATAGGTTAGGCATAGGTCCACACAAATCACTATGAACAAGTGCCAATTGTGTATCTCTTCTACTCCTTCTATGCTTATGTGGCTGCTGTGTTTGCTTACCATACAGACAATGTTCACAGAATTCAAAATGATTAAATGAAAAGCCAGGAAAATAACCAGAACGAGACAAGATTTCCATTCCCTTCTTGGACATAGGTCCTAACCGGCTATGCCACAAAGAAACGTTCGGCTGCTCAGTTACATTGATTACATTTTTAGAGACATTTGATACATAAATCATGTAAAGTCCTCCAGACTTTACTCCATGTGCTACTGTCATCGAACCCTTGGATATCTTCCACATGTTTTGTCCAAAAGTGGTGACGTAGCCAGCATCATCAAGTAAACCTGTGCTGATCAAGCTCTTTGTAATTGCGGGAACATGTCTCACATTCTTCAGCGTGAAAGAAGATCCATTCTCAAACTTCAATTGAACATCTCCAACACCTAAGATATCACATGTCTATCCATTACCTAGCCGAACATGATCTTTAGTGGTCACATAAGAGGTAAACCACTCCTTGTTTGGAGACACATGAAGTGATGCCCCTGAGTCTATAATCGAGTCACTCAGTGCATTTCCATCAGATGCTGTAAGAAGAGCTGAGTCCATTGTGTTCTTCAAGAAGTAGATGTCTCCTGACACTAGACTGTCACCCTCTGCAATAGTGTTTGTCACATTTATTTCTTGAATCTTCACTGAGGACTTGTTCTTCTCACCATGGTCTTCAGCTTTCTCTTTGCCGTTTTCTGCTTTCCATTCTCTGCAGTCTCTTTTCATGTGACCCTTCTTGCCACAATGGTAGCATTCTATGTCACTCTTGCCTTTAGCACTGCGGGACTTGCTACGAGACTGATTCCTCTTTCCACCTTTGTACTTTTCTTTGGTCCTTCTCCTGACAACTAAGGTTGTTCCTTTGCCTTTGTCCATTGTCTTTCTATTGGTTTCTTCAGTAAGCAGAATTCCTTCTACACCTGCTATGTTCAAACCATCTGGAGGTGCAAAATTACTCAAAGCTGTGCGAAAAGTGTCCCAACTTTCCGGCAATGTGATCAACAGGAAAATAGCTCTAACAGGTTCATCAAACTTGACACCTTGAGCTGACAACTGACTGTAGATGGTGTTGAATTCATTCAGATGATTGGACATAGGTGTCCCTTCTTTCATCTTCAAGTCAACAAGATTCTTAAGCCAGTATACCTGTGAAGCTGCACTCTGCTTCTCATAAAGATCACTCAGCTTTGTCCATGCTTCATAAGCCGACATCTCGTCTGCTAAATTGAAGTAAACGCTTTCTGCCAAAGTCATCATAATGGTAGAAAGTGCCAATTCATCCATTTCGCTCCATTCATCTTCGTCCATATCTTGTGGTTTTATCCCCTTGAGATTTATAGGTTTTATCTGCTTCTTTTGTACCAACACGTGCCAAATCTGCTTCTTCCACAATGGGAAATTGGTTCCATCCAGCTTCTTGATATTGTAAAGAGCAGTGTCCTGTGATCCAGCCATAGCTACGCTTCATAGTAGTTTACTTTCCTGGGAAAAATTCGGCAGAGTTTCCACTGTAAACTGACCTCTGAACCAATATCAACCTGTCAAATGAACCAAGAAAGCTTCAGATTCTGCAAAAATTTTGACAGAGTCTCCTTTGTAAAATGGCTCTGGTGTACTAAAAAAACAGACCAAAAAACAGCTCAAAAACACTGTCTCTCTGACACTGTAAGCTGCGGGTAAACCTGTCCTGCACCTGTACTGTCTCTCACTGTCCTGTAAGCATAGATTGTGACAATGCCTCAACGGTAGTAAAGCAAAGATGTAATCCCAACTGTCTAAATCACAGTCAATACATCCTAGCTGCCTATCTAAGGGTGCTTGAGGGATCGCTGCAAGACCTGTATCACCGAAAGGATATCAACATTTGAGAATCCCCCAGCTCAATAAAACCTCACTCGACCCTCAACAAAGGCTGCAGTGAATCTGAGAATACATAGACTTCCCACAAAATCATACATCCACAAATTTCCCATTATATGTTGTAACCGCTGCGGCGGTTGTTTGCTGCGTGACTCACAGCCAGCAAACCCTCAACAGACATACATCATCTCTGACAATACATCCCATGTGGAAGTACCTGCAATGTCAGGATGAAATTTGGAATATCAAGCAACAAACACAAGCTACCCGATGAACTAGTGGATGTCGCCTACAGTCTGTGTGTAGATGCGCCCGTGTCGTATGTGACACCCCTCCAAGAACTGTGAGCCGTCCTTTGATGTGTAGACAACCACAAATCAACACACTGGGAGTGCCGATATCTTCAGCACCTGCAGTTGTAGGCCGAAACTCCAAATTTGCAGAGTCAGATGTGCACCCGCTGAGACCACGTAGTCGAAAATGGCCTGTGCAGAACTTTGTCGAAGCTGAACGGTGGCCGAGATGACCTCACAAGATTTGGGGCCATGTCTTCGCCTATCGAATCTCACTCCAATCTAAGCAGGTGACTCTGGCTACCTGCAAATGCTGCCCCGAGCCTTGATCTGAGCTCTGATGCCAGCTGAAGGAGTATGAGCGGAAGTGTGACGTGAGAGAGAGAGTGCGAGAAGAAGAGCACGACGATATGGTGAACTCGCTCTATTGTAATGTGTAGAGCATAGTGAGTTCTTATTAGGTTTTTACAAAAGAATATGTGTACATACCTGGCGGCCCGCCCACTTACCTGGGCGACCACATTGGGCTTTATACCCCAACATCATCATCCTTCTTCTACTCCTAAGATCCTTGCCTTTTTGTTTCTGCTTGGTCCCATGCTTTAAAAGCAAATGAATTAACAGCAAAGGCATGAGAAAACGTACCTGTGATCCTTTCTCTAATAGCATCTATGGACAACAAGGTCTAATCCAGATAAGGCCAGCCAGCTTTAAACATGCAAGATTCCTTATGAATATCTAACACAATGGAGGCATGATCAGACAACATAAGAGAATTGTCCTTTTTAGAGTTTACCCACCAGATGTCATCAAGAAGCCCAGAGCTCATGTAGAATTTGTCTAGTCTGGCTGCTATATAACACGTGCCATGCTGTCTATTTGTCCATGTCATCTCAGTCTCCTCTGATATATCAACCAGGTGAAGTTTGCTGGCTACATTATCCATGAATGGTGTGTGTTGTGCTGCTATCCCATGGTGGAAGAGAGGCCTATATGGTTGCAAGGATTTGCAACCATGTGGAGCCTCACTCTTTCTTTGTTAATAGATAATAATAATATAGATGAATATCTTACAATACATGTGCGCGCGTGGAGAGAGAGAGAGAGAGAGAGAGAGAGAGAGAGAGAGAGAGAGAGAGAGAGAGAGAGAGAGAGAGAGAGAGAGAGAGAGAGAGAGAGAGAGAGAGAGAGAGAGAGAGAGAGAGAGAGAGAGAGAGAGAGAGAGAGAGAGAGAGAGAGAGAGAGAGAGAGAATTGATTGGAAATGCAATGGTGACTTTGCTCTTACAAGGGGTAAACTTTAAATGTTGTTCTTTAAGGCTTTAGCCATCACTGACCTTTGTGCATAGTACCATCAGTCGATGTAACGAAATATGTCTATAACATTGATTGTAGTGGAATTAAAGCAACAATAGTGAGCGCGCATTTATTGAAGAGAATTCCTAAAGAGCATAACAATAGCACTTGATTAAAGGTAGAAAAATGAATATTATACCTAGTTAGCTTGGCATGAATAATACTTGTAAAAGAGAGAGAGAGAATTAGAGAAATTGACAATATTTGAGGATCGGATTCACTTGGATCCGGTCCCCCCTCAAAATGGATTTTGTATTATAGATTCTCCCACGAAGAGAGACTTGGTACAATAGATGCTTTGTGCTCCTTGAGACCTCGTTGATGCAATGAAGATGGTAAGCTTCATGCACCAAAATTATTCCCTTAACTACCTTGCAAAAACATTAACTTCCCCAACCTTAATCCCAAGACCTCAAACACCTTCAAAGGTGGAGAGAGCTAGCAGGGAGTGAGGGAAGGGAAGAGGAAGAAGAAATAGCATACGAGAAAGAAGTATTTTCCTCTCATATCATTACTCATACAGCATAGCATATCATAGTACACATGACAACAATTTCTTTGAAGCATGGCTCTTGGTTGGATTTACACTCCATAGCCAAGAGCTGTTGGTGTAGGCTCTCTACTTCTCAAGCTTGGAGAAGGAGCTAGAGTTCCTACTCAACATCATGAGAGAGTGTGTGAGTGTAGGAGAATGAGCCAAAATGAGTTCCCTCCTTGCCTAGGTCGACCTCTCTCTCTCGCTCTTTACTCATGCTTGATCACTATTGGCCCTTGCCAAGCCTGGCCAATCACATGCTATGGTCATTTCAAGAAATAGTGGTAGCATCTGGATAAGTGTCTTGCTTTTTCCTTTGAGAGAGAGGGTTTGAATAATGCTTAGATAATTATTTAACTAATCTAAATTTTCATTGAGCCTCTCTTAAGGTCATCCAATAGGCTTTAGGCACAATATGAGGGAACCCTTGCTTGTGTCTTATATGCCTCTTGTGTCTTATATGCCTCTTGTGGAAGGGGTGACCCTTGAGGGGTGCATGTGTTTTCTCTATCCTCCCCTACTTCTTGGGCCCGCCCCCTCCTTTGTAGGCACCTTTTTGACTTCAAGCACCTCAAGCTACTCAAGAATCTTAGTCATCAAGAACCTCAAGCACCTTGGTCATCAAGCATGACAAGCACCTCAAGCACCTTAGTTAGCTCAAGCACGACAAACACCTCAAGCACCCTAGTCAGCTCAAGCACGACAAGCACCTCAAGCACCTTAGTGAACTCAAGCACGACAAGCACCTCAAGCACATGCCTAGATTGTCTAAGGTATAAAGTACCTAAAGGTCCTAGGTCTAAGGACTTTTAACACTAACCTTTGGAGGTATTTAATGAAGCTAACCCTAAGGTATTTTAAGATTCATTACCTGCTCATTTCTCTTTGGTAGAACATCTCCCTTGTGGACCCTTAATGAGAGGTATCCTTCTCTCCCTTTTGGTCCCATGCTAAGATAGATCTACAAGAACATATCTATATTTCAACTCTTATTCCCATTCATTTTACCACATTAATGATCAACTCAATATGAGAAAATCATTTGGGATTGTTAGATATTATACTTTATGACATTACCTCTCTCTTGAAACCATAGTCGTCCTCCATGAGGTAGAGAAGATAAAGCCTTAGTCATTATTCTATGTTTCTTAGTGGATAGAGTATCCCTTTTTACCATATGACATCATTCCAACATGGGTGAGTAATCCATGTGGTGCTTGGGAGACTTAGCTACCGCAAGCATGTCCGCTCTTTAGTTCATATCATACTCCCAAAGTAGAGTGTCAAATTATACTTGGTGTTTGGGAGACTTCGCCATCACAACAAGATTCTAAGCATGCATACTACTTAAATTTGTACACAATAAAAACAGAACTAGTCTTATAAGACAAAATAATTGTCCATTCAAAAAGAATTTACATTTGCTTACTCTAATTTAGAATTGTAAGCATTGACAATGTTCATACTATCCGTAAGCTTTGCTCCTTGCATCCATCTAGCATCATAGTATCAGATTTGAAAAGGATCATAGTATCTTTTTGCTAGCTTAGCATAATACTTTTGGTGGTACATAGGATTTTTGTCTGTCGTTTGTCTCAATCGAGCCTTGGGAAACTTGAGTAGAACCCAATCATTTTCCCTGAAAGTTAAGGCACTTTTGTGCTTGTTAGCAGTATCTTTTTGCCTTTGGACATAGCCTCCTTAATCTTTCGAAAAGATTCTTGTAGGTCTCGGCTATACTCATCAACACAACGAAGATCTTCCCATGTACCTTAAGTAGCAAGGAAGTTTTTGGTCCCCTCAATGATTTCAAATGGTGCCTTCCCTGTAGTAGTATGGATAGTGTTATTGTACGCATATTCCACAAGAGGTAGGTACTTCTCCCATTGTGAGTGTTGATCTACTTCCATAACATAGGTCTTGAGTAGATCTAGAATCGTAAGGTTAGCTATCTCACTTTGGCCATCGGTTTGTGGGTGATAGGCTGAAGAGAAATTTAGCCTTGTACCTAGATTCTCAAAGAGACCCTTCCAAAAATTACTGGTCATTTGAGATGTCTATCTCACATTATGGATATTGGTAAGTGTCCGGCCAATGGTAGGACCAGGCAGCAGGCCAAAGGCCAGGGACTAAATGGCTTAGTGCGGCTAGGAGCCGAGGGCCAGTCATAAGTTAAGGGGTCCTACTTGCAAGGGCCAAGGGTTATAAGTAGGGAGGTTGGGAGGATAATGATATGCCAGTCCACCCTTTGGCCTCTCAGCAAGCCACGGTGTTTGGAAATATGTGATATGAAGAGGGTTTCCATTTGATGTGCCTTAATAGTCTTTTTGAGAGGTATGAAATGTGCTTGTTTATTAAACGTGTTGAATATTAGCATATTCATGTATTTCCATGGATAGACTTGGGTAATCCAAAGATAGAATCCATGGATATACTCTCCCATGGTGAATTAGAAATTGGCAATGGCTAGAAATCCAGGTTGCTTCCCTCTATTATATTTGGTCTTTTGGCATACCATACATTTTGAAACATACTCTTGTATGTCTACTTTCATGGTAGGAGAATAGAAATACGTCTCTACTGTAAGAGTAGGTTGGATCCCTCTTTGCACTACATAGGGAGGAGCATAGGATTCATACATTAGTTTTTCACAAAGGGAGTTAGTAATACATATCCTATTGGCATGGAGAAGATAACCATTCTGCAAGGTGAATGGTTCTTCTTTCTTCCTTAAGGCAAGGACTAACATTATATCCTTGAAATCAGGGTTAGTAACATACTCATCTATCATAGAAGATAGATCATCGTGAGTTACTATAGACACTACATTTACCTTTGGTCCTCATGATAGTGCATTGGCCACTTGATTGTGCTTGCCAGAAAAATGAGGAATATAAAAATTAAATTGTGAAAGAAAATTTTTCCACCTCATTTGTTTGTTGGAAAGCTTGGCTTGCATCATGAAGTACTTTAAACTTTGGTGATCCGTTCGTAGGATGAATGGAATCCCCAAACGATAATGCTTCCATGTGTCAATGGCTTGTAGGACAATTAGTAGCTCCTTTTTGTATATGCCCAACACTCGCTCATCAGAATTGAGTCTTCAAATCTTGTATGCTATGGCATGCCCTTCTTGAAGCAAAACTGCTCCAAGAAAATCTCCACAAGCATCCCATTGGACCTCAAATGGTTTTGAGAGATCTAGAAGTGTAAGCTCATGTTGAGAGGTAAGCTTCTCTTTGAGCTTGTCAAAAGCATTTTTCCCTTTTGCAATTCACGTATACTTAATGTTCTTCTTTGTTAAGTTATTTAAATGGTCCTTCTATTTGCAAGAATTGTTCTATGAAGCATCTATAGTATGCACACATACTGATAAAGCTTCATAGCTCATGTAGATTCCTTGGGTTAGACCATCCTTTTATTACCTCTAACTTTGTTGGATCCATATGGATACCATCTTGAGAGATATTGACCTAAGTATTCAATATCTTGAAGGAAAAATTCACTCTTCTTTTGATTAATGGAAAGCTTAACTTCCCTCAAAGCTTGAAAGATTACTCGGAGATTTTGCTTATGTTCCTCGAGAGAATTCGAATAGATGATGATATTTCCAAAAAGCACTCCAGTAAACTTGCGGTGGGGTCTCAATTTTTTCTCCATTAAGCGGTTGAATGTGGCCGGAGCATTTGTCAAGCGAAAAGGCAAGACAACATATTTATAAAGACGAAATGTTATGTGGAAAGCGATCTTTACAATATCTTCATTCACTATCCTTATTTGATGATAGCACTTTTAAGGTCAATCCTACTAAATTAGGTAGAACCTCGTAGCTTATCAAACAGATCTTCTACCCACGGTACGGGGAAATCTGTTCTTGATAGTAATGCAATTTAATGCTCTGTAGTCAACACACATATGGTATGTGCCATCTTTCTTTTGCACTAATAGACGGGTGAACAAAATGGAGAGGAACTAGGCCTCACCATCCCCTTGTCTACCAGTTCATGCACTTGCCTCATAATCTCCTCTTGTTGAGCTTGAGAAACTCTATAAGGAGTCTTATTAGGTGGTGAGCTCCCAAGTAGAAGCTCTATCTTATCATCATCATGGCCTAGTTTTGGAGGTAACTCTCCAGAGATGTCATCGATAAAAACATCTTTATATCTATTTAGAAAATTAGACAACTCTTATTCCTCTTGATTCCTACCACTTTGAATTGCTAAAACATTAGGTTCATTTATGGACTCTTTAACAAAAACCGTGTACGTAGAAACTGAGCTTTTCGTTGACTTATCAAAAGCAAGTGACTTTACAAGAGGTATAGTACCTCTTGACTCATTAGCATCTTCGTACACATTATTTTCCATGTAGGCAAAATAAATTCTCCTTTTAGGGGGATTCATATTGGCAGCCATGTGGTTGAACCATGGTGCCTCTAGGATAACATCCTCATGTTGGAGAGGGGAGATGAAAAAGTCCTCTTTGTCAACGTAGCTTTGGACATGAAGCCTTGATTACCCAAACAAGGGAGTAATAAAGGGTTGTTGTCCCTTGAAAGCTCCATCGCTAGTCACAATATCTCCCATCTGGAAAGCTTGTATGCCCAGCTTAATGGCGAACTCCGTTGATATGAAGTTGTGAATAGACCAGTGGCAAAAAGGATAAAGGCATCATGCTCCCTCACCTTTCCCCAAGCATAGTAAAGGGATGATCCTTTGCAATGAGTATCCTCTTTTGGAGCTTCAACCATGGAAGCTCTAGGAATCTCATTGTGTGAATTCCTTTTCTTGGGGCAAGAACGATAGCCATGTCCCTCCTCCCCACACTTGAAGGATTTATGCTCTTTGCAGAAAGCTTCTAACTTTTCAGGAGAGAGTTTGTTTTTAACTTTGTAAACGCCTTTCTCCTTGCTCTTATTGTTGCTGTTGTTGTTGTTGCTGTTGCTAGAATTGCCTTGGGAAGAATTTTGAGCATTGTTCTTCCCTTTAGGTTCATTTTGATCTTTGGTTTTATGGGCTTAAAATTCCTTTTATCCCCTTGTTGGAAACTGATTTGTGAAGTGACCATATTATGGTGAATCACTTCGGTGATGGTCCCAGGCCTGTAAGAGTTAACATACTCGGCCATATCTTCAACTAATCTTGCACAAAATTGTTGATTTTGTTTTGCAAAGTCTATCTTTTGGTAGATGGTAGCTTTGGGATGTAAATCCCAAATCTTTTCCACATACTTAGGGATAGAATCATTAGGAGTTAGCTTTAAACTTGCCCATTTGGTAAGCACTTTGTCTTTGGCGTCGCTTGTAAGAAATTGCTTCATTATGGAAACTCGTAGAGTTTTCCATGTCTTGGGAGCTTTGCCATTACCTCATAGACTAGCCCACCATTGTCAGGCAGGCTTTTGAAAATGCATGGCTACATGACATAGCTTGGAGGACTCAGTGAAGCCCTCATCTCCAAAGGCCACATCAAATTGTTGGATGAAGGACAAAACTTTGTCCGTAGCACCAAAGGTGCCATCATAGGTGAGAAAATACATGCTGTTTCCTCCCTCCTTAAACTTCTTAAGCTTGTAAGACCTTTTCCAAGCAACATAGGATTTGTGATGTCCTCCCCTCTTGTGTTCTCTAGGAGAAAAACCACTGCTCTCATCAGAAGAGGAGAAAGATGATGAAGACGGAGAAGAGGATGACCTCTTTCTCGCCTTTTTCTTCTTTTGATTACTCTCTTCCCTCTCAGAATGACCACGAGAAGGACTATATGATGATCTTTTCCTCTTGGAAGGAGTTGGGATCATTGAGACCGCCGTCTTCGTGGAGCCACATCCTTGGAATAATTTGGAGATTCACTTCTTTCTCTTTAATAGGGTTCCTCCTCTTCTCTCACCGGAGAAAGTCTTCTTTTGGAAGTCTCTACAAGAGGCTTCCTAAGATCTCTCTTTGCTTCGGGAGTTTGGAGAATCCCATGAGTGCAAAGTTGTTGGTAAACTTTGGCTTGCAAGGCAGGGTTTCCCATTGCTTGTTACGACCTAGTAAGAAGATAGCTCACAAACATGGGGGAATCATTAGTAGCACCTTCATGTGAAAAATCAAAGTCATCAACATTCATTCTACTCTCTTTATTATTGTCAGCCATGCTAGCTAAATCTGTATTTATGCTACTTTGTGCTTTGGCAACTTAAAACTTTAGTCGCTACTCTTCTTTACTTTTGAAAATTAGCTCTCAAGCAGCCACACCCATCGTTTAGAGACCGTTGATTACTAAGAGTAGTTGAGAGGATCTAACGTTGCTCGATTGATTATGGTTCTTGTTGAGCTTTCTAGTGGCTCAATAATGGTTAAGCAAAAAATACTCCATTATAAAGTCTAAAGTTCCCAACGGTGTACCTCAAACTAAGTTCTTTTCAATCAGGATAATAAATCCTTGTCCCACCTACCCAAGCAATGAACAGGTCCAACATTTCATGGACAACTTAAGGACCTCTCTTCTTAAGAAGGGAAAGAGAAACCAATAGCTCTGATACTAATGTAATGGATATGGCTGTAACATTGATTGTAGCAGAATTAAAATAACAATAGTGAGCATTTCCTTAAGAAAATTTGTAAAGAGCATAATAAGAGCCTTGATTAAAGGTAGAAAAATGAACATTATACCTAGTTAGCTTGGCATGAATAATAATTGTAAAAGAGAGAGATAATTAGAGAAATTGACAACAGTTGAGGATATATCCAATTTACTTGGAGCCAATCCCCCCTCCAAAAGGCTTTTGTATTTTAGATTCTCCCATGAAGAGAGACTTGGTACAATACATGCTTTGTCTTCCTTGAGACCTCGATGCAATGAAGATGGTCATGCACCAAAATTATGCCCTTTAACTACCTTGCAAAAACATTAACTTGTCCTCAACCTCAATCCAAAGACCTCAAACACCTTCAAAGGTGGAGGGAGCTAGCAGGAAGGAGTGAGGGAAGGGAAGAGGAGGAAGAAGTAGCATACGAGAAAGAAGTAGTTTCCTGTCATATCATTACTCATATAGCATAGCATAGCATAGTAATGAAAATGAAGAACATGGAAAGCATTGCTTTGAAGCATGAATCTTGGTTGGATTTGCACTCCATAGCCAAGAGGTGTTGGTGTAGGCTCTCTACTTCTTAAGCTTGGATAAGGAGATGGAGACGTTCTTGCTTAACAGCATGAGAGAGAGTGTGAGTGTAGGAGAATGAGCAAAAATGAGGCCCCTCCTTGCCTAGGTCGACCTCTCTCTCTCTTCACTCATGCTTGATCACTATTGGCCCTTGCCAAGCCAAGCGAATCATAGGCTATGGTCATTTCAAGCAATAGGGGTAGCATTTGATCAAGTGTCCTCCTTTCCCCTTTAAAGAGAGGGTTTGAATAGTGCTTAGATAATTATTTAATTAATCTGATTTTTTATTGGACCTCTCTAAAGGTCATCCAATAGGCTTTAGGCATAGTATAAAAACCTTGCTAGGGGATTGACATGTGTCTTATATGCCTCTTGTGGAAGGGGCGACCCTTGAGAGGGTGCATGTGTGTTTCTCCTCCCCTACTTCTTGGGCTTGCCCCCTCCTTTGTAGGAACCTTTTCTACTTCAAGCACCTAAAGCTACTCAAGAATCTAGTCATCAAGAACCTCAAGCACCTTGTTCATCAAGTATGACAAGAACCACAAGCACCTAGGTCATCAAGCATGAGAAGAACCTCAAGCACCTTCCTCAGCTGAAGCACCTTAGTCAAATCAAGCACGACAAGCACCTCAAACACATGCCTAGCTTGCCTAAATTCTAAAGTACCTAAAGGTCCTAGGTGTAAGGATTCTAACACTAACCTTTGGAGGTCTTTAATGAAGATAACTCTAAGGTCTTTTAAGATTCATTACCTGCTCGTTGCTCTTTGGTAGACCATCTCCTTTTGGACCCTTAATGAGAGGTAGCCTTCTCTCCCTTTTGGTCCCGTATTGAGATAGACCTAGAATCACATATCTATATTCTAACTCTTATTCCCATTCATTTTTCCACATTAAATGATCAATTCAATATGAGGGAATCATTTGGGATAGTTAGATATTATATTTTATGACATTCGATGTCTTTACTTACACGTTCGTTATTTTGTTGTGTGGCAAATGGCACTAGAAGGGATTATCACACTATAAAATGCAAAGCTCCATTCAAAATTTTGATGACTTCTTATTTCTTATTTATTCTATGTTGTGTGTGTGTGTGTACATGTACTTGCATGCGAGAGAGAGAGAGAGAGAGAGAGAGAGAGAGAGAGAGAGAGAGAGAGAGAGAGAGAGAGAGAGAGAGAGAGAGAGAGAGAGAGTCATGTGATCCTATGTTTTTTTCTATGAAAAAATATTGAATTAAAGGAAGAAAGAAAAACTATGCTACAAAGGGCCTCAAAGGAGGGGAAAGTGGCCATCCCCAAATAGGTTTAGGAGTTACGGCAATCCTCAGATATGGTACATGTGTCTCTCTCTAGGTCAAAACCTAAGCATCTTGGCTCTCTAGCTTTTCCATCTGCTTTTGTTTTTCAATACATATAAAGGGCCATCTTGGGAATCCACATTCTTAGATAGGCAGAGGTTGGAGATCCTTCTCAATTCAAACAAAAGAAGATGATAAGAGAACTAGTTGGAGCTTTTGTTTTATATATTTGCTTACATATAAAGGGGCATCTTGGAATGAACATTCTTAGACAAGGAGAGGTTGGAGATCCTTCTCAATTCAAACAAAAGAAGATGATAAGAGAACTAGTTGGAGCTTTTGTTTTTTATATTTTCTTTTGTTTTTGTTATTTTTGACATTCTTTTTCCTTTTTAGTTTTCAATAGGAGTTGGGTAAGTAAAAAAATATCAAGATTGTATTTGTGCTATCAAATTTTTACGTGGACCAAAATTTGACCAAGTAGAAAATAGGGACACCTATTTTCTAGCAGATTGATTTGGGACTCATTTTGCATAAGTAAGTTCATCACTACACTGCCAATAGCACTAGAAACATGTACATATAATAAAATTGGAAATTTGATATTCACAAAGACCTCCTTAAAAAAGGTATGCCTTCTTTCTAGAGCACTCATTTGGGACCCATCGTTCAATTTTGACCTGACATCTTGTATGCATTGTGTAGATCAATAATACAAATGTTAGTGTCATTTGGATTATTGGATATCCAGATAGAGTAAGAATCAGAAACAACTACTGAATCAAGGAAAAAAGGGGACCAACTGGGATTTTGGCATCCAAAAGTCAAACCATTTCATTAGTGGGACCCTTAATGTGTGTACGAACCTTTTGGGCAACCTCAAAAAAGCTAAAAAGTTGAAATTTGGTGAAATCTAAAATAGGTGCGCCTTTTTGTGAGCACCATCATAGAAGCACACTTTTGGTTATTTGTGGTTACTTAGGTCTCTCACTTGGCATTTGAAAGTTCCTCACCAATTTTGGAAGAATTTAGAGCTACAAGTTAAAAAAATCACCAAAATAGTAAGAGACCTTTTGAAATCTGCAAACCTTGTGATAAAACCCAAACTTGAGATCAAAGCCATTGAAACTCCACAAGGGCAACCTCAAAAAAGCTAAAAAGTTGAAATTTGGTGAAATCTAAAATAGGTGCGCCTTTTTTTGAGCACCATCATAGAAGCACACTTTTGGTTATTTGTGGTTACTTAGATCTCTCACTTGGCATTTGAAAGTTCCTCACCAATTTTGGAAGAATGTAGAGCTACAAGTAAAAAGAAATCACCAAAATAGAAAGAGACCTTTTGAAATTTGCAAACCTTGTGATAAAATTCAAACTTGAGATCAAAACCATTGAAACTCCACAAGGGGTATGTTTCCACAGTACAACCCAAAAAAGTCTAAAATTTGAAAAACAATCATTGATTTGATCCTTTCTAAAATAGGTAGAAATATTTTTGGAAGTGCCAAAAGATATAAATTTTCTCAAACCTTGGGTATAAGATGTTTGTACATGTTTCTTAGACTGCGCTTACAATGTTTGAACTCATTTGGAATATTAGGTTGCAAGATAAGCTAGGAATTATCTCCATAACTGCATCAATTCTAAGAATTGTGTCAAAAACTACATCAACATATGTCTGGTAGTAAAACTGACAAAAAACATATCCAAATTCAATTTTGAAACCATAAATGTGATGATTAAGACAAGGGCTACATGTGACATAAATTTTGACAAATTTTGGGCCAGTTTCTCTTCTAGAATTAGCATTTTGACTATTTTTGGTTAACGATAGTTTTCACTTGATAGTTTGTTAAATTTTACCAGACGTGGATCACAAATCCTATCTGAACACTAGCACTAGGATTTTAGAGCCTAAACTGGTTTCAGTCCTCTTTCAAGTGCAATTCACCAAAATTGCTCTAGCTTTTGATACATAACTTCAAATTGAATCATGTTTTACTACCTAATAAAATCTTGTGAGCAGTAGGTCACATGTTTTTTTACTAGGACTACCAATTTCAAACTTTTAGGGTGTCCAAAACAGGTGTCCAAAGAACTAAGGGCCACCAATACTTGCCTTTCTAAAGTCTTAACAAGGAGCAAAAAAGGGATTGTTTACACTAAGCTAGGGTGAGTTAGTGAAGGGATATCTTGAGAAGATTTGAGTGGGATTTAAAAATGATAAATCACCCACCACATGGGTTTCCAACCCAACCCCAAGATATGATACACATATAGAAAACAAGAAATCTTGTAGCACCTATGAGAGTGGGGTTGAGATAAAATCAAGAGATGCATCCTACACATCAAGACCTACCCCAAATTTTGTCTTATGGATCTTTAATGAGTGGTCATTCAACTATTGTGGAGTCATTTGAGCCACTACACACATCCACTCAATGCACAATAGTGAGGATTCTATTCTACAAGATTGGATCAAGGGAGGAAATAATGGTACAAAATTGGATAGACATGTTGTCCAACAAAACAACCACATACCAAACAAGACAAAAATAGACCCACTTGATTTGAAGTTCCAGGATTGGGGATGCCAACCATGAAGAGAGGTAAGACCGGTTGATTTTTGGAAATGGGTAAAAAGGTACAATGGCTTAGGAGATCCTTATGATGACCTAACAAGATCCCATCAAGTACTTAAAACAAAAAGAGTCTAAGATTTTCAGACACTATATGAGGGTTTTGGAATGACAATGGAAGGAAAATCCTTTTCTTTTAATAGCAAAACTCACAATTGTGAGTGAATTATATTAAACAACCCAAAAAATTACAAGGTCTTGACATGCTCTTGTTAAGCCATGACATCATCCAGGGACCATACTTACATCGGCTATCAAGGCAGCCACCCCTAGCAACCCACCCCCTCCTCCTTGATACACAAGGTCCCTAATCTTGTCATTATGAGATCTTTTATTTACCAAGGACCATGTTTTGCCCCCATCCTAGGGATTCCATCCGCTGACAACAAGGCACAAGTAGTCCTAGACGCCTTAACATGGTTCTGAATTTTAGAATTTGGGAGTATTCATGACCTTTAGACTTTAGACAAAGTTTTGTTCCTTGGGGAATGATAATAAGAGAGCTTGATAAAGTGAGCTTTGGAACAATCTTCCCCCCCCCCCCCCCCCCCCCCCCCCTCCACCCCTACCGTTCACCTCCACCAAATGCTACCTCTAACATCGGTGGCCAGTGGCACTTTTTTTGAGCCATCGCAACCCCTCTTGCTCCTCCACATTGCAGCACCAGCTTCCAACCCCCCTCCTCTCTCAACCTCCCCCCCCCCCCCCCCCTTCCTCTCTCTCTCTCTCTCTCTCTCTCTCTCTCTCTCTCTCTCTCTCTCTCTCTCTCTCTCCCTCCCTCCTCTTCCTCTCCATCTCTCACACAATCTCTCTTGATTTTGTTTTCCTCTTTCTCCATTCTTTCTCAATATGCCTCTCTCTCTCTCTCTCTCTCTCTCTCTCTCTCTCTCTTTCTCTCTCTCTCTCTCTCTCTCTCCATATCTATGTGTACCTATCATAGGTAAAACCATATCTATCTATTTATCTATCTCTATCTCTCTCCCTATTTTCCTTAGTAGGTACTCTCTCTCTCTCTCTCTCTCTCTCTTTTTATTTCCTCCCTCTCCTTTATCTTTTTCTCCTCTCTCACCCCCTTTGTATATGCCCCACCCCCCTCTCTCTTGACACACACACACACACACACACACACACACACACACACACACAATCTCTCTATTCCCCTCTTATGTGTGTGCATGTGTGTATCTTTGTATGTATTGTGGAATGTGTGCTCCATCAAAGATCAAAGACTGATGCTGGATATCATAAGATAGGATCTTGATTCCACCATCTTAGCCTTTCATTTCATTTCATTTCATTTCATTTCATTTCATTTCATCCCATTTCTTTTTTCTTTTCGTTCCATTTTGCTTTAGCTTAGTTCAGTCAGTTTTTTAGTTTGTTAGCAGCTCTAATCTTCCTCGACACAAAGATAATTGTAAGTGATTCATATGGTGACTATTATTTTTAGTTTTCTTTAGGTTGTTTTTAGTACTTTGATCTTATGATTTTTATATTTTGCTTGTTTGTGCTACTATGCTTCTTAACATTTGTATTCCTAAAGAATATAAATAGAGGAATGGCAATTGGTGGAGTGTGCCATGGACATTTTGGATGTCTAGTCTTGGCTCCATTGGGGAGAAGATTTTCAAAGGGAAAACTCATGGGTCTTTAGCAGAGAAGGGAATATTCTTCCATGTTCTAAGACATTGATATGTGGATGAATAGTGAACACATGGCCACCTTGAAGATAAGGTCCATGTGCACATTTTACTAAATGAGGCAAGATCTATACAATTCATAGATAGATTTTTCTCTAGCTTTTACTTTGGAGATAGATGGAAAGGTGTGTAGATAATGAAGTCTTTATTTCTACCATTATTTGCTTCTATGAGGCATATTCCTACTTTCCCTTTTTTATAATATGGTTTGCAAGTCTTGATAAGAATTGAAAGAAATTTCTATGCCAAGAAGAGCCATTAGGGATTTTCCATATACTGCCAAGCTAAACTACTCCTTATATTACTACACTATAGCTATTGCTGTTGAAAGTTTGTATCAATTGTTCCCTAGAATTGGCATTTTGTACAATATATCAAGATATGATGCAAATGAAAACCAATAATACTATTGGTTTTCATATTGTAAGGCAAAATATTTGCAAATGTCTCATATTATTGGTTTTCATTTTGTAAGGCTTTTTTGTGGTTAGATGGAAAAGGTTGTGTCAATGTCACTCCCTCAATATTGTATGGTTTTTGTATGTTAAAAAAAGAAAGTTCTATCATACCACAATCTTATCATGCCCTTGCTTTATAACACTATAAGTAGCTCAAGCCAATTTTCAAAAATCACCCATACACACATATAGTGGGAAATACAGATACAAATATGGATAAGGATACATGCTTCTCTTCCTCATTTCCTATGAGCAAGAGCAAGGAGAACAAGAAAAAGAGAAATGAGGATAAGTAGAAGACCATAGAGGAGCAGGAGAAAGTAGAATAGAAGGTAGAGGCATACTTTGAGCCAATTTTCATCATCTCAACTCTTAGGCCCTCAAGGTGTAGATCTAGAAGATGACATGAATTATGCTTTGGGGCTTGACATGCTAATTTCAACAAAATTAGATGGGACTAAACATGTAGAGACATATCCAAGGACTATCACAATTGCAATAAAAATTGAAAGACTATATTGGAAGTCACACTTGACTTGGAGACAATAAAATTAGAAAAATGGAAGCCTTTGGTTAAATTTACTTATACTTACTTAATTTATAATCAAAATTTTTGATTTTACAAGAGGTTTATAGCTATACAAAATGTTGATTTTCACAAAGAGATATTGTAAATTCTTTACAAAATGTTGTGTGCTCTTTACAAAATGTTCCACCTTATATTTTTTTGAGTTTTTCTACAACATGCCTACACAGTTTCTAGAAAGGAAGCCTAAGAATTGCCACAATGAGTGCCTTCTATGCTCTCCTACTCTCTCTAAAGCATATCACTCTTTGGCAAAATCTTCCCTTTTGTGAAAGAGAATGAAGTGGAATCTTGGTATCAATCCCTTCCTTAAGAAATTGGTTTTTAGGTGCAAGCTTTTCTTCTTGCTTTGAGCTCTGTACTTGGTTTTCTTTTGAGTCATCATGTAGCTCCTACTTCTTCCTCTCCTCTTTAGGAACCTTCCTAGTAGTAATTTGGTCCTTGCCATTAATGACTTTCTCTCTATGTATCATCAACCATAGTATAAGTAAAAAGAAACATATAATTTAAAAGAATACTTGTCTTTCATATACATATATAGAAGATGGTGAATATCATCCAAGTTTATTATGAGGGTAAAGATGCAAAGGGTGTCCCTTATGTACAAAATTAGAGTACCCTTAAAATTCTTTAAACAAGATACTTAAAAAAAAAAAACTAAGAATGTGACTCAAAATATGGCGTATTTGACCATGCCAGTGCATTTGAAAGGCCCAAAAACCCTAGGATCGACTCCTAAGTTGCCTCTTTGGGACACCCCGGAGAGGGAAAAATGGCAAAAAAAGCCTTCCAAAATGTTGTGAATTTAGTGTATGTGGAGGCCCCACTGCATGCACTAAATTTGCACAGAGAGGACACAACATATTTTGAGGTTTTTTTTGTGGTTTTTTGGGTGTCCAAAAGAGAGAGATGGTGAGTATCATCCAAGTTTATTATGAGGGTAAAGATTGTTTTTAGCAAAGGGTGTCCCTTATGCACAAAATTAGAGTACCCTTGAATTTCTTTAGACAAGGTACTAAAATTAACAAGAACTTAAAAAAAAACTAACAAGAATTTAAAAAATAACAATGTGACTCAAAATATGGTGATTTTGACACCACCAGTGCGTTTCGAGACCCAAAAACCTTAGGATCGACTCCTAAGTCACCTCTTTTGGACGCCCGAAGAGTAAAAAAAGGCAAAAAAAGCCTCCAAAAATGTTGTGTCATCCCTGTGCAAATTTAATGTATGCGTCCCCTCCGATTACATTAAATTCGCAGAGGGAGGACACAACATTTTTGGAGGCTTTTTACCGTTTTTTCCTCTTTGAGTGTCCAAAAGAGGCGACTTAGGAGTCAATCCTAGGGTTTTTGGGCCTTGCGGATGCACTAGAGTCAAAATCACCATATTTTGAGTTTAAAATCAAATTTTTGTTGATGGTGTACTCCTTGTACTAAAACTATGTATATGGGTGGCTCTCCATTTTCACTTAAGGAGGATGCCATTAAAAAAAAAATTATACAAAAGTGTTTGTGTCATCCCCATACAAAAATAGACATGCATTTGACTACACTATTTTTGCATAAGGAGGACACCATTGAAAAAATTTATACAAAAGCCTTTGTGTCATCCCTATGCAAAAATAGTGTAGTTGGACATGCATCCAGTACACTATTTTTGCTTAAGGAGGACACCATCCAATAAAATTATACAAAGCCTTTGTGTCATTCCTATGCAAAACAGTGTAGTAGGACGTGCATTCAATGACACTATTTTTGTGTAGCAACAACATGGTTTGAGAAAGAGTTGTGTTGTAAAATTTACCAAGAAAGTGTTAAGATTACAAAATTTCACCTTACAATCAGCATCCAAAGATTTTAATATAGAAAATGAGTAGAAGGTCCAATTGAAATTGACTTTGTGAAGCAATGTGGAGCAATAGAAGAATGGAGTTGACAGAAAATTTTGTGAAAAATATTATTTGGGTGCAAATACCTCTATATATAGTAGTGCACAATTACCTAGGTAAAATTTGAATTGACATAATTTACGATGCATGGACTTGACTGTTGTGCATGGATGTGACTGTTGTGCACGTGTTTTGAGGTGCATGATTGAAATACTATTTATAGCTCTCAAAGCGCTTATATATGTCATTTTTTATCCATCCTTTGTATTTTGTTAAGATTTTTTTTAAAAAAATTGAAAGCTCAAAATGTTGTCGAGAAAGCACAAAGGTACATTTTTTCATTGGAATTTTTTTGTAGAACATTTTTTTCAATGCAAATCTAAAGTGTGTCATTGTTAGCAGAAGACTTGCGGCTACACTCAACTAAAGACTGGTGGAATGCGAAAAGAAAGAAATCCTATGTAGTCATTCTCTGATTAAGAAAAACTGTAATTTCATCATAAATACTTGGGGCTTGCAGAAGTTTCCAATTTTGTATATTATTCTTGCCATTAGACTGAGTAGGATTTTACTTTGGAACATGAGATATTGTATTTGGAAGGTATTTATACCAATTTTGACCTTAATCAAAAAACCCCTTTTGTTCATTTTATCAAGTGTCTGTGAGAAGCGTATTCTGTGTACGAGAGAGGGTGAGAGTTTATCTTGATACTACGCGCACACTGGTGGTCGGAATTGAGTGCGGAGAAGTGCAGCGTGTTGCCCCCCGGAGAGAGCTACGTGCCAGCACCTACATTGCGGGTGTACGGCTCGGCTTCGGAAGATTGAACCGCGACCTATTTCTATTGATTTGGTAAGCAAACGATATCTGGTTTTGCATTTCAGCATATCCATGCGTTCCTATTGAGTAGAGCTACACATCAGGAACTTTAGTTTTTAGAAACGATGACCTGCAAAAACCTGTCAGACAGCCTACGTGATTCTGCATTGGGTGTTTTTTGGTAGGGATTTGGGTCACGGACCTTAGGGAGAGGGGCCTATTGGTGCTAATAGGATATCCCTCAAGTTTCATAGCGTTTCGAGAACGTCTAATGGGTATTTGGCTCATGGAAGCTTTGTAGGAAATCTTCTCCGGTGTACTTTTGAAGGCTGTAACTTAGACATTGGGCAGAGACCTCTGTAGGAAGTAGTCAATAGTCGGTCGAGTGTAGGTTGACACCCTATGCTTGCTTCCACGCGCCTACGGGCTGAGCTTCATCCTTAGCTGACAAATCTTGTTAGGTGAGTTCTTGTTGTGCTGACGTCCGTAGCGGCGTACCCGCCAACATTGGCGCCGCTACCGGGGATGAAAACCCTAGGTAGGTGACTGAGACTAGTTCTTGAGGATAGGGATTCTCTGGCTTGCCAGAGTCTTATTTTACATCTAGATAGGATTAGAGGGTGGTGGACTCTCCAGGTCTTAGGAGGAGTCTAGGGAGCGTGTGTCTGGCCTAGATCCTTCGACTTAGGTAGTATTAGGTAGGAGAGTAGAAATTGGAGTGGTAGAGGCAATGAGAGGAGAGCTTGAGAGTCCGTGGGAGGCCAGGAAGCAACCGAGACATCAAAATCACCATCTCACATGATGAGTAGGAGTAGGGTAAGTAGGACATCATGATTTATGATTTGGAGCACTTCATGCATGTTATATTTGCTGTTAGGCTCATCAAAGAACTATAAAAGATGGTAAATTGTGTTTAGAAACTGAATTGAAGTCCAAAAGTTTCTGTGATTATTTTTGAGAGATCTGCAAAGCATAGAGAAGCCCACTGGCAGAGAAAAATTAAAATCTAAGATAGTAGACATCCTACGCGTAGGATGTCTACAGGATGACATGGCAGGAATTTTGAGAAACTGAGTTGACCAGAGTATTTAGAAGGTAGGTTTTACCCTATTTTCACATGGAAAGTGGAATATTGACCATATCTTGATAGATTGTGGCCAAAAGATAGAAATAGCCAGACATCCTACCCAAATTGTGCCAAGGCATAATTTTGAGACCAAAACCATAGGATGTTTTCATGTGCATGATCTACATGATTTATTGAGTGCATGTGAAAGATTTCATCTCAATTGGGTGAGAAAATTGGAGTTTAAGCAGACTTTAGCAATTTTGACTAAAAAGGGCTAGAATAGCTAAGTTTGGGTCTTTTAACCTTCAAACTCAGATCTAAACACACCACTGAGCTCAGAACATCAAGGAAAATCTGTGGGGCCAATTTGGGTTAGATTCTAATACCAAAGACATCCTACGCGTTGGATGTCTAATGCATGATTAAAAGCCCAAAATCATATTTGAGACATACCAAGCTCTCATGTAGCCTTAGACAAGCCTCCTAGTCAAGTTTGGTCCAATTTGGAGTTGATTTGATTGGTGAATTCATCAAAATGGACATTAGGCTTCTGAAACATATTTCTGAGCAGTTGACCAGCTTATAGGTGTCCAAAAAAAGTAAGAACATCTGGGAGCTCAGCACATCAAGGGAAGTCTACATTGCAAATTTTGGCTGAAACAGAGCAAAAAGACATCCTACGTGTAGGATGTCTGCAGGGTCATTTTTTGGACAAAATTAATCTGTTGACATACCTGGAGGTTCTAATTGACTTAAGGGTTCCAAAACTCTTTCAGAAGTAAAATTGGACTTTGTTTGACCTTTTGACGGAGCAAAGACGGAATTAAGACTTTACCTCTAGACTGACAAACACTCGGATGGTGTCCAGTTCAAGATTAGTGGACTTAATCAAGAACATCAAAAGTGTATAGAGTACAGTAGTGGTTGGGATTAACCCCCCAGTTATACCAATCATTACTAAGACCACTTCTAGCGATTAAATGCTTTGATTCGATTGCCGAAATTAAACACTTGTGTACAGGTATATTCAGCAGCAAGGCAAGAAGTTGTGCGGAAACTGATCCCTTGCCAAGTGAGTGGTTGGATTTGTGATAAGTAGCATTGATAAGTTTGATGAATCTAAGATCAGGAAGACACATTTCAAGAGACCAAAAAGAGGCAGGTGATCAGGGTAGCTTAGTATCCACTAAGGAAAGTGTAACTCAGGCAAGGCTAGATCCATTAGCCCCAATCATTGAGAAAGATAGTGATACCGACACTTCATCAGATAAGTCCTTCTTCATGATGGGTAGTCAACAGCCAGGAGGTTTCTCCGGTGAAGGACCAATGCTAGGAGGAAGCACCTCCCAAAACCCTTTAAACAATGCCAAGTTCACTATAATCTTCTTAGAAGGAACAAACTCTCGGGGAGCCCTAATTTATTCTGACTATCGGGGATGCAAGTGTATTTGTATAGAGGAACGGCCTTTCAGAGACTAGAGATAATTCAAGTCTATGATGATGGAGATAGATTCTGAGATAAAAAGGGGAACCACTATCTGATAGTTAGCAACCCTGAGAATTACAACAAGTATGGAGATAATGTGGAAAAAGGAAAAATGGTCTCAGAAACTCAAGAGCCACCTCCTAAAATTGATCGACCTGGAGCTCTTTTTATATATGATAAAAAAACAACCAGAGTCTCTACCTATAATGAGAATGTGGGAATTTACAAGCATGAGAGCGAGGGAGTAGTCTCTTATTTTTTATGCAAAGAACCCTACCAAAATGAATTAAGCAATGACAAGGTTCTTTACTTTTTCTCTTATGAAACTACTATGGGGAAGGATATCATTTTTGTTGACAGGTACGGGTGAGAATACAAACGAATTCTACCAGAGGAGGTAGAGAAGGCAACAGTTCCAAAAACATCAACATATGCCCCCGAAGAAGTACCAAGGTCCACCTATACCCCTTGCGAGTCAACAAATCCATTTTCAGAAGAGTACGATGCAACATCACATTCTAATCGACAGCAGACTTTCAACTATCAGAACCAGCAGGCAACCCAACCATCATTGCAGGCATGGCTTCAAAAAAGTGCGACATTAGAACAAGACCGAAATAGAGGTGGTTATTTAGCCGCACGGGGACTAAGAGATTTACAATAACCACCACTCCATTCACAGTATCAAGGCAAGAGTAAGCCAAAAACTCAAGAGTCGGCAGAGCCCGGAAGACAACCCATAGAACGAGATCAAAGAGAACGAGTTCAGAGAGATGAACCACATCTTGCAAGAACCGTCAGAAATTATGGCTTAGGAGCACCTCTAGGAGAGGAACCTTCCCATTACCAAAGGCTCAAGGAGGTATATCGAGTGGGACAAGGAGAACCAATGATGAGATTTGTAGACCATCGTAGAATTAGACCTTCTCAGGTGCAAAAATGGGTAAACAAGAAATACACGGGAAACAGATATCCTAGAGATCATGTAGCAGCCTTCGTGCGTGTAACTAGAGCTGAATAAGTTTTAGATTTCCCTACTCAATTTGCAGGGTTTGGACTTACCCTAGAAGAGGATACTGCCACTTGGTTTGATTCTATAGAGCGTAGAGATTTTGAGTTTATGGAGGAGGTTTTTGATGAGTTTCTTGAGGAATTCTCACAAAGGGGGATAGCTCATAAAACAGTCTCACAAATCTATAAATTCAAACAGAAAGAATGGGAATCTGTGCGAAAAGCAGCCCTACAACTAAAGAGATATGTGAAGTTCTACGCGGTGGAAGAACTACCGACCCAGTCCAGACTTATGCTTATATTTATTCAAGGACTAAGAAACGCAGATCTCCAGAAGGACTTACATATGAAGAGGAGCACAACATTAAATGAGTTACCTAAGGAAGCTCTTTACCTTGTAGACAATTGTGCGGTCTACAAGGAGGGTGAATTCAAGGATCTTGATGACGATTCATCCTCACAACAAAGTGGAAGCAAGTCCGCTAAGAAAACACCAAAAGGAGAAGTAGTTGTAAGCCAGGAGCATCTTGTGGAAGAAGTGCTAAAAAAATTTAATATGTATGCCAAACCTCAGGCTAAGCAGCCTAAGTGGTGTGCAATTGAGCAAAAATGGACAAACCATGTGACGGAGGAATGTTATCATAACAAAGGATATGTGAGAGAGCGACCATATGCCCCTTAATCTCAGGTAGCATCTCCTCAAATCCCACCAATGCCTAGGTATCAAACAGGTAACCTACCAGGACCTGTAGGAGTTGAAAGACCACAACCAGTATTGGGGCAACAACCACCCCTACCAGGAGTACGACCGGTTGGCATAAGATACGCACCAATGGTAAACGAACCAGAAGAGAAGTCTTTGGTACCTATGCATGCATATTACGCAGATCCCAATGGATATGCAGCAAATCCTGTGTATTATCCACCGGAAGAACCTAAGACGCAAGAACCTTGGAGCATGATTGGAAGTACATGACCACCAACAGTTGCACAGGTTGCAGGAGAAGGAAGATACAGTTTGGATGAACAAACACTATTGTTCATAGCCAACGGAGGCATGGGCGGGTAGAGACATGCTTACCAACAGAGAGGAGCTCAAGGAGCACCTCAACAGCCTAAGGGACCCTGCTACAAGTGTGTCGGAGATCATTGGCTAAGGGACTGTCCTCACGATGAAATCATTAGAGTCAATGCGTATTGCACCGAGTGTGGAATTACTCACTTGATTCCTGATTGCCCTAAGAACCTGAGCAAAGGAGTAAAAACTACTTTGAACATGCTGGAAGCAGTGCCATCCAGTGGTGTGTCAGAAAACGAAACAGTAATACCTATTCAGGAGTCACACGGGCACAAGCTCAAAGAAGGACAAACGAACCCATAGCTGAAGAGCCAAAGACCAATGTCCCTAGTGCAGAAATGAGAAATCAAAGAAGCACTTGGAAAGCTAAAAAGGCTCGTATGAAAGCCAGGATAGAACGAGAGCAAATGGCTCTATCGGAGGAGTTAAAACACACAAAGGATAGATTGGAGTGGTTAGAGGATCTAACTAGTTTAAGTTCACACACTGCTGCAATCATAGGGACCAAGGAAATAGTGGAACCCAAAAGTGCAGGATCAAGAGGATCAGTACTGGCAGAAAAAGTAAATGAGCAGCTTGATGCACTTTTAAAAGCATACGAAGCCAGACTCAAAAACAACCAAAGTCAAGAGCAAAGATGTATGACTTATCCATATGCGGAACTAGAAAAACAGAGGTTGGAAATGTGTCGAAACATGATTGAAACAGCCCAATCCTTGATAGAAAACCCACTTGGTAAACCTGCAAGTTGGCACGAGGTGCCAGCTCCAACCCCTATCACACCAACTCTAGAGAAACAAACAGACACAAAGGAGGGACTCACGACTGCCTCAGAGTCTAGGAGAGAACCTATCATAGTGCCAAATACAACCGATGAGACAATTGATGGATTCCAACCCAAAACATTGGCGGGGATGGATAAAGAGTGTGATAGTCTAGATGACCTGTGGAAGCAAATCCGGGAAGCAAATGAAGCTAATGGGGTAAACTACCAACTAAATCGCACTGGGAAGGAGAAAAATGAGATCTTACCTCCCATTGAAGAATTTGAGGCAAGATCACAAATGAACTTTGATATGCATTCAACGAGGGGGGGACCAAGGGTCAATTAGTTTGGGGCACAGCCAACAATGCTCGCTAAAAACTCTACCCTCTTACCTAGGGGAGTATGAAGCTAAGTCTGAAGTGAGAGCAATCCCATCTCAAAGACTTTCTCCCAATAGAGTAATGGATTCACAAGGGTTGATTGAGTTATTGTCCACACTTGTGGCATGCACAATCACGTTAGCCAAACTCCTGAGGTTACGGCCAAACATGTGGACCACCATAGACAAATGTTTCGAAAAATTTGGAGTAAAAGACCCTACCTCGAGAATTTAAGAAGGGATCAGAGAATTGGACAAGCCTCAACTAAGCACTAGGCCTGTACCTTTAAACAAGGTTGGAGAATATTGCAAGGGAGAAGATGGAAATACCACACTACAAGTAGAATTCAAGGTAGTAGTATCCAAGGCTATTCTCGGACAGTGGAGCGAGAGTCGCTATCGCCACCAAAGAAATCTAGAAAAAATGGGAAAAACCGTATTTGAGAGCAATCAGAATGAAATTGCAACTGCAGATGGGTTTATGGAAAAGCCTCTAGGACGTTTAGAAAAAGTAATTGTCACCTCTTGCAGAATCGAGTATGAGCATACATTTGCAATAGTTGATTTTGACAAAAAGAACAATTACGAGATCATCTTGGGAAGACCATTCATGAGACAATTAAAGATGGTACAAGATTGGGCGTGGGGAGACTACAACCAAAATATACTTAAAAGACCATAGTTACAAGGATGTGAACCAGACACCAGCGGAAGAGTTTGATTCGGCTACATTGGCAGGGTCCGAACTCCCAGCATGGTTAGGGCAGAAAAAAGAGCTATGGATGTGTGGAGCTTCACATTGTGGAATCTTGAAAAGAGAGGAATGCATCTTAGAAAGAGCTATTGAGGACAAGGATTATATTTCGGAACCTTTTCCCGAAGATGTCTTAGAACCTATGGAATGGGAACACATACTAGCAACATTGGATGTATGTACCATTATAGATAGCCCAACGACAAAATTTTGCGATAAGGACGGCTATGATGTGCTACCCTATTACATGGTAAACCTTGTACCAGTAGGAGATGAGAATGTAGACTCACCAAAACAAGAAGAGTTTTATAACTCCTCTGCGCATCTAGAAGTAAGTAACGCTGCAGATAACGAGTATTCAGACAGCTCAAGCGAGTGTGGGGAGGCAACCGCAGATATCAAGTTTTATGATTTTTCAAATCAACACCCTAGATGCCAGGAATTCTATAGAAAAAAAAGGGCAGAAAACAAAAATAGAGAAAACCTGATGCTTAGGATAAAAGATAAAACACACTATGTAATGCTTGTCAAGGTAGAGGATTGTATAAAAGACCAAATATCAGGGAGATTCTCGAGAATTCAAAGGAAAAAGACATTTGAGGAAATAAAACAAGCACGGAAAACTAAAAAAGAAACAAAGTCAAGAAAATATCAACAATCAAAACAGGAAAAGATAAAAGATCCAGAGTGGACCAAAATGGAGCGTAAAAAGAAATACCAAGAACTTAAACGGACGTTACGAGAGGCATGGACTACTAAGGGAGAAAGTGAAGTTAAGGAGGATTTAGAAAAAGAAAACATGATTGTACCGTCCCACTATCAAAAATTCACCATCCAAGACAGAAAAATCATAATGGACACCACCAGCAAGGGAAAGAATAAACCAAGAGTCTTACGATGGGCCGGAAAATGCAAAACGAATTGACCTCGCTGAGCCAGGCGAAGAGCCTCAGCCCGTCTATATAGCAATTGATATAGAGCTTGAGGAAGAAGAAATTCTAACACAGCTTCTCAAGAAGTATAGTCTTACAAAGACCTCAAGGGAGTTGATCCATCAATATGCCAACATACAATTCCTTTAAAATCAGATGCCAAACCAAGCAAACATCGTCCTTACACATATAATGACACATTCGCTAAACGAATCAAAGAAGAGATTGACAAGCTGATGGATGTCGAATTCATCTATGAAATCGAGCATACAGATTGGGTATCACACATTGTGGTAGTCCCCAAAAAGAACGAAAAGTTGTGTGTGTGTGTGTGTGAACCTCAAAAAGGTGAACCCAACCACAATAAGGGATAACTATCCCTTGCCAATCACAGAACATGTGCTTGAGAGGGTAGCAAGAAAATGAGCCTATTCCTTTTTAGATGGGTTTTCGGGGTACAACCAATTGGCAATTGCAATAGAGGATCAACACAAAAAAACATTTTCCACAGAATGGGGAATATATGCATATAGAGTTATGCCTTTTGGCTTAACCAATGCCCCAGCCACCTTCCAAAGGCTAATGACTCATGCATTCAAAGAATACCTAAGAGTATTCTTAGAAATATATATGGATGATCTCTGTGTCCACTCTCTTATTCGAGAAGAACACATTGACCATTTACAAAAGGTATTTGAGAAGTGCAGAACATATCGAATCTGTCTCAACCCGAAAAAGTGCATTTTTATGGTAAGGCAAGGCCACATTTTAGGACATATTGTCTCAAGAAATGGCATAACCACTGACCTAGACAAAAATAGAGTCATAGCAGACTTGCCCAGGCCTACTAATGCCAAACAAGTACAATCTTTCATGGGACACTGCGGATATTATCGAAGATTTATATATATGTATGCAGTCATTGCACAACCACTATATCGCTTATTAGTCAGTTTCGACTGGACCGAGGAGTGTGAAACTTCATTCAAAAATCTTAAGTAAAACCTCGTATCAGCACCTGTACTTAAAGCACCAGATTGGGAAAAGATATTCCATGTTCACATTGATGCGTCTGCATACGCAATTGGGAGTATTCTGGCTCAACCTGGAGACGAAACAATGGATTTCCGAGTATGTTATGCGAGCCGAAAGCTAAATAGTGCAGAAAAAAACTACACCACCACTGAAAGAGAGGGATTAGGAATGATATATGCTATAAAGAAGTTCTGGCATTACTTGCTTGTTGCAAACAAATTTGTGTTCTTCACAGATCATCAAGCTCTTTTGTATTTAGTAAATAAACCATGCAACACTGGGAGAATTGTACACTGGTTTATTATATTGCTAGAGTTTGACTTCAGAGTGGTAGTAAAAAAGGGTAAAACTCATCTACGAGTGGATCATCTTTCAAGACTGCAAAACGGGGAAGCTCCTGAAGGAGTAGATGATGACATACCTGATGCTTATCTTTTCAATATTGAAATGATACCCAAATGGTCTAAGGAAATTTTTAACATTATTTCCTTTGGAGGAAGATTTGATAAAAAGGAAGAGGGATCCAAACAACAAACATTTCAACAAACAAAAAACTTTCAGTTGATTGTGGGACGACTGTACTATCTAGGCTCGGACCAAATTCTACGATTATGTATAAATCCAGAGGAATTCAAGTGTTATCTTGAAGAAGCACATATCCAAAACTGTGCATTTCATTGTTCAACAATGAAAACACACCAAAGATTGAAACACTTAGGAGTTTATTGGCCAACTATGTATGCGGACACACATGCTTATGTTAACAATTGTACTATATGTAGTGCCAAACGACCGGTGGATCACGCAACATTGTTTCAGGTAACCATTGCACTTGCATAGAGTCAATATATCATTGATTTCTTAACAACAAGAACATTTTCTGAAAACATAACAAAAGCGCAACAAAGGGCTATAGAGTTGGGGGCTCGTGACTTTAATTTAATTGAAAATCAACTCTACAAGCGAGGAAAGAACAATCAACTTAGAATCTGTGCAAGTGAGAGTGAATAGCTGCTGATTCTAGAACATGCACATGGAAGAATAAGTGGAGGCCATTTTTCAGGCGAAAAGACGGCATAAATTGTCTTAACCGCAGGGATATGGTGGCCTACATTGCACATGGATGTTGAGGAATTTGTAAAGCATTGTGACGCATGTCAGCGCACTAAGGTGCCGATAAAGAGAGATGAGATTCCACTACGGCCAATGATGGGATCATGGGCATTTGCAAAATGGGGAATTGATTTTATGGGGCCTATTTCACCCCCTGCATATCACACCCATACCCAATATATCATTGTGGTTACGGACTATCTCACAAAATGGGCCGAAGCCAAAGCAACACAAAAAGCAGATGCAAGGACCACTGCACAATTTTTGTATGAGAATGTATTTGTATGATACAAATTACCAATAGAAATTGTCAGTGATCTGCTCCATATCATCCACAGGCAAATGGACAAGCTGAGGCCACAAATAAAAAACCCTATGCACTGTTTTGACTAAAATTGTATCAAAATCAAGGGCAGACTGGGATCAGTAATTACACTCAACACTCTGGGCATACCGAGTAGCTTATAAAACATCAATCGGAACAACACCGTATAACATGGTATTTGGTCTAAACACTATATTACCCATAGAGTTTTTAATTCCAACTCTATGAGTGTCAAAACGCTTAGAATGGATAGGCCATGAACTCTCTTCAAGAATAGATGATCTTGAAAAAGTTAGATGAACTTAGACTAAGAGCTGTTGCTTCGATCTATGCTAAGAAGAGAAGACAAAAAGAGTTTTTTGACAAGCATGTGCGCACAAAAGGTTTCAAAACAGGTGATTATGTACTTGTTTACACTTTGAAGCAACATGCCGAGAAACTTAAAAAGCGAGGGATGGGACCCTTTGTGATTAGTGACTTATCACAAAGCGGAGCTATCAAACTTGCGACATTGGAAGGAGAAGAAATGCCAAATTGGATTAGTGGGTGTCGGTTAAAAAGTATCATTTACCACTAACACAGGATATGCTTCAACAAATCCATCAAGAAAAACAACGGACGAAGGAGAAACAGAGGGTACGAGACGAAGCACAAGCAGAAGCAAAAGAACGCATTGCAAAAAGAAGGCTTCTACGACAACAACAACAAATTGGATCACCATTGCAAATAGATGCTATTCGATTAACGAATTTTAATGAAGACACAATGGATCCAACAATTGCATTCAAAGTTGGTAGCAATCAAGTTGAATCGATGGCCTTGCTTGATTCAGGAGCTCAAGCAAATCTGATTACCTGCAATTTATATAATCAGCTCAAGCTTGAAGCACAACTCCATCTACTCAACAAGCGATGGAAAGCAGTACATCACATTCATTAAACATATTGGGCTCGACGATATTGCATGTACCAATACATCAATATATTTATTCCCACAAGTTTTATGTGGTTGAGGATGCGTGCACACCACATCCAATGTTGTTGGGACAACCATGGCAGAAAGAGTATAATGTGCAGATAGATTGGAGTTCGAATACGATCGTAATTCAACATGCACAAGAACACCAAGTGGTAGCCTTTGCTCAAACAACTATGAAGAACCCGATACTAGTGCCACAATCACTTGATAAAAAGAAAAAAAGATGGGTGCCACTTAATCAGCAAAAGACACCTAAGAAGGATAAACAGGACATCGCCCACCCCATTCAATCAAAAAACGAGATACCACAGGCGACAAGGAATAAATCAAGGTCAGCAATAAGCAAACAACAGGTATGGGTACGGAAAAATGGAAATGCACGAGTCTACACACCACAAGGCAGTAGCAGACAACCTCAGCACAACAATGTTAAACAAACACCAAACAGGGTCATAAAACAGATGTGGATACCGAAAAACATGCTCAATCGCCAAATACATGAGACACGCATTTGGATCCCTAAAGTGAAGCTACAGGAACTCCCTTTAGTACAAGCAAAACCAGCAGCCAGACAAACGACATCAGCAAATCGATCTGTGTGGATGACGATCAAAAGAAAAGCAATAACGACCAAAAAAGAGGCCATAAACCTACAAACGCCTCCAAAATAAAGCTGCAAATGGATAGCAAAGGAGAAAAAGATTATGGACACATCAGACACGACACTCCTATCACATAGGAAACCACAATGGCCATATCTACAGTAGCGGCAAACCAGGCCACCTTCACAAAGAAGACAATTAAACTACGAGCGGCAGAATTACAACTTTTAATTACAAAGAAAATCAACCAACCAAACCAAGAACAAATAGGACACCTCGTCGTCGAATGCCAATAAGCATCTTGCTTATTCCCTACTCTCGCACCGCATTAAGTTTAACATGCATTGACTGAGTATGCATCAGGTAGGGCCACGTTACAAGGCCGCGCATTAGCACGATTTCAAACCAATGCATTGCACATATCTCGAGGTGATAGCTTGTCATCCGGGAGGACTCCGATTAGGAGGGAAGGAGGCATTCTCAATGGGAACCCGATGACTCAAAAATCAGCAAAAGGGGCATGTTTTGACTATTTTTGAGGGGTTTATGTTTGGTTGTGAATTTTTTTGGAATAACCTAAGTACATATGCCCTTATACATCATTAATCTATAGATATATGAGGCCAAATGCCAAATGGAGGCCGATAAGCGTGTGTATATATGTACAAATAGCCATTTTTTGGGCAAATATTGGTAAAACGGAGAAATCCGGCCATAAAAACTACATGTGAGTGTACATAGTGTGTCAGGGTGAAGTTTTTGATTTATTTGATTTTTGGGGTTTTTTTGGGTTGATTTTGCTATTTTCCTTTTAATGTTACTAATTATTGGCAGAAAAACTTCAAAAATACAAAAAGCAGGTGAAATGCAATCATAATGAAAAACAAAAAAGATAGGCATGATCAGTGACTATAAGACAACCCAGGGTGTAGTGGGGATGCAATTATGAGAATGAAGCGGGAGGCGTGTTGTGGCCAGATTTTGACCGAATCGTCAAAATTCTCAGAAACTGGGAAAACGGAGTCCAAATGGAGAACTTTTTGAGTCTAAACCGCGTTTCGCAAAAAGTTAGGAGCACATGTCAAATGTCATGAAAAATGGTTATGGGACCCCCATTATAAGATATTTTCGCTCCACTTAGAGCTCATTTCTACTATTCCAGCAGCCGATATGCCGTGCACAGCCATCCGACGGCCACCAAATATGAGAGGTAGGCTCAACACCTTATGCTCTTAGTGTATCTGTGATGTTTTGTTGCCAAGACTAGCATAGAACTCCAACAGAGTTTGCAGGGTAGAGACCTGTGAGCATAGGTAACCACCTAACGGCTAACCCAATATCAACAAGACTTCATAGGGGGTTTACCCTAGCCTAGGAGACCAATCTTGGATGCCCAAAGGAGGCAAGAAAGCAACGGAAAAAACCCTAACATCTCGAGCCCTGCAAGAGGCCACAAAAAGGAAATCCGGAAAAAGTAACCCGAATGATACCAAAACTCATGGGTAGGAGCTTCTCAACGAGCTCTACAAGGCTACATGGGCCACATGGCCAAAAGACAACCCAAAGTAGGCCTAAGCTTCAGAAACGGCATTGGAAACGCAAAGCGTCACTTGGCTCTTACGACCAAGCGGACGTCCGTTTGCCACCAAACTTCACGAGCGGCTTACCAAGGACTTCAACAACCAAGTCCTATGGTGGTAGACCACTACAAATCATTGGAGGTATGCAAACGCAATCATGGGTGCTTCCAGGGCGACAAATTGCCAAACAAAGCTCAAGTGAAGCCAAAACCAACAAGAATCACATGGCAAGGTTCCCCAAGGGTTAATGAATCTATACAGGTCATCATCAAGAAATTTCATCGCGGGAAAGCGCTCCAAGAGTCAGAAATCACGTATGAGGCTCCGAAAGCCAAGAAGGGAGTTTCTAACTAACCATTTGATTTTTTAAATTGAAATAAAGCATAAAGGGACTTAGGAAGGTCATATGCACATGGTAGTAGGACTTGTTCCAAAAAAATGTACAGGAGACATCCTACGCATAGGATGTCTTCAAGGCCACTTTTGGGCACCCAACTCTTCATTCAGCCATACACATAGCCTCTACATGTCATTTACATCTAATTCCCCAAGTTTCACTCCATTTGGACCAAGTTTGAACTCGTATGCATCAAATAACACAAAGTAAAAGCATAGAGGCAAGAAATGGTCACAGACCTATCAAAAATGATCCAAATCTAGTGAAATTTGAACCACACACTCTTCCCACCATGTCAAATCTAACTGTGAGGTCACATCTACAAAATCATGAAAAAGACATCCTATGCGTAGTTTGTGTCCAAGCTTGGAATGGCCTCCAGAGGGATTTTTTGATCTTCAAACATATTTATCACATGCATACAAGCCCACCCACCAAGTTTCCAGCCAAACAAATCACTTTTTGGCCTCATAGCTCCATAGATGGACTTTTCAGATTCCCAAACATCAGAGATGGTCTTCCTACACTCAAAACTTGTCCAAATTCAAATCTAAGACCATGGTGATGATCCACAGGCTATGCCCTATCATATTGACAAGTTTCGTGCAATTCTGAGCAAAAGGACATCCTACGCGTAGTATGTCTCCAGAGTCATATTGATCTGCTGAGCAAAGTTTGACATCATAAATGGGACCAAGATGCTACAAGAAGCCTACATATCAATTTTCAAGTCATTTGGACAACATTTGCTCATCATTACAGGACATCCTACTCATTTGTGCACCAAAAGCCTTAAGTAGTCCAAAATTACACTTTGAGGTGTCTACATCAAAATCTAAGCACATAGTTGTGATGCACAGGTCATAGGCTATCATCATGACAAGGTTCAAGCCATTCTATGGAAAAAAGACATCCTATGCGGAGGATGTCTTCAGGCTTATTTTGAAGCACAATTCCTACTGTTTTCATTTGCAAGATTTCAATTTTCAAGTCAATTGGATAGTTAGAACTCAGTTTATCAGCTAACCTGTAAGGAACGCTAACTTTGAACTACTGAGTGCAACAGGATCCATGGCAGCTGCTAAGTCGCCAGCAAAGAAGAAAAGAATGACCAACAAAGATTACCTAGATGAACTGGAGCCATTTGTAATACCAGCAGGAACCATAAAGCCCACTACCACTTGGTTACAAAGCAACTTACTGGAAGCAAACGACCTCAGAATTTACCAAGGCCTGTTCAAGGACCCTGAAGGCAATTCCATAGAGCTGCTAATGATACCATAGGAACTCAATGAGTTCACGAGAAAGCCAGACATAGCGTCTATCTTGGAAAAGCTGGACTTACACAATTATTTTGAGGCTTTGCCAGCAGGAATTGACATTCAGAGAGTTTGGGAATTCATCACCACAATCAAGGAGAATGGCATAGCCATGGTGATAGATCTGCAAGGAAAGAAGAGAGTGATTGTAATCACGCCAGAGGTGGTTGCAAATGCCTTGAACCTCTCTAATGCAGGAGACAGTGTCAACAAGAGGCGAGAAGAGGTGAAGGTATACAAAGAAACCAAGAAGAACTACACCTTCGAGGATATTGCGAATCCAATGGTGGCAACCATGTGCCAACTTTACAACCAATATTTCCATGTCTGCACCAAAAGGCCTCAAAAGTACACTATGCCACCTGCAGAAATTGGAGCAACATTCACATGGGCAATGAAGACAAGCAGGCCAGGAGAGATAGATTATGCGACGTACCTACAATACAACATTGTGAGGATGGGAACTCCGAATCCTACATACATTGTAGCAGGGGAGATGCTCACAAAGGTGATATATGAAGCTCTACATGCTAAGGGCCAATGGCCTCTTCCTCCATCACAGAATGACTGGTTGAAGCTGACAGAGGACAAGGAAGAGGAGCAACCTACAGCTCCCAGGGTAACCACCAGACTGAAGAGAAGTCTAGAGACAGTGGAAGAAGAGCCCACTCAGCCAAAGAAAGGAAAGAAAGATACTATTCAGATGCCGGCTAAAGAGACCAAATCCCAGAAGGCTGCTCGGCTAGAAAGGTTGATGGAGAGTTTTAGAGCCCAACGAATGCTTAAAGGAGATCTAAATGAATTATGGAAGCCCTCACTTGAGGCCATATCTAGATTGTCCTGAAGGACAAATAGGGATCGATTCGAAGACTACATAAAGAATTTTGAGATCCTTGATGCGGCGGCTGAGAACATTCGAGTCATACCTTTTACTGAAGAAGAGGTTGATGATGTGAGGCGGTAGCTGCTAGAAGAGCAAGAAGGGGAAGAAAGAGAGAGGAAAACAAAAGCTGACCAAGACTTCAAAAAGAATCCATCAACCCCACCATCAAGCCGCGAGTCAAGTCCTGCACCATCACCACCTCCTCCTAGTCCTCCTCACCCTCGACAAACTGAGGAGTTGAGCAAATCTGAGAGGCAACAAGACTCCAAGAAAGAGGATAACAAAGAGAAAGAGCATAAGGTAGAAATTGAACCAAAGGCTAAGAAACAAGATCTTGAGGCAAAAAGTTATGGAATATTCCTGGATCTGCTAGCTGTTGGATACACCCGAGAGGAGGAAGCTCAGACCGCATTTCAATTATCAACACCTAAACCAGAAAAGTCCACATTGAGCCCTCGTTTGGTCGAGCTAAAGGATAATGCAACAGACACCATGGATTTGCAACCACAAGAGGAAGACTAGGAAGAAGTTATATAGAGACTGCAAGGATTGAGAGCTAGATCAATGGCCAAATAAAGAGAGTATGGAGGGCTGCTGTTGAGTGAAGAAAAGGTGAAATCTGAAGTGGAAACACTTCAGAAGCCAAACCAGGAGTAGATGCATGGCCAAGCACAGATGCAAGCTAAATTAGAAGCAGCACTACAGAAATGTCAAGAGCTAGAAAATCAAAGCCGAGAAAGCAATTAGAAGCTGCTAAACTCTGAAGAGGAATACCAGAAAGTCAACAATTCTCTTTTTGAAGCTGAGAAGGAAAGGGATGAGCTAACCCTACAGTTGGCGGAAGAGTCAAAGCAGGTGGAAAGCTTGAAAGAGGCTAAGGACAAGGCTGAAATATTATATGAATCTAGACAAGATGAGGTAATTGAACTCAAGGATCAAATCAAAGTAAAAGAGCAAACAATTCAAAGGTTGAGAGCATCTCCGGGTAGAGCAAGAGCTGCAGTTGCAACTAGCACGATCCAAGAAAGAGATGCGTTTGAAGAACAAATGATAGAAGTTCAAAAAGAGCTGACATTTGAGAAGAGGCAGAGAGTGATGCTCACAGAAGGATCGATGGTGATACAAAGTAGATTGGAAGATGAGAACAAATCTTTGAAGGCAGAATTGATGAAGCTTCAGAAAAGACTAGAAGATAATTCAGAGACGCTGCAGACAGAGAATGCTGCGATAAAACAAAAGCTAGAAGAAGCGGATAGATTCAATGTAGAACTCAATGACCTATTAGTATCTGTGACAGAAAAAGATCAGATAGCAAAGACAATTTACAGAAGCAGCTGGACAAACTTTAGAGCCAAACAAGTGAAGAACGTCAACAAAGTTATGGGCCGGCTGTTATGGAAGGAATTGATATAGAGAATTTGTCAGATCCTGTGGACACAACAATACAAGAGGACATTCCTGGGGGATCATTACAAGAGCCTCGGGAACTGACACAAGAAGAAGAAGACAATCTACAGAAAGCCATAGAAGCAGCCATAAAGGACACCGCAAAAGAAGCAATCCAGTGGGAGCAGAGGATATTGAAGTCGATGACCATTCAGAAATTAGATGCAAATGTCATTCGACATGAATGGCTACAACCCTCTCTCCCCTATCCTCTTCTCAAATATGAGGCTGCTACAATCAACAAGAGAATCAAAGAGGAGCCCATAGTGCCGATCTACAATGAAGACATCACCAAACCAGAAGGGGTGAAACTCATTGTAGATTCTCAACCAAGATGGAGGAAGGCATGGCTCACTAAATACCCACAGTATTTAGTACATTTCGTAGAGGCACCGAAAATGATCAGAGACGACCTCAGCTTTTTCCCTCTACCAAGGCTGCGGACATGGAAGGAGCATGAATTGCTGAAGAGAATCCACCCCACGTGGCTCAACTACCCAAAGCTGCCAGGCTTGAAGGCAGGTGAGAGAATGAGTGAGCAATACATGGTGAAAACCCTAACGGACGCCATTAAATTGTTCACTGACTTGCCTGAACTCTCTTGCATTATGCTCAGAAAGATATGTAAAACCCTTATGGCAGTCTTTGAAGTCTTCAAACCTGGACAAGCTATAGACAACATATTCTTCTTCCAAGATACTTATAGATGTGCTTATGAATTGTCTGCTCAACCTTCCCATGAGGTGATACATGACCTCTACCAAAAAATAATGTTCTTGCCCTCATACCACCTCCAGGCCTTTGAAGAATCCTTCTACATCAGCTTCTTCACCATCGACACAGATATATTTGGCCCTACATTACTAGCCCAACATGCACAGTATGAGTCTGTTTTGAAGATGCACGAAAGCCTCCACTGAAGCAGCAACTCTAGTGTCATGTCAGGGACGACATGAACTAGGAGGGGGGAGTGTTAGCAGAAGATTGGCGGCTACACTCAACTGAAGACTGGCGGAATGTGAAAAAAAAGAAATCCTATGTAGTCATTCTCTGATTAAGAAAACGTGTAATTTCATTTGTAAATACTTGGGGCTTGCAGAAGTTTCCAATTTTGTATATTATTTTTGCAAAGAAAAAATCCTTTTGTTCATTTTATCACAAGTGTCTATGAGAAGCGTATTCTGTGTACGAGAGAGAGAGTAAGTTTATCTTGACGCTACGCGCACACTGGTGGTCGGAATTGAGTGCGGAGAAGTGTAGCGTGTTGCCGGTGGAGAGAGCTACGCGCCAACACCTACATTGCGGGTGTACGGCTCGTCTTCGCGAGATTGAACCACGAACTATTTCTAGTGATTCCGTAAGCAAACGGTACCTATTTTTGCATTTCAACACATCCACGCATTTGTATTGAGTAGAGCTACACATTAGGAACTTTAGTTTTCAAAAATGATGACCTGTCAGACATCCTACGTGATTCTGCATTGGATGTTTTTTGGTAGGGATTTGGGTCACGGGTCTTAGGGAGAGTGGCCTATTGGTGCTAATAGGATATCCCTCAAGTTTCGTAGCATTTTGAGAACGTCTGATGGGTATTTGGCTCATGGAAGCTTTGTAGGAAATCTCCTCTGGTGTACTTTTGAAGGTTGTAACCTAGACATTGGGTAGAGACCTCTGTAAGAAGTAGTCAATAGTCGGTCGAGTGTAGGTTGACACCCTATGCTTGCTTCCACGCGCCTACGGGTCGAGCTTCATCCTTAGCTGACAAATCTTGTTAGGTGATTTCTCGCTGTAATGACGTCCGTCGTGGCATACCCGCCAACAATCATCCCTATGCGAGCATAATGTACACAGATACCTTGTCAAATACACATAAATCGCATAGCAATGACACATCCTTGTCATTATATGCAAAAATTGTTTTTTTCCTAATGTATCATTGCTACACGAAAATAGAACACTTGGACATGCCTCTGAGTGCTCTATTTTTGCATAGCAATGACACAATCAAGTAGACTTAAATTTTTTACTAATGTCATCTCTATGCAAAAATAGAGCATTTGAACGCCTCCTAATGCTCTATTTTTGCATAGCAACGACACATTTTTATCATTAAATGTGAAAATTGTTTTTTTCTAACGTGTCGTTGCTATGCCTTCGAGTGCTCTATTTTGCATAGTAATGACACAATCAAATAGACATATTTTTTTTCCTAGTGTCGTCTCTATGCAAGAATAGAGCATCTGAACGTTTACGTGGATGCTCTATTTTTGCATAGCAAGGACACAATCAAGTATGAGAATCACACCATCGTCATTATAATTCACTTTATTTTGCATAGAAACAATATTATCCAATCCTTCCCATATGTCATCCCTATGAAAAATTAGATCACCCAGACATACATCCGGATGCTCTATTCTCGCATAGGGATGACATAAGACCAATTATTCTAAAGAATAACATGAGTAGCCTTTTTACCAAGTATATGACCAATATTTTAACCAAGTATAAGATATTTTAATATTTTTTTGTTCTTCCTTGTGCAGAAAAGGTGACTAGAAAGTGTTGGAGGGTGTTGACATTAAAGAGGTTATCCAAGATGTGGAGGAAACACCTAAAGATTTCAAAGAGAAAATGGAGAGGATTCAAAGAAAAGAAATCTTGGATGTGCATAGTTCAAGGCGGCAAGGAACATCACCAAGGTGGAGGAGCCCATTCATATTTGAGAGGAAGAGATCAATCCCTTATTGTGCACAACAACCTTGTTGTGCTTTGTCAAGGGTGGTAGGTTCACATCCAATAAGACTTGGAGTGGACAAAATCATACTTCTTGAGAAACAAGAAGCCATTAGAGTTTTTGGACTTGCTCTAGGATCTATGGGCTAATGAAGTTCATACTTTGGCACTATGGTTAGATGTTTCCTTGTCTCTTGTGGTGACATAGAGAAGCAGTTGTAGGGTTACAAGAAGCAGGAGTACTTGGAGGGGGGAAAATGTAAAGCTAGTCAAGCAACTAGAACCGTTCCTTGTAATATCCACTACTTTCTTCCTTGCCTTTTCTAGTGGAAATCCATTGTAAAAATCTTTCACTTGTAGATGACCTACTGTATGCATCCTTCCTTTTTTGTATACTTGTTTGTATAGCTGTAGCAATATCAAAACTGTCTAATAGTTTTTTAGTCTCTTGTGATCTTGTTTTTTGCCACACTTGTTTGTAAAACCACTAGAATACTTCAAGAAATCTATTAGCTTTTCAAGATCCTCCACCATGTCTAGTGTGTTTGAAAACTTGGTTCCCGATGGTGGGACTTGTCCATACCTTGAGCAGACCAGACTGACAAGCTTCCACGTTTCTTTACAGAAGTGCGATTGTAGTGCTGCAAAAAAAAAATAAAAATTTATTTAGCAACTTATGTAAGTACTGAAGAAAATTAGTAGAATCAAAATTCATAAGTATTCCCATGTAGTGTGTGAAGTGCTCCGAGCTAAGAGCTTTCTTGAATTTGTTCAACTCTTTCTTAAAGTTGGAGAGATTAGTCTTTCCCTAATGACTTTTATCAAAGTAAGAAAAAATGCATGCAATGTACAAAGGAAGATATTTTGAAGGAGAATATCTTTAAAAACTTGAAATTTTGGATCTTTAAGGTGTCTCTCTGTGGATCTATTCTGGTTAGCAAGACGTAGCTCATTCGCTACACCCATGTTGTAGATATAGGGGCTTTTGGCATTGGCACCCCTTAACACATTGTATATACACTTTAGTGTCTTTAGGTCCCCCCTATGCACCATTTCACCTTGTACCTACCAAAGCCCTCAACATCTAGCTCCTCCCTAGCCTGTTGAGCTTTGATTATTGCACGGATACTAGTGTGGTGGAATACCCAATTAAACACATTGTGAAATCTTCACTATCAACCTCAAAAGCACCCAACCACCAAATATCTTTCTCTGACTGCACACTAAAATTTTAAGGGTTTTTTTTCCCGTCTATGGTATGAAGAGCTCTAATCATGAGGGTTATTGATACTCTCTCAAGCTTTCTACCCTTCACAATTTCACTCTCATCTAATTTGATGACAAAACTAGCTTGCCCATTCACGTCAGTATGTTGAAGATCATTAGAATTTTATCATTGCCCTCTGCAAAGTTTTCAAGTCAAAGAATAGATTGTTGAAAGAGCTAAACTTGAGGTCTTTATTCTTACCAAGATATATGCCATTGATGTCAAAAGGCTCTCCAAGCATTTCCATGACCTTAGAATTAATTTTGAGCATGGCCTAATGAGAAACTTATGCCTTTGTAAGTAAGAACCCCTTCACTCTTTACTGCTTCAGGTTTATACTAATGAGCTTGAAGAGCTTTTGGTAACCTGCCCTGCTGATTCCAACTTTGTCCAAAGTGCCTTGAGCTTTGAATCATCTTTGTCCGTAGTAGAACTTTGCAAAAATACATTGATGCATTTCTACCTAGAATCCCTAGATCTTCTTTCTTTCAATAGGTTGCCAACAACAAGTGGGATCACTTCACAAAATGATTATGATACACCTCTCATATTTCCTTGTAAACAGTTCGGCTAAACTAAGGACCTGAGGTAAACACAAAGAAATACTATAGCAGCCAAAGATACCAACCTACAAAAACAGATATCAATTTGATTTAGAAAAAGAGAAATTTTACCTCACTGCTTTGATTCTTCTGCTGTAGCGTCCACCTCCTCGCTTGAGACTCTCTATATTCTTCAACTTCCTTTGTCTTTTTCTAAGCCCAAGCTATGTCCTCTTTGTTCTCATTGTATTCAACAATGATTGGAGATTATTTACCTTCTCCTTGCTTTCTTGAAGCGGAAGATTAAGAGAATCCTTCAACTGTAGTAGCAAAGTTTTTTCCATCTTAAGAATTTCCCTCTCTACTACAAGGTTTTGTGTATAGCCTAATAGCCCTTTCATACCATCTCCAAAAAAACTCATAAATGAAGACAATTTGAAAAATTGTGGGGTGCATTTGGTGATGGGGTCTATGGGTTACAATCTAACATCTTTCATAAATCAATGTGCTTCTTTTGTTCCAATCTCAATGCTTCTATGGAAGAAGGAGGAGTTTCAAAGTAGCCTATTTATTTTCTGGAGAGAGGTATATTCATCTTCCAACTTCACATGGAGATAATAGATACCTTTTTTAGAAGGATTGATGGAGAAAATGTGGGGAAGATGATGAGCTGGATATGGTGCACACAAAGGTGTAGAGAAAGGGCAAAATGAGTAAAGAGAAATTTGAAATTTGGACCAAAGAGAAAAATGGTGCATTGGGTGGGAGAATTTTTGAAAAAGGGACACAATCTTAAGAGATTTGAAAAAGAAACCACATGTGGGTCCCCGAAAAGTGACATCCGATACACCCAGTAAAAATATAAAGTTTTCCCCCCAATTTTGGGTTTTATAGTTCCTAGCTCATTTTTAAAAAAAAATGGAAAGTATTTTTTCTCTCTACCATTTCTTACAGGGAAAATTTTGGCCTCAAACTTCCCCTACTATAATTACCATAGTAATTGTATAGTGCACAATCAATCCTATTCCAGTTTGGGTAGCTATAAATAGGACCCACTACTACATTTTGAGGGGTTTTTATTTTGTAGACTAGAGCAAGTTCTTGTAATCATTGAGCTATTGCTCTTAGCATCATTGAGCTTTGTTGTATCAGCACCTTGGTGCTATTTGTACTCTTCTTCAATATTTAAAAATCCCACTTCCAGATCTCATGTTCAATTTTTGTCCGTGTACTTCCATTTAAATATTTATTTGATTTTTATATTGTCTAAAGCTAGAACTTGGTTCTCTAAAGTCTCCACCCGGAATAGCTAGATAGATGTTTGCAATGCAAAATGGCTAGTGAGAACCTCTTTCACTTATTCAAGGCATGCAAGGTGATTGTGTCCTTGCAGAAAATATTTGTAGATGGGTTCAAAAGACTTGGAGGATAGGTTTCTTCAAGAATGACTTCTTTCTAGGTGATAAGGTGTTCAAGAATCAAGCAATGCTAATCACACAAAGTGTTATATTTTTCTATTTCAAACATGTATTGAAGGCCATGAATTACTGGGTCTTTAATTAAGAACGTCATGGAAACAACAAGAAATCAAGGAAGCAATTGTTGCTATTGGGAAACAAATGAGCTTTGAAGAATGGAACAGGGTGATTGGTGTCACATTGAATGATTAATATTTATATCCTTGCTCTCGTCAACGTTGGGTCGGTTTTTTTTTCTCTTGCAAGCTTTCTTGGACCTTGTGCACAATAGATGTGAGATTTTTGACTTTTGACCTTACAAGAGTGATCTATCACCTTCTCTAGCTGTATCCAGGAAGCGCTAGAAGATTGCGCATCATCAAAGTAATGAATAAAAGCGTTTTCAAGGGATGTCAGAATAATACCTAATGCTTGCTCGTCCTTGTGTTGTTTCTCGGAAGAGAGTGCTTAGGTAACTGCAGCAGATGTGCCTGCTTTGTCTGTTGATATAGGCTTGATGACGCTCCAAAGGTTCTTTCGTAGAAGATATCCTTTCACTTTGATTTGCTACTGAAAGCCTAAACCGTTAAATTTATCGACTTTCGATGCCATGTTTGATATGATTGTGCTATGAGTGATGTTGAAGTTGAAAAATAATACTGAATTCAAATCTTGAGAATAAGATCAACTGCAAAATATTTGGAAATATAGCAATTGATGTCAAATTGTTGTCGAAGTAGATAAGTGCGTGGGAATCAAGCTTAAGTACTATCAAGAGATCAATAAGCCTTTGATACCATGATCGGGAACATGGGAAAGGCTTGTATGTTTATAAAACTGACTATCAATTCACAGAAGATGTCGACATTGAAGACTGTCGGAGGCTAACGAATACTGCAAAGAATACCTACAGTTTGGTCTACGCATGGAGCTCTTTTCTTGCAGCATTCTAGAATGCTTATTGTTGTTGCAATTGCGTCCAACTACACCCAGGCCTTGATAGTGCCACAAAACCATAGCGTTTTGAGAAGCGCACTCCCAAGGAACCGCCTAGGAGCACCCGCATTTTGATATGCAGCTGGGTTCAACTGTGCTGCCTGACTCACTTTGTCAAGCTTGCAAATGCAACGTCTTGAGATGCTGCCATCTGCCTGCATCTGGCCTCTTTCTGCCTAGGAACAAGTGCCTCCTTTTGAGACGCCCTAAGGCTCCAATACCAATGTTAGTCTTAGCCTATGGAGGATGATGGCAAGGTGCCATGGCGAGAGAGAAGGCAAAAGAACGAGTGAGAGAGAGAGAGAGAGAGAGAGAGAGAGAGAGAGAGAGAGAGAGAGAGAGAGAGAGAGAGAGAGAGAGAGAGAGAGAGAGAGAAAAGCCTACAAGCAGGACATTGACACAATAAAATACATACACGCTATATTTTATTGATGTATAGCCTTTTACATATATAGGCAAAAAGGTTACCATGCAAAATACAAGTGTATCTTTATGCCTTTAGGAGGCGTTTCCCATGGGTATATTGACGAGGTCTTGAACCCAACACATCGGGCTACAAAACGGGCCCGCCGAGGCCTAGTGAGCTACAGACCCGTACCAGCAGTAGGTAAATCTCACCGGACCTCTTAGTCCCCTCCTTCAAGTCACCATGCCATTTTCGATGAATGTGACGACTTGTGAATTGAGAATTTTGTTAATTAACAGTGTGATCACAAAACAAAACATGTGATTACGTGAATTTGAAATCCCTGAAACTAGGGTTTTTTGGGCTACTTTGCAGCATGGCTAATAGCATGCCCTTGAACTCATGAGCAAGATTCTAAAAGGAGACAGAATGTGTAGGGGCTATCATGGGCACTTCTAGCACGTTGTGAGGTTTTAGAGGGCACAATTGCATAAGGGGTGGGGATTGGACCCAAGAGGGGGGCTCTCGACTGCCCCTCCTTGTCTCTCTAGATTTCTCTTTGCCAAATCCCTAATTTTTGGGACATCCCACCACCCCCTCTAGTGGGAAACAATGATTGAGGTTGTCGGCCGACTGCGAAGCCTCACCATGTCAATGCTAGCAAAGCGAGAACCACAAACATAAAAATTGTCAATCTGTGGGTCGTAGATGACCCAACTAGTGCATGGAGGCTACAAGAGATAGCTAATCTCTCAAAAAACCCAAGTCTATGTTGCTCCTACGTATCTTATTCTCAAATGTGTGTCAGACATCAAATGCAACTTTGCAAGCTTGATCTGATGAATTGGCATAGCAACAAAACTTTATGCTTAGTATGAGCAGAGTATCCTTAACGCTCTCGTGTACTCAAATGTCATTTCTAACACTCGAAAAAAAATCCTATTTTAGGTTAGTCAATTTTGGAACTCAAAGCACTCTACAGCTTCCTCTAGACATGCCCTAATATTCCTAAGGTCAAAAACTAGTTTTGGTGCGTGTATTGTACATAGGAAGCAAAGTTAGCTTGTAGACAACACAACCAAAAACACACTTTCATCGCGCAAAACTTACATTAAACGGAAGATCTTTCAGCTACAAACACGTTGATATGCTCAGAATAGCAATGCAACACCGTACAAGAGAGATACGAGGATTTAAAGAAACAGTAGACTCACGTTGACCTTCTACAACAATGCTTACTTTCATTATCCAAAAACTTAGGTTTTTAACTACAAAAGTTGGCTTTTATACCTTAGCAAAGGTTCAAAGAATGGATTCCTAGCTTTTTGGGCTCAATACAAAGCTTAAAAGTGCATATCATTACAAACTTAGAGGTCCTCAATCCCTTTAGACTCGTTGCCAATCAATAATATTACAATGGCTTTGGACTTTGTGGGATTTCTCAATAGTACAAAGGGGTTTAATAGAATCATTTTTCTTTAAAAAATGAGTGGCGTCCCTTTTGATGTTCTTTCTCCGACTCTTGTTAGCTGAATAGCTAACATTCCCCCCCTCTTTGCCTGTGTCATCCACAACACAACTACTTAGGTTCCCAAGTAGTGGTTGGGTTTCCTTGCTGCTATCCTTCGTGCGTGCTGCTCAAGACCTCGTTATCTGAGGTGGAGTTCTTTATCTTTAGTGGACATAAATTGCATGGTTAATTTTTTTCTTTGCTCAATTGTGGAGTAACTAACAAATGTTGCTTGCAGATTGGTGATGACAAGACCAAAGAAGCCTGTGTAGAATGCTTCTTCAAATGTCTGGATATAGTAGGATGGTACAACATCACCCCAACATAGAATCCATGGGGCACTTCTTTCGAGGGATGGCCTGATAAATCATAGCATAAGCCCTTGGAGCCTGCGAGAAAGGACATCCATGCTGCATTTGTTTTCTCTAACGGTGAAAAGTTTGCAAGCAGGTTAGGAGTATTTTTGCAATCTTTACCAACATGATGCACGCTAAATCTAGAATTCTGTGAAATAGCTGAATGGTTGAGGATACCATGTATGTTTTTGTGGGTTGGTTATTCAAGGGTGGTGGAAATTTGGGGTAGTTGAGCCAAGTAGGCCGCTTTTGCTAGAGGAGAGAATGTTTCTACCAACTTTTGATTCTTTGTACTGGGCACTACATACGATCTTGTTCGATATGAGCTGGTGCATTTTTATACAAAATAAGATACCTAGGGTGCCAGTTTAGCCAGATCTCTCACCATTTGGGATGTGCCAGTGTTGGGTTGGCTTGGAAATGAGTAGTCTCTCTTTGATTTGCAGTACTTCAAACTTTATGAGGAGAAAGGGTAGAGCTTGCTGATACCATGCCTCATTGATAGCGGATGATGTGAGGAGGTTGAAATTGATGCAATGCAGTGTCCAGTCTTCCCACTGCATGGATTCTTTCCAAATGGTCTTGGTCTCCTCTTCCACCTGCTTCTTCAATGCCGATTCTTCCTTAGCATTTAAGCTTTTTGGTTGAGTGAAGGGTCCAACTTCATCATGAGAAATATCTATCTCTGGAAGACTGGCCTCTTTGGTGGTAGCTGCTTCAAAGTCCATAAATTGCAGGGTGTCTTTATCTTGCATTGCAGAATCTACCTGTTCTTCCCCGGGTGTGGTGGCATGTGCCGTGGCAGAAGCTGCTTGATCTTTGCTCAATTCTGCTTTAAGTTGGTCAAATTCCTTTTGATATCTCTCCTCCTACTGCATAAATCCGGTGGAGAGTTCTATTCTCTACATTTGATCTAGCTTTAGCTCCATCTCAAGGTCTTTGACCTTTTGCTCCATTGCTGTATATTCCTTATTTGTGCTCTGAAGCGTGGATACTATAGGGTTGTCCTTGAGATGGTTCAACAATGTATTTTTCTCTTGGCATCTAGCTTTTGATTGTGCCAACTGATTATTTGCTATGTTTAGCTGAATTGGTAGCCGAATTGGTAGCCGGCTGATTGTGGAAGCAGACCCTTGTAGAGCAAAGGTGGCCACTGTGACTTGTTGCTCTTGTTGTTGATCCCTTGTTTGGAGAGCTTCCAAGTCCACTGCTGAATTTGAAATTAGCTCAACCAATTCCTTGTCTTTGAATTCCATGGCCTCTTTGTACCATTCGACACAAACATTGGCCATGTTGAGCCTTTCATCTAAGAGCTGCAGTTGCTTATACAAACTATGGAGCTGTTGGTGGTGAGCATAGATCTCATCTTTCGTTTTGTCCACCACATCATGTGCATATTTGGCATATTCATCTATGTCCTCTAGACTCTCCAACCTTCTCGTGTTTCTCGCTTCAGGTTGATCCATTGATGTGTCATGAGCCTCAATTGTGATTGGCTCATTTGGCTGGTTGGCTTGAGTACTTGGTGTCTCTATTGTGGAGGGTTCACACACTTGCTCATTGGTAGTTTCTTTGGGTAGTTCTCATATGGGTTCCATATTGGTAGCAGTGGGAGTGGTCTCTTCTAGTTGTGGTAGTGTTGTGTCCTCCGATTATGGCGGTGTTGTGTCCTCCGGTTGTGGTGGTGTTGTGTCCTTCGGTTGTGGTGGTCCACTTGGAGGAGATAAGTGTGGAACCTCTTCACTAGGGTTGATTTGTTATTTAGGTGATTCCTCTATAGGATTTGTATCATATTTTTCTTGTGCATGGTCTGCTCTCATTGACATTCCTTTTGGTGATAGAGATGTTCTAAGCCGGCCCGAGTTGTCTTTCAAATCGAACATGGGTGTTTGGTTTGAATTTTGATCCTTCTAGGATATGGTTTTCTTTTCTCCTAAAAACCCCCTTTTAGTCCTCTCTCTAGCTCAAAATTTGCCTTCTCTCTTTCTACTCTTACCGCTTTTTGGACTGGTTCCTGTGCTGCTATTGCAGGGAGTGGCCATTTTGTGGCTTTTGCGTCATCTACCTTAGCTTTTCCTTTTTCTCTGTTCTTTCTTTCAAGAGGAGTGTCTTCCTTCGTCATCTCTGCTTCTTCCTTGTTTCTTTTCATAGATCTTGTTGCATTAGTTGTTTCATGGTTGGGAACATTGACTAGTCTTGTCCTCAATCTTGTCTCCACTGGTGGAGCTCTTGTCTGCACTTCTTATTCATCAACATCTTGTTTAGTAGCCATATATTTTGCTCCAGGGTAGGCGGTAGATGCTCTACCTGGCCTACAGCATGTTAAGATATCTGTGTTAGCACTTCTAGAGCTCCAAAGAAGGTGATGTTCTCTAGCTTTTTCACATGAGTTTGAGCTATGTAAATATATCAGGTGTGGTCACTTTTGTCACTCCTTCTCTCTTAGAGGCTTGTGAGAATGTGGAAAACACAACATGATTTGGAATTGTGTACTTGGGAGGTCTTTTAGTAGTCAAATGAATGTGTTGATGATAGAACCAAAGTGCCCTCTCTATCTTTATTTCCTTTAGATCCAAGAAGGAGGTTAACTGATTGGTGAAAATGCCAGTTGTGGGCAACCCTTGGTCTCTCATGGGGTTTCCTCGTCTTTGTAGATTTAGGGCTTCAACAACCTGGTCCTCTATGACGTGCACCTCTATTGGGAAGTTATTTAAGTCTGAGATGGTTTCCATTCCTTCTTCTATGATGATGTGTAGGAGCTTATAAGCCCTCTTATATTCCACACCACAAGGATCCAGTTCAAGGAATTTAAGGATCCTTGTGCACTTTTGAATGAGCCATGATATATAGTGACATGCTGACTTTGTAGCTATTCTTTTGACAGCCAGGTGACATTTGCTTCCTTTAGTAAGTCTTCCTCTAGCTGGTATGGTGAAAGCTCAAAAAAAAATTCCTTCATGGTTTTCTTCTTTGGAGCTCCCGAGGTAGATGAGAGTGAGCTTGGAAGGGCATCAACCATTTCATTGGTCAAATCAAGTTTAGCAAGTCCCAATCAAGTAGAAAAACCAATAATGCATAAATGAGCTCTTAAAAGCACAATCTTGGCAAAATTTATCTTAGGTGTGCCTAAGATACAGATGGGTGCAGGTGCATGCAAATTGGTATCAGAGTGAATGCATAGGAAGTGTATCAGTTGTTGGAGATATGAAAAAAGTTTAATGGGTTTTGGACACTTCTGGTGAGATTTGTGCACAAATTTGTGTCTGCTTTACCATTTTCAAAGCTTTTGGTTACTGATATAGTTATATTGTGCCAAACTTGATGAAACTTGCCAAGGTGCTTTATTTGACCATTTTGGACATATCTGTGTCTTCAAATTGTAAGGTCTCCCTGTAGCATTTCTATCTTAGGTGCACCTAAGATAAGAATGATTGATTTGGAGTCATTTTGTGCTTTTGGCACCTTGATTGGTGGTGGAGGGTTGATTCTTGATGTCCTATAAAGTTAGGTTTTGATTTGACAAGCTAAAAGTCATTTTTGGGCACTTGAGCCTATTTGGTGCAGTAAAGTGCATTTGAGAATAGTTATGCATGAAATGAGTGTACCAGTGTGATGTGGGATTGTGAGGGGTGGGGAATCATGCCAATGTGGAAATGTGTGAAAAATATTTTTCCATCCTAGGAGATTATCTTCGATGTGCCTAAGATAACTTTTATGAACTGCTCAATGTTCTTGCACACCCCCTTGGTTGCCTTAGCCATCGCCCAGCTCCCACTCCCTCCCCACCCTTGCTTGCGTGTGCTATTGTGTAGTCTTTGCACCGCACTACCCCTGTGCGCTACTCACTTTCCACCCCCTCGTGATGTGATACCTTGCCCATCCCCCCTTCCCCCTGCCTCTCTCTCCCTTCGTGATGCTCGCCTCTACTCCTTCTCTCTTGCATTCTTGTCTCCTCGTTGTTGTTGATGCAGCTCGCCATCACGGAGCCCATTTAAAAAATCCCAAAAACTTTGCCTATCCCCCCCCCCCCCTTGCACACACACACACATTCTCTCTTTTCCTCACTCTCACCGTCTAGGTCGCCCCCCATCCCCATCCAAGGTTCCTGCAGGCTAAGGCATGGTTTTGAACCAACTACAGATGTGCAAGTAGAGGAGGTAGACCTTCCCATCTCCATCTTCTTTCCTGGTTTGAGAAGGGATTACCTTCCACTCTTATCCAGGATAGGCTCAGAGATTGGGACTATCCTAGAGACACTTGCACGACAACCTCTATGGCTGCCAAGGTGGCTGTCATCCCTTTAGTACATGTTCTGGTTTGGGACACCCACACTCTCCCAAAGGTCATCCTACTACCTTGCACGACAACCTCTATGGCTGCCAAGGCGGCCGACATCCCTTCAATACGTGTTCTGGTTCGGGACACCCACACTCTCTTGAAGGTCATCCTACTACCTCGAGTGAGTGGGGGTTGATTTCGTTAGAGCATGGAGTATTTGGGCCTCCTAAATCAATGTTTCATTTGCAGACAAATGGGCCATTTGGCAAAGGCCTGTCCTTGCAGAAGATCTTGATCCACAGTGCATGTGCAACCTCCCAAGGCAGAGCAAGCCCAACAACTAGACACACAGGACCCACAGACTAGTACCTTGATTGAGACTGGTGATCAGATAGCTGACGGCTGGCAGAAGGTGCCTGGCCGCCATCGACATAGGCGGGCCCTCCCCACCGCTCCCCCTAGTGGTTGACCTTCTACATCTTAGCAACACTGGGTCTGACTGGGAACCGTTTTGATCCCCTTCAGCAAGACCCATCAGAGGAGGCCTTGTCCACTTCAATTACTCCTCCACGACCCCCTCCTCCCTCAAACACTGCTGCTCCTCCTTTCCCGCCTCCTCCCCCTCCCCACCTCCACCTTTGCCTCCCATCCCTCCTCTCTCCCCGATGGGGCCCACAACCTCATCTCCCAACCCCTCCTCCACTCCTCCTCAGACGCAGGGGACTAGACACGCATCTACCGTGAGGCATTCTCTTGGTAGGGCTTTTGGTATGAGCCGTGTGGATTCGAGACGGACAACCCCACTTGAGGCCACCTTTTTTGGCGCAGACTTCTCCTTTTGCAACAATCCCTAGAGGTTTGACTAGCTTTGACATTCGCAAACGCTGGGACTTCTTCGAGTACAATTTCACTCGGTTCCTGGGTGATTCCTCTCCTGACCTGGAGGAGGCTTGCTCTTGAGTCCATGTCCTCTTTCTTGTAGCTAAAGGCATTGAGGCTCTAGACATGGTAGTGGGTTTCTCCTTCCCGTTGTGCGGTAGGGATCTCACTGAGTGGACCCAGCATATAGTTCTCGACTGTCTCTAGACTCAGGCTACTCAATTCTCACACCACATAGGGGACTTAGGAGTGATAGATCCGGTGCAAACACTTTGGCCTATGGCCAAGTTCATCATAATGCCTCTAGATACAGTGGGTTGTAGGCACATTGTGGTGCATTTGTTTTTTGACACTCAGAGCCCTCGGTGTTATGTATTTGTACATGAGGATTCTTGGATAGAGGATGTAGACCTTTAGGCTACACGATTGGCTTGGGCCTAGGCAGGAAAACCACTTCTTTCGCGCTTGTCTAGCGGTCGTTCGGATGCAGATTAATCCCCATCCAAACCAGCCTCAATGATAGCAAGGTTGGATGTTGTGGTAGCATCTATTTTCTCCCACTAACTCCATGAATGATGATGAGGATCATCTCATGGAATGTGCAAGGATTAGGAGGGCCCCAGTTTTAGGGCTACCCCCTTCTTTTTTTGCTCTATGCTGAGGTGATGAATAGGTTTTTGGTTTCACAGCAGGTTGTTCTACGTGTCTTAGTGCTCCCTATTTGGGGAGATGAGCTACTGGATGCTGAGTTTGCAGACGACCTAGCATTGTACTTGGAGGGCCAAGAGGCCAACCTTCACAGGTGTGAGTAGGCTCTTGAGACCTTTTGTTGTGCATCATGCACAATGATCAACTGGAGAAAGACAGTGGATTTCTTGGTTGGTAGTGCTCCTACGCCTGATTGGATGCCAGGTGAGGGATTTAGATGGATCCCCCAGGGACTCTAGTTCCATACTTGGTTGTTAGGTTGTCTTTGACTTGTCTCCTGAGCAGAAAATTTCTCCCCTCCTCCTATCCATCATGAGATAGTTGTCACATTGGAGTTCCGTATGACTTTCTCTGGCAAGCACAGTTGTTGTGGCCAACTAGGTGTTGTTGGTTACTATGTGGTACATCACTTCTTGTTGGATCTTTTTGAGTTCCTACATCATCTAGGTAGAGAGGTTGATCAGGAACTTTGTTTGGTTAGGGCGTGACACTCAAATAGCCCGGGCCAAAGTGGCTTGGTAGGTCATCACTCTTCCTTGTTCTCAGGGAGGGTTGTGGATCATAGACCCAGCATAATAAAGTAGATCCCTTCTTGGGAATTTTGTCGTTGAGGAGTACTTCCAGGGGAGGATCCCTGGAAGGAGTTTTTGCTTCAGTGGCTTAGTGCTAAAGTACCTCAGGCTAGAGGCCCCTAGGGACCTTCGACCATATGGATTTTCACACAAATGCGCAGAGATGGCCTGAGGAGGAGACTAGAGGACCATTTTGCTATGAGTCTTCTCCGTTCCTAGGAGCAGCTACAGAGAGGCATGGAGCAACATCAACCTACTTTCACGGAGGAGCACCTGAGATAGCCCCTTTTTTGGAACCCCATGGTTAGCACTCAGAGAGGCCACTTGGTTGGTAGTAGGCCTCATGTTTCTTGGGGTCCCATGGTAGAGGGCCCAGCACGCACTTTAGGTGATTGGCTGCAATTTTCATGCTTATCAGAGGAGCTTCAAAGTATCTAGCTACAGGGCATGAGAGGGGTGTAGAGCATGTGTCACCAGTTGAGTGACTTGCGCCTCTCGAGTTAGCATCCCTCAGATGGATGGGGACCTTCACGCGTTTGGAGGTTCTCATTCCAGTTTGGGCTTGCTCAAAGATGGTACACTCCCTGTTCTTTGAGCTATAGGGTGAGGGTCGCTTGCACCAAGTTTCAGTAGAGGCCCCATAGGTGGCACATTGTTGTTTTCATAGGATCCGAGTTGTGGGCATCTGTGGGAGGACTTGCGTCATCGATCCTTACCCTGCAGCTCTTGAGATTGGCCACTGAAGGCTGTGAGCTTGGGAGTGTTGTCCTTTGGAATGAGTGTAATGGGATCCTCAAGAGTGGTTTTGGAGGGACCCTTTCTCATCAGTTGACCATCCAGGTGTCCCTTTCTTTTAGTACACAGTTGGACTCGGACGTCACATATACTAGCATCATGGAGAGAGGCTCGTCCTGCTGTAGCACCTCGTTGGAAAGAGCAGGGTCTCACAACAACTGAGTTATTGACAGCTTTTTGGGAGAGGTTGTGGGACTACAAAAGACCGCGGCGGGTCGCGTTGTTCCAATGGCTGGTTGCACATCGAGCTACAGCAGTTGGGAGCTAGCTTGTACATAGTGGTCTCTCGGTAGCATGTGCAACTTGTGACCATTTTGTGGAGAGTCAATGCCATTGTCTTTGGATTGTACTTTGACACAGCACGTTTCTCTTTGTGTCCTTTGATTGATGCCTGCTCTCTCAACGACACAACAATACACTTGGGGGGCAGCTGCTTGGTCCACTCTCACAGGCCTTCCACTTTAGTTTGAGCTATCCTCCACCAGCAGGATGATAGTGATGCAAGGGGGTCGACCTACACTCCAGCCTACTACAGAGCTTACTCCATAGGAGTGGTGCAATGAGAGAGGAGGTTAGGAGCTTATCTGCGGCCTGACACTTTGGTTTATCTGGCGGGTGGGCCCGCTGCTTCCGCATCTTTGAGGCTCGCCATGTTCTACCAGCAGAGACTGCTAGCATGAGTAGGAAAGTGCATATAAATGGGCATATATTCAAGGCACTAGGCTCAACGATGTTAACATTGTATGGCCCGTTAGAAAAGGTCCACATTCTCAGCTTAGTGAGATCTATGGCTAGAGCTGATCCATACTCTCAGAGGACAGTTCTAGAGACTCAAGAGCAGCTCCGATCACATGTGGGAGCGTAGAGAGGCTTTTCTTTGACTCTAGTGCCCTAGGCCTCTCTTCACCATGGTCTAGGGTGTGCTGAGATGGCACTAGTGCCCACCTGTGTGGCTTTTCCCTCCTTCCATCTCCTAATTTAACCTCATTGTACATGTGTTTTTTTTCATTGGGAGAGTCTCCCCCTTATGATTGTTGTATCCCTCTCTAGAAGAGGTGGTTGTAGCAGTTTCAACTACCTAATAGAAGGATCTTTTTCTTGGAAAAAAAAGATAATTTTTATAAAGTATTGCACTTTAGGCCACGCCCTAATCTTGCTATTCAAAATGCTTCTAGACATTTAGGAACTTAATCTCATGGCTAGAGTGAGTAAGAGCCGACAAACAGGGCATAAAAGAGCGTAGAAGGTTGCCAAAATCTACATTCGGAGCTCTCTCTCTAAAGGCTAAAATGTAAATGAGAGGGAAAATGGCCCAAGGGGCTATACATACCTGGACTTTTTCAACACCCCTTGTCCAATGCCTACCCAATGAGCTTATTAGGCCTTACAGTGTACTCTCGGATCAAAAATATCTGAAAACTCACATCCATGGACCTTTTTATCGCAATCTGCTCCAGATGATTAGTGAGTGGGAGTGGCCGCCAATTTTTTTGATCAGAATTGCCCCAAAATTTTTCCAGTTTTTCCATTGTGCTGTGAGATTTGACGTTTGAATTCAAAATCCAATTTTGACATTCCTACTTATTATTTTTATTTATTTGGCTTTTATTAGCAAAAGTTAAAGAAAAATTAACTAGATTGCTCAAAAATTCCATCCTATACTTCAAAATTATAAAACACTTCTAATTTTTTTATTTGGCCATATTTTTTGGATTGCTTCATTTTCATAATGATATTGGCCAAAAAACATGCAATATGACTAAAAACCGCACTATTTTATGGCTTTTGACAAACATGTACAGTATATACACACATCAATGGGTTATCTTATTGTATCTTCCAATCATCTTGTTATTAGGGCAATCAACTAATTTATTCAAGAAAGATCGTACGTTAACACACAATTACCTCAAAACATTGCACTTATCCTTGCTTCATTAAGGAAAAACAGAGTACCCTAGTTGTGCATCGCATAGGCTATAAAGTCATGTCTATGCATGGCCCTGAGTGGCCCTATAATACTATTGATGTCAATGCAATTAAATACGCTACGTTGTGCAAGAGGTGGGTCTTAAGTATTGTACTCAAGGTGGTTTTCGATGGTGAGTTATATTCTGATTGAACTCTCTTGAAGAGTAAATCCTGTAACAATTGAACACTTATTTTATCGTGCGATATGCACCGTGTGCTGTGTGGTGTGATGAGTCACGAATGTGTGGTTTCAATTGTGGTGAGCGGTTTGACTTTAGGTATTCACCTGCTCCTGATGGAGGTTGGCGTAAGTTGCGATGGGGTCTCTGGTACCCATAGTTTGACTTGTCTACTTCGGGCACTTGGTCTTTTGCTATGAGATGTACATTTCTTCTTTGGTTGCCATATCCATTTCATGTTTAGTAGTGGTGGTTGCTATTGAGAAGGTGGATACAATGGTTTTCCCTTCGAGTTGTTGAAGGTGTACAGCAATCTTTTGGGCACCCAGATTTGTCGAGGTCAGTTAACAAGCTGACTTTTGGGTATCCAAACTTGCCTAGTTCCTTAAATTAGTTGAGTAGAAGAAGTCTTTATTGGAGCTATAGTTGTAATGGTGGCTAATGACTCATGCTTATTTGATTGGAAATCACCAACCTCCTTTTTGATCCGGTTTTTTAAAAAATCCCAAATTTTTGAAATTTTTCAAAAATTTCAAAACTCAAATCTTATCTTATTAAAACCTCCCTAAACCTAATTTGTGGTCAAAAAAGCATTTTTTGACCTCAAAAAGTCAAAAAGTGCACCAAAAGACCTTAAAATTCAATTTTTCCAAAAACTTTTGAAACATCATTTTTTACTATCCAAAGCCCCCCAAAACTAGTCTGAGTCAAAAGTGATTTTCTCTCTCTAGAGCCCCTTTTCCAACCCCTCCTTGGTTGTAACCATCACACTCAACCTCTACTCCAACTATTATAGAATTGATATTTTATTATTTATTGCAAAAGCTGACAGGTGGAAAAGACTAGACAAAGCTAGACCTATGCGAATGGAAATATATATATATATATATATATATATTATGCATTTTATTATTCAAGTGCTCTTTTATGAGCTTTGACCATTTATGACCGGCCGGCCAATTTGTACTCAATTTGACCATTCAAGAAATCTATAAATCAATTACATGCAAGAGGAAAATGGTCACTCTTGCACGGGGGGAGATTGTACCCAGTGCCCGTGTACTTCTTCTTTCCTCTCCTCTCTTCTCTCTCACCATGCCGGCATAGCACTCCGCTCTAGGAGGTGCGCCAGAGTGTGCTCTCTCCCTCTCTCCGTCTCTCTCTATTCGTGTACAACATTGTTTATGTGCTAAGGGATTTTCCAGGTATGCAGATTTGTGAGTTTCATGGTTGCAGTATATGGTTTTATTATTGTTTGCAGGGCCTTCAATGCCATCCGTTTGTAGCAGTGGTATTAGAGCCAGCAAAACGCTCTTGGTGATATGGATATCACACCGGCAAAGAGAATCAATGATGGCAATCATACCCAGAGCTAAGCCTATTTATTTTTGTAATTTGATTAATGGTAACTTTGTTGGTTAATTCCACTATTTTTTCTGTTTTCCTTCTTAGTTTAATCATTCTATAAATTCATTCAACAAAACCACTTAGATCGCACGATTGGAATAGGCTGAAAAAAAAAGTTAGATTAGGAAGTTAGGTTCGGGTATAGCGAGCTCGACGAGATGCATGTGAAGAAGAATAAGAGAGTTTTTCACACAAAAGACAATTACGTAAAGGTATAATTAATGAGGAGCGGATAAGTAGTAGAGATTTCTCTATTGTAGGAGCAATCCCAAACAACGTAAGGGAGTAAGAACGAGATTTAGAAGCAAATATGTTTTTGTGCTTCTCTTCTCCCTAAAAAAAACTGTGATTCAAGGGTGATGAGAAGATTTCATGTCCTCTCTCTTGCACGATTTGGACGTGGTTGGTTGATGCTCAATCCGTACCCTCAAAGTTGCCAAGCCAAAACCATAAGAAGGGGTCCTAAAGGACCACAACTCTAAAACTTTTTTTTTTACAAAAGAGTGAATATATATATAATATATATATATATATATATATATATATATATATATATATATATATATATATATATATATATATATATATATTATCTGCTAGGTATCGCACAGGCTGCGCGTTGTGCAAAAAATCCCGTGCTGACCTGGAGCCGACGGGCAAGAGCTTAGAGCGAAGACCATACTACTGGAGGAAACAGAGCCAAATGGCACACAACTGGGTATTGTTCTCAAGTGGATATGCAGCAGCAATTGACATGCACGCAGTAGTCATGGTGCAACGTCATCAGTAGTTTCCCTAGACTTTTTTGGTGCGCCCATTTCATACCAACTAGCCACCATGCATGGTGTCAATGCCCACAACGGAGCGCAGTGTGTCTCACACAATCCACTACATCATTCAGTGCCACTAAATGAGCCAGTGATTCTCTCTTGCCTACTCTCTCTCTCTCTCTCTCTCTCTCTCTCTCTCTCTCTCTCTCTCTCTCTCTTGCATGGCGTGGTAGACGGATAACCACCCTTACCATCTCCCTCCCTCTCGTCTTCAACCAGTCCCCCCAACTCACCATGCGGCCAACACTCAACGTGTCTCCGTAGGAGCAGTTAACGCCTCTCTCTCTTTCTCAAATGTTAGCACGCACACATGCGGTGAGATGTCGTGCTTTGGGTACGAGTAGGCCCTGGAGGCTTCTAGCACTTTCATGGACAACACATCACCAGCTACTGTCCCTGTGCATGCACCCCTCAGCAGCCTACCTATTGCACGGTCTGCCAAGGCTCCAGTCACTGCCCCTGTGACTATGCCAACTACACCAAATACACCAGTGAGGGTGCCAAAAAGCGCACCCACGAGTAAGAAAGGTACAGTGCACACGGCCAAAGTGGTGCCACCCAACACTCTCTCTCTCTCTCTCTCTCTCTCTCTCTCTTCAGCTATTGTCACCCCACACTTTCTACCTAACTCCAGTGCCCACACCACACTCTCTCTTGCTACAGCCGCTATCCCAACCCCATGTAGCCATCTCTCTCTCTCTCTCTCTCTCTCTTCAGCTATTGTCACCCCACACTTTCTACCTAACTCCAGTGCCCACACCACAGCTTGCTACAGCCGCTATCCCAACCCCATGTAGCCATCTCTCTCTCTCTCTCTCTCGCTCTCTCTCTCTCTCTCTCTCTCCATTGGTGGCCACCCACTTGACTCTGCATGACTTTCGAACTCTCTCCCACCTCTACTTCCCTACTTGACGGCTCCAGTTTTCCCACCACCCACCCAATATCTCTCTCATTTTCTATCGGCACGTACACACATCTGCAGCTTTCCATGCAATTTGAGAGCCGCCAGTCCACACCAACTTTGCTTTTTGTGAGCTACATGCAGGTCGTGGTAGCGGTTACAGAGATATGACACTCAAGAAGGGCGTCCACACACACACACCACCAGTGACCCACACACTCGTGCACTACCTGATTGCCCTAAGTTGGCATGCTCCTACTCCATTTCTTTCTCTCTCTCACCAACCACTAGCATTCTGACATCTGATCTCTCCCCTCATTCCCTCTTGCTGCAGCCACTTCAGCCTCCTTTTGGAAACCCTCCACAAATTTGTGCCCTCTTTCTCTCTCTCTGCCTCTAGCAACAATCAGAGGCATACTACTGGCAATGGCGAACTATGATGCCTCTCACTGTGCAAGTTGCCCACTTTCATCAGTTGGCCTCTGCAAGGAAGCCATGGAATCCCTCACCTGCAGTATCTGGTTGGAGCATTTTAACAAGTCGATTGTTAAAGCCATCCTTTCACGTATATTCCCAGAGTTTCTAAGTTTCTACACTTCCTACTCATGAAAGCAGTCTTGAATGAATACTCAAGAAGGGGCTGCAAAGCCCAATGTCAGACAGAGGAGTGAGCACTTGATTGGATGACAGAGGGGGCTCTTTGCCCGCCCATGTAGCTGACAAAGTGAAATGCCATCTCACTTGCCTCTAGCGCCTATACGTTGCATGTGGAGATGAGGATGATGCTACATCAATTCCCATGTAGAAGATTCTATTGATGTGGACATGCAAGTCTCTGAAAAAAGCTACTTGTTGCTTTGCTACAGCTTATCTAAAATGCCTGCTATGGCCTCCCAGTTTCATTACAAGAGAATCCGCCTCTCTTTCTCATTGAAGTAGCACAATTAGCTTTGCATGCAGCAACATGGCAATACTTATAATGGACCTTTCCCTCTCTCAATCAGTCGACACATCATCCATAACAAGCGAGCTTGCCCAGCTAAAAAAAAGTCAAAATCTTCTCGCCACCTTGTAAGTTGAAGCCACCAGTCATCTCACTACCATCGACATCGCATCCCACTCTTTCTCTCTTTCTGTCTTCCCCTGTAGGATTGCTTACAGTGGTGGGCAGTGAGGATGATGCTAATGGTTTAATCCGACAATTTTAGACTTTTAGTATTTCACTTTACTTAATTTTATTTTGTACCCAAGCATTGTATTAGAACCATAAGGATTGTATCAGTTTGGTCCCATACGCCTTTGGAAGACGAGTAATATAGCATTTTATGTTGCCCTCTCTCTTTCCCCTCCCAATATGACTACTCACAGCGGTAGACATCGATGAATCTCTTCTATGACTAATGCAATACTTTTTGCAATGACACCCAATGCCGGGCATCTACGGGACTTGACGACGATGACGACGATTTTAGTCTATTTTTACCCAGACATTGTATTAGATCCGTAAAGATTATCTCACTTTGTTTTGATACGTAATTTTTTTATTTTAAAGACGGTTCCTATAACATTTCTCTCTTTTTTTTCACAACCCCCGGCCATCGCCTATTGTTATGTTTTGATAATTGACGTCAACCATGTTATATTTTTGACAATTACACAGTGTATAATAATCCAATAATTGCATATAAATTTAATAATAGTAAATAAAAATACATTAAAGAACACGCATCTACCTGGTACCTGAACAACGCAAAAGGCATGGCTCATATATAATTTGGACACTAATGTCATACACTAACCACCCTCATAATTGACGCTTATTCCGAGTACCTTTGCTCATTCTAGTTGAACATGGTCACTGAGTTAACAACAGCTTTTCGATGAAACTTTCCACCAAAATTGGGTGTTTCACAACTCCCTGAGCACAAGTCGCTCTGCAACAACTCGCACTTCGTTCTTGTATTTTTTGGTTAGTGACACTAGTTGACCTATGCTATTTAATTAGAACTGCAGAAATTTCCTTTCCCTTCAGTTGTCCCACATTTGTCTTAGTTGTATACTAATCCCTTCTATAGTTGTCATTGCAAGTTCATGACCAATTCTTAACCCCACGCTAACACATTTTGAATCTTTTAGCTATACTTTGGTGTAATTTTTCTAGTTGCAGCATTTGTACCTCTCCCCATGTCCCAACAATGGTATATATATTTTCAAATAGAGTATACCCTCTTGGTATGTACATCAAATGTTTCATTTCTCTTTTCTTATTTCATTTCTCTGCATTGTGTTCTAAGTTGAATACTCAAACATTGCTAAGGTCATGGCTTCCTATTGTATTGAAAAGGATTTTCATTGAGATGATTTAGCTATGTAGCTACTCATGTGAGCTAAGGTATACTGGGATAGTATATAACAGTTTGTAAGTACCCTCCTACTCAAATATGCCCCACATTGGTCCTACACCTGTGATAAATATTATATTTTATGTCTCGCCTAGTTCATTGGTCACAGCCACACAGATTCGCCGATTTAGGTAGTGTGTAGATACTCATCTTGGTGCAGATCTGCCGATTTAGGCAGCACATTGACAAATTGTAGAATCATGATTTTTAAACAATGTCAAATGCAGATTTTCTGATTTAGGCAGCATTAGTGCAGATTTGTTGATTTAGGCAGCACGTCTTATTAGTGCAGATTTGCCGATTTAGGCAGCATGCCTTATTGGTGTACACTCGCCGATTGAGGCAACACTGATCACAAAATCATGCTGTAGTGGCTGGCCACCACTACAACTGGTATCATTTTGTTACCCGGGTATACAAAATGATGGATATTTGGATTTGGATTTAAAATGGGAACATGTTGGCAGATGTTTGGACTTGGATTTGGAATGGATATATGATGATTTTCTGTCACGATAGTATTGGTGAAATTGGACTTGAGATTGATGAAAATTGACTTATTCAATGATGAGTATGACCAATGATATCCTGATTCATCAGGGTATGACATATACTGCTGATTTTATTATGACATGTTTCTAACAAAGAATAATAATCACTATTTTTGATAAGTATTGCTTGCAGATTTTTATCTTCGCAAACTGAGGATAGTTGCTTTGCAATAGAGAGATATGTTATAGAATTGATATTTTATTATTTATTGCAGCTGACAGGTGGAAAAGACTAGATAGAGCTAGACCTATGCGAATGGATATATATATATATATTGTGCATTTTATTATTCAAGTGCTCTTTTATGAGCTTTGACCATTTATGACGGGCCGACCAGTTTGTACTCAATTTGACCATTCAAGAAATCTATATATCAAATACGTGCAAGAGGAAAATGATCACTCTTGCACGGGGGGAAATTGCACCCACTACCCATGTACTTATTTTTTCCTCTCCTTTATTCTCTCTCACCATGCCGGCGTAGCACTCCACTCTAGAAGGTGCACCAGCATGTGCTCTCTTCCTCTCTCCCTCTCTCTCCGTTCGTGTACAACTTTGTTTATGTGCTGAGGGATTTTCCAGGTATGCAGATTTGTGTGTTTCATGGTTTTAGTATATGATTTTATTATTGTTTGCAGGGCCTTCCATGCCATTCGTTTGTAGCACCAACACTCTCTCTCTCTCTACACTATCTCCATTGCTGCATGAAGGAAACTCCTCTCTCCTCCCCTACCACCTCCGATTGCCACACCAAGAAAGGGTTATTGACCTTCTCGTATCTCGATTTCCACAACACTCCTGGCCCCCTCTATCACTACCACCTCCCATTGACACACCAAGAAAAGTCATTCACTTTATCCCACCTACATTTCAGCAGCAAGCAAGGTCCTGCTCCTCCTCCTAATTTTCTTTGTTCACTCATGGCCAGCTCTACTCCGCAAAGGCGGCCAAAGGATAAGGTCACAATACTTGCATTCCACAAAACAAGAGGTTTAGATGATGAGGAGTGGGTGCCACAAGAGTTCACCAAAGATGCTTGGGTATACATGCATCTATATGTTGTTGGCCCTCACTGTGTTCAAAATTGTGCAAGCTTGGATCATCATTGGAGAGAAAAGGTCCTTGACTTCAAGAATCACAAAGACAAGGAGACCATATCCATTGTGCAGCATGTTTTCTCAATGTCAAACAACAAGATCGTTTTTCAACACATTGTAAATACATGTTTTGAGAATACAAAGCTAGGTTTGAAATCACAGTGTAATGTTTTTATGGATTCATACTTAAGATTTGCCATGCATTTATAGTCATTTTTCCATCCACATTGGTGGAGGAGTAGCCACTACATAGTATCTTCGACACATTCAATGCCATACATGCGGATATTGGAGCAACAATTTTTGCACATATTTGACCAACCAAGCTGGTGACAAGCGCAAGTGCAAAACGGACCTCACCGACCTCTACGCCAGGCTTGTGTACACAAAACTCGTCATGGGAAGTGAACACTGGGCACCACCTAGCTTCGAGCGGCTAGGATGTAGCCAATAACAATTTGAATGACATCAACACAATGCACCTCAAAGTGACCATCACCTAGAGAGAGGTGGAATATACAAAAGGTCTTTTTTACAAATTTTTGTCTTGGAAAAAGGAAAATGAATTACCCTACAGATTTTTACTAAGGAAATGCATCATGAATTAGATGTCGGAGAATTGCAGTCTTTACTAGTGCGTTGGTGTAGAGCGCTCGTCAATTTCGATGCCAGTTGACATACCTTCGGCATCATTCTTTGATTTGTTGTCGCCATCGCGTGTTTTGGGTCCATTTGGTGATGTGCCGATGTCCATTCTCTTTTTTTTCCTTTCCATGTGTGTGCGTTGCTCATGCATATGTGATTTTGTGCGTGTGATTATGCATGTAGTGTATTTATGTGTGTGTACATGTATGTGCTTGTGAGTGAGTGTGTGTGTGTGTACATGTATGTGCTTGTGAGTGAGTGAGTGAGTGTGTGTGTGTGTGTGTGTGTGTGTGGGTAAGGAGAGGGAGAGAGAGAGCTGATTTTTTTTTGCTTGAATTGACATAGAACGAGAGAGAGAGAGATATGGTGAGTGAGGCGTGTGAGGGTGAGAGTGTGTGTATGTGTTTGTGAGTGTGTGTGGTAAGAGAGAGAGGGTTTGAAATGCGTTTCCCCTTGATGTGGGCATCCATGATAGGTAGGATGTCTTCTAGATTCCTCGGAGCCCCAGCTATACTTGGTCTTGACTTTCTAGTACTTACCATCTTTGTCCATTGTCTCCTCATCCTAGGTGCAAGATGGAGTAATTGGAGCCAGGTTATTTTCGGACCCTGCATCAAAACATCTTGAACTAGGTCATATGGTTTAGCATACTCACCTAGCAAAAAATCCACAATGTTGATCTTCTGCCGAGGCTTAGACGCATGATTTCTAGACTCTCCTTTTCCTTTCATCTTTTCCTTCCTTTGAGAGGCCTCTTTGTGCCTGTCATGCTTCACTCCCATGGCATTCACTTGATCTACATTTCCTTTTCCTTTTCCTTTGTCCTTCTCTTTGACACGCTCTTCTACCCTTGCCTTTCCCTTAGCTTCAAGATTGATCGCACTCACTGCTTGGTTTCCAGCGAGGTAGCAATGGAATGAGAGGTTGCGGTGGTGGTGGTGGTTGTATAGGCGGTTGAAGGATTTGGATTGGTGGAATCGGCTTTGGTTGCCTGGGCGGTGGTGGCCTCACCCTTGGTGGAGAAATTTGATTTTCTCTTACACCTCTATTGAAGTTTTGTCTTCTTGGATGAGGGCAGTAGTACATTCCATGGACGTCCTCTCCCCAGTTATAACAATGGTAGTCCTGATTTTGTCTTCGCTACCCTCTTCCTTGCTCTCGATTTCTGGCAGGCGCATGCACTTGCTGCGGCTGATGTACTAAGAGATTTTCTAACTGGTTGGTGATCCAATTGAGCAGGTCTTGTTGACCTTCAGCCGGTTCCTACGACTAAATCCTCTGGACGGTTGTTGTAGGTGCAACTAGGTGTGGTCGTGGGCCCTACCCGGTTCGTCTTCCTCGATAGTTCTGGCTTGTAGACGCAATTTCTTATCTTTAAGGCGGGCTACTTCAATTGCTACCTCATACATAGCAGGAAACCTTCCCTTTACCTTCTATTTAATAATTGGCCATAAACTAGCAACAAACCGGTCTTTCTTTAGGAAATCGGGTGCCCCTTTGCCCTCCCTAGCGATGCGACCCATCGTCCCCATAGATCCACGAACTTTGATTCGTATGATACTGTATATTTAGCCATATTTCCTTGCTTTAACCCCATCAGCAATTGCCACAATTTTTCAATGTGGTGCCTTCTCCAAAGTGCCTTAGAAATGTTGCTCTTAGCAGGTCCCACCTCTCCTTGGTGTCTTGCACCAAGGTGTTGTACCATGATCTTGCTTCCACTTTCATTAACAGTGGAAAAGTACACAACCACAAAGTATTGTCATCCCTTCCAGCGATGACACATGCTATTTCAAGATTATCTAGGAAATTTGAAGCATCTTCCCCCACCTTAACTGGGAAGGTTGGGAAGGGAACGTTTGCCATTGCAAAACATAATTTTCAAATTCTTAAAAAAACACACACACACACACACACAAGTAGCTTAGCAGCTTCTTACAAGGTTGGGCAGATAGATCAAAACATGATGAAAATTGAAAAATTAAAGGAGTGATGATAATCTAACACGAGGAGGATAATGGGATTTGGGAAGCTAAGGAACTCTCCTAGCACTGCAGCACCAAACAAAAACACAATCTTCTGCTGATAGAAGATCTTCTTATCTACATATATATGTGCGTGCATGTGTTGCTACAGAAATCTAAGCACAAAAGTTGTTGGTCCGTTGTCCATGATGTCCAGAGTGTAGAGTACTCAATTATACTGGGCTTGTACCCTTAGCATGCCGGTATTTGACAAGTCGGAACATCCACAGGAGGTCATCGCCCTTCATAGGCTCCACCTTCCCTTCATTGCTCTTCACATATGAAGTGATGGTGACGTGTTTGACCACTCCTAGCCTTTTATCTAGAAACAACTGCAAGTAGTTATCTTAATCGGCTCGTTGCATGAATTCCACACCATTTAATTGTAGCTCATCTCCGCCCCACCGGGTTTCCCCCGTGGTAGATAGTTTCTTCAGGGCGAGTTGTACGGGGAGAGGAGGAAGGCCCTCTACCCGCCTTCCAAAACAGCGAGGATAGTAGCCAAACCACTCCTCTCTAGGGCATGGAAACCTCCTTATCACCTCCGCTTCCGGGTTGTTGAAGTGAAGTGGAAACACTCACATGCACGCCACAAATCGATAGGAGATCTTCCGCCGCTTTACCTTGGATGACTTTCTTTTTGGCAGCCTAGGCACGATTTTTCTTCCCAGAGCCGAATTCAAAGCACTTGCATGTCCAGGTGTTGCTCCTTCCTTGGGGGTCATGTGATTTAGGATTGGCCTAGCCCTCCTTTTCCCTTGGCACGAGCAACCCCTTTGGGCCACTTAGGAGCCAAGTCTACACTTCTATTTTTAGATTCCTTGGGGAAGGGAGGCTTTACTAACCTCTTTCATTTCTTAATATAGATGATTTCCTCATTGATAGAGTGCGGGGGTGACGGCAATGAGAGCAGCATGTTGCCCTCCTTCCTGTGGCTCTTGATACACAGTTAGAATAAGAGATGAGAAATGGAGAACTTACTTCTAGGATGTTGACAATGGTGTATTCCAGCAACATCACTTTGATGAAGGCTCTTAGTGCTTCTTCAATTTCTTCCTCCTTCATTCTCCAATTGGAGAATTCTCACAGCCACTTGTCCATGGTCGACGATGTGCATCATTTTTAGTGTTATAAACTAAAGGATTTCAAGAATCCTACTCTGTGGGGGCACCAAATGACAAACACAAGCGCAAAACGGACCTCAACGGCCTCTAAGCCAAGCCCCTACACGCAGAACTCGTCATGGGAAGTGAACAGGGGGCACCACCTAGCTTTGATCAGCTAGGACACGGACAAAAGTGATTCGAATGACAAAAACACAGTGCATCATGCACGCGCGCACGCACACACACACACACACACACACACACACACACACACACACACACACACACACACACACACACACACACGCACACACGCACACACACACATGGAGACGCAGACGGAGGAGATGAAGACCCTTCAAAATGTGCGGGTAGACTTGATTCAAGATGGTATTCACAAGACTCCTCGTCTCACAGAGAGAGAGAGAGAGAGAGAGAGAGAGAGAGAGAGAGAGAGAGAGAGAGAGAGAGAGAGAGAGAGAGCGAGAGAGAGAGAGAGAGAGAGAGAGAGAGAGAGAGAGAGAGAGAGAGAGAGAGAGAGAGAGAGAGAGAGAGAGAGCCTATAGTGTGCTCTGTAGGGAGAACTCATGTGGACGGAGATCCTACTCCTGTGCATAGTGACCATTGGAGTCAGTGTGTGTGTGCATGACTTCTCTTTCAAGTGCTCCCCCCCTGATAGTGACCTCTCAGTGCTCTTTTATAGGTGTAGGCTGCTTAGCTTAATACAAAGTGATTAGGTCTAGGGTCCTAAGCTGGAGAGACAAAGCAAGCAGACGGGTCCTGGATGGTTGACCAATGCTTTGTTTTGGGAGAAATAAGAAATGATATTCTCCTAGGTGGGCCTTTGTGACCATCATCTAGAGAGAGGTGGAATATACAAAAGTTTTTTTTTACAAAGTTTTGTCTTGGGAAACAGGAAATGAATTACCCTACGGATGTTTACTGAGGAAATGCATCGTGGATGAGATGCCGACAAATTACAGCTTTATTGGTGCGTTGGTGTAGTGCGCTCATCGATTTTGGTGCCAACCAAGGCATGCCTCCGGTGTCATTCTTTGATTTGTTGTCGCCATTGCATGTTCTGGGTCCGTTTGTCGATGCGTTGATGTCCATTCTCTTTTTTCTGCTTCCTTCATTCTTGTGTGTGCCGTATGTATGCGTTGTTGGTGCATATGTGATTGTGTGCGCATGCTTATGTGATTGTGTGCGCGTGCATATGTGATTGTGTGCGCGTGCTTATGCGTGTAGTGTATGTATGTGTGTGTACATGTATGTGCGTGTGTGTGTGTATGTGTGTTTATATATATATATATATATATATATATATATATATATATATATATATATATATATATATATATATATATATATATATATATATATATATATCTATATATATATATATATATATATATATATATATAGATAGATAGAGAGATAGATAGAGAGAGAGAGAGAGAGAGAGAGAGAGAGAGATGGTGAGTGAGGTGCGTGAGGGTGAGAGTGTGTGTATGTGTTTGTGAGTGTGTGTGTATGTATGGTAAGTGAGAGAGGGATGAATTTTGAACGAGAGAGAGAGAGAGAGAGAGAGAGAGAGAGAGAGAGAGAGAGAGAGAGAGAGAGAGAGAGAGAGATAGAGAGAGAGAGATGATGAGGGTGAGTGTGTGTGTGGTGTATGAGGGTTTGTGAGAGTGTTTGTATGTGTGTGTATGTGCATGAGGGTTTGTGAGTGTGTGTGTGTATGTATGGAAAGAGAAAGAGAGATTATTTCTATTGACTACCAACACAGAAAGAGATAGAGCGATAGAGAGAGACAGAGAGAGAGAGAGAGAGAGAGAGAGAGAGAGAGAGAGAGAGAGAGATAAAGATGATGAGTGTGTGTGTGTGTGTGTGCATGTGTGTGTAAGGGCGGGGGAACGAGAGAGAGAGAGAGAGAGAGAGAGAGAGAGAGAGAGAGAGAGAGAGAGAGAGAGAGAGAGAGAGATAGCGGCCACCTGCAGACGAACGAGAGGGAGAGAGAGAGAGGGAGGGGGTGATAATGGGGGAGAGAGAGAGAGAGAGAGAGAGAGAGAGAGAGAGAGAGAGTGGTGCCAAGCTGGGGTGGCTCCCTCTGTGAGCGCAAGGACAAAGGGGGGGGGGGCGGCGACCTGCAGCAACCAAAAAAGTTTTTTTCATAAAACATTTATATAATGCACCCCTCTTTGGGTTAGTTCCCACGTCCGTAGAATTCGGAAGCCGGCCATCACTGGTTCAAAGAAGGATTTTCTTCTATGCTCACTCCTATATTGTACCTACTTCTACACAAGAGTTTGGAAAGCTTGAACCCATTAAAAAAAAGGGGGGGGGGGGGGGGGGGGGGGGGGGGGGGGGGGGGAGGGGTGGCCGCGACCTGCAGCAACCAAAAAAGTTTTTTTTATAAAAAATTTATATAATGCACCCCTCTTTGGGTTAGTTCCCACGGCCGTAGCTTTCGAAAGCCGGCCATCAATGGTTCAAAGAAGGATTTTCTTCTATGCTCACTCCTATATTGTACCTACTTCTACACAAGAGTTTGGAAAGCTTGAACCCATAAAAGTATCTTCCTTGCATTACCGTAAAGTTGTGTTCTCCCAATACATGAGAGAGAGAGATAAGGTAATCTTCCTGGAAAAGGACCTTCCGGCTTTCACATAAGCCACCCCTCCCTGGAGAGGATCTTAGTCAAATTGAGAGAGATAGAGACAAAGAGGAACAACATGCTAAGGTCTTGAAAAGTGGCAGGTGCGTGTATTTGCATGAGAGAGAGAGAGAGAGAGCACTGAAACTGAAGAGAGAGTGCTTAAAGAAGCTTGCCTTGTATGTGACTTTGGGGGAGAATAGAGAGTTTCACTTATTTAAAGACTACAATTAAAGGTGTTTAGGTTTTATTTGTAGGATGTTTATTCACCCCTCGATCCCCTCCTATTTTTTATCTTAGAATGGGCATCATCTATTGGATCATAAACTGATTTTATTCTATTAAGATTGCTCTTGGCAAGCTAGGCGATGGCTCTCTTAGCCTTATATAAGCAAAGGGGGCAAAGTCTATCCTGGGAAAAGTCAATCCTAAAGCAACTCGAAGTTCAGAATTTCGATAACCATGTAAGCAAGAACAATGCATTTCGCCCGTAACCATGCAAGCAAGAACATGCATTTCTCTCTACTTCCAATCTGTATAACACAATAAAAAAAATTTAGGATAGCCCCCTTCATCATGCATGAAGCTGTAGTATTTTGTGCGTGCTCCTCGCACCTTCCCTTCTTCCCAGCATCGTATCTTTACCACCCGTCTACCGCCTCCCTTGCCTCTTTCTTGCAGCCTGTGACGTCTTCTCTCAACCCTGCTTGGAAATATCAAATGAAGAAGGAATCTTCTATACTAATGCTGGATTCTATACTCATGGAAGTATCCATGTGATCTTAGTACCAATTTGCCAGCAAGGTTTGTTTTGCCACCAAAGGCACTGATTTGATCGAATATCAAGAAAGCACTAATGTAGATCACCATGCATCCATGGCTAGAAGTGGTGAAGGGGACCCCCAAAATCATTATGTAGATGCTTTTCCCAGCTAGTTTCCCATCAGTCAGCATGCCAACATCAACGACTTTCTTTTTATCCTTACCCAAACTAGAATGTAGCGCACCGTCTTTCTGTCTAGGCACTTGCGTAGAACCTAACTCCTCCTAGATGTTGCCTATAATCCTTCCATCCTTGTCCTCCATGTCTTTGTGTTAAGGACACTATGAAGTCTACCTCCAGTTAGCCTATTATAGAGAGAGATGCTCCCTCTTTGATAATTTTATCCAGTTTAATTTAATGCTCATCGAATAGATCTTCGAGGCCTATTTTGGATTGTTTTGATTTGGTGTTACAAAGTTGTGTCGGTGTGAATAAAGATGCAAAAAATGCAGTAGTGTTTCTATATTTTTCCCAATAGTGTGATAGATAGTTTATCCCAATCTCCTCCTTCACCACTACTCTCTCTCTCTCTCTCTCTCTCTCTCTCTCTCACACACACACACACACACACACCTTAGTTGTTTCATGAACAATATATCCAAAGTTTAAGACTCATTAGGTAGCATGCATGCGAGAGAAAATTGCAGCACCATAAAATTCTAAAATATATTTTCTAGCATTCAAAAATTGCAATGTCTTTCACGTTTCTCAATCCTCCTACAATGCCATTTCTCCATTAATATATGTATAGAGAGATGAAAAGGTAAGCTCAAGTTGTATACACTTGCAATATACATAATGCATAGTAAGAAGTTGATCATTTTGTGTGATTATTAATAATAGATGAGCATGCAAGGAATTCTAAACGTGGCAGGGGCTAGTACACTTTTAGAAGCTCTAGTTTTGCTCTACAAATCGAAACAAGTGCTCCTCTCCCAGCACGCCCATCCACGCTTGCATCTAGAGGCATGGCATTGTGTAAGCTATCCATGTTGGCAAACAAATTTATGAGAGATTTGGAGCTATTGAAATAAGTATTGTCCTTGGTAGTGTTGTGGTTACCATGGATGTCAAGCAGGGATTTCATTACCGTGATCAAATGCGTAACACAACAAGCTAGAACATTGAGTGATCACATTTCGAATTACATGATCACGTTAAATATTTGCGTGACTTCCCCTTAGCCTATAGAAATTGTCCAATTTAGTAATTAACCCACTGGGAGTGTTTCATTTTTTGGTGGGCCCAATTTTGTGTTCTTATAGTTTGTCGGTGGGCCCATCGGGGCAACACATACATTGATGGGGTTTAGATAGGTTGCCACATAACTACTTATTAATTTTTTTGTGATTATGTGAATGTGATAATCAACATTGTGATCACAAGAAATTTCACATGATCACATAAATATTAAATACCTAATGTCAAGACTAGTATCCTTTTAAAATGAAAAAAAATTCTTGAATAATGTCCTATTTAGATTACATCTCTGGGAGTGTGAAAAGGAAAAATATACCCAACAAGAGATAAGCCAAAACAATGTCGATTGTTTTTGGAGTCTTGTTCGAGGTGAAGATATAGAAACACATCTCCCCAAATATAATCATATGTATCATTATGCTCGGAGTATGTAGTCACTCAGGCCTAATGGATGAAAGCTTATTAATGTCTATTGATAACACGATTCTGCATGGTTGATCATTTTGGCTTTTTGATAGAGCTTGGTTTCTCCTTGTGGGTTCATGTGACAAAGTAATTGGAAGTTGTGATCTAGAAAGGTTTTCCTTTGAGTGTATTTTGTAGTATAGAGAACATGTATGTAAACAATTGGTTTTGTGGGATAGAATGGGTATACATAATATTAAATTATTCTATGTGTTATATATTAGTTTAGAGAATCCAACAAATTTTCTTTTTGAATATAACTTTGCAAACATCATAGAATTTTAATATGAACTCTTAAACAAATAGCTATAAAATTATACCAAAAAGTTGAACATTTGGAAGTATTCTCATGTACCATAAGTCTATTTGAGCACACAAATAAAAGAGCTCCAAATTTATTCCAAAAGCTCTCAATGAAAAGCTAGCAAAATTATTATTGCCGTACGAGGGGGCTGGCCTGTGGGAACATTCCCTTGATCAACCTTAATTGCCCAAGGCCAAAGGCCTTAGGGTGTCCATGTGTGAAAAATTAGAGGCTTCTTGTTAGGCTATGACAGCTAGAGAGATTCACGAGAGAGAGAAAGAAGACGGCAACTTCTGTGTTGCTTCTTGACCGCCGATGCCACCATGACGAGACCTCATCCCCTCTGTAGAGCGATGCTATCAAGCTAGAGCATGCACGTTTTGGTGGAGTTTGAGCTTGCCCCCTCTCACTGCCAGTGGCATTGCACACGCTACTTTTCAATGCTTTTTGAGCTAAGACTTCTTGCCCACGCTGAGAGAGAGAGAGAGAGAGAGAGAGAGAGAGAGAGAGAGAGAGAGAGAGAGAGAGAGAGAGAGAGAGAGAGAGAGAGAGAGAGAGAGAGAGAGAATGACATGCAAGGCCATGGAACACCATGCAGGGCCATGTTTCCTCTCCTCCATAGCTCCCCTCCCCCTAAACTTTGCTACCAGTGTAAGAAACCATGGAACTGCAGCATTAGATCCTCCACCCAGCCTCCCTTTATGGCCCTCTTGTCCTAGGATCCCTTCTCCACAAGAAGTCGGTGTCCCGGTACTTGACCTCCCTTGGGTTTTCCCTTAGCATTACAAATGCTTACCAAAGGGGAGAGCAACTACAGATTGTGGTGGTGATGCATTGGATATAGGTTCTTTTGATTAGGTATGCATTGAAGATGAAGTCAATTGGGCGTTTAATGAGCTAGGTGAGATGGATGAGGAGACACAAGTGCTTGCTAGGAAAGCTTTGGCCACGATATAGGTATGCGAGGGTTTTTCCCTCCACATGTGGAGGCTCCTTTGGGAGAGAAATGGTCTGCTACTATGGTTGTGCTGGCAGAGGCTTTTGTGGAGTAGTATGTGTATCAACCGCAAGTGCCCTTCACAGGTTTCTTTACTTGGTTCCGATACATCTATTATAAGTGATGCTATATTTGGTGATGTTTGGTATGAAGTGGGAAATAGGCCAAAGGATGTTTGGAGTGCTGAAGATAGGCCATGGGTAGACTATTAGTGTGATGGTCTATGTGCTAGGATGCAACACTACAAGAGGCTATTGCAGGTGGGTGGACATGATCAGTGTGAGGTATTCTACCCAGGTGGATAATGGCAAATCTATGCATGTACCTTTTTCTCTCAATTGAGCACATTGGTCCATCAAAATTGGTCACAGTTTTGAAGTGTGACACATAGGGTTATGGGTGCCTACATGTGTGGAACTAAGAGCTAAAGCAGGTACAAGGATCCTGGGAAGGCAAGTGACAATGGCTGTGTATGTCTTATGTGGTTTCTTGGGCCAAAGGATCTCCAAAAAGGTCTAATTGAGTTGGTATTTCTAGATGTCCAAAGTGCCAAGTTTATGGTTGGGAATTTAGGGTTTGAGGTGCTCTAGAAGCCGGTACAAACGGCTCATCAAATGGAGCTACATGGTGGAAGATATGGCTAGTGGAAGTTTTTCCAAGGGCCGGGTCTATGCCAATTTGGTCGCATTGGGAAATGCATCATCTGACGTTTTTGGAGCTTGAAACGATTTACAGGGTAGTGTAAACTATATGGGGCTAGCCAGAATTGATGGCTCTCCTGAAATGGAGTCACGAGGGCCAAGATATTGCAAGCGGAAGTTTATGCCAGTTGATGGCAAGGCAATGCCAGATGAATTTTCCATTTTTTTATCGCATCGCTTGACGAGCCCAGGAAGATTAAAATACTTTGGTATTTGTGTGGAGTGGAATTGAGAATCGGTATTTTCATTGGGGCTCAATGGCTTGATCATTAGAGATTTGGGCTTGGAAAGCAGTTGAAGAAGTTAGAAAAGATATGTTTTTTTGAAATTTTCTAGGTGTTTTTTGGGGGAGTTGGAGGGCCAATGGATTGGAGATCACCACCTGGCGTGGGGTAAAACCCATAGGCGGTAGTGCGGTTGAAGAGGGCTGCATATAAATATTGCGTTAAGGAAAATCTTTCAGCAACAACCACATTAGGTGAAATTTGGACTCACAAAGGGGCCCTTTAAGGAGTTTGACTTTACTTCTCTCTACCAAAACGGGCGCATGGATAAATTTTTGCAAACAAACTCCAAAGCTGGTGGAGGTAATCTATGAGTCGGAGCTATAAGCTTCTAGATTGTATCAATTTATCCTTAGTTAGAGCTCCAAGATGAGTATTTTTTTACCAAAGAAACCTTGGCTAAGCTTTAAAAACCAATTTTGTAAAGTTAATTCTAAGTTTTTGGATAAGAAATACACAGTGTGAGCTTACAGTGTTCAATTCTCTCCTTATCATACTTCCATCTCCCTTGTCGGTTCTCACACTGCCGTGCCGTCTATTGTGTTGCAACCACATGTAAGAGCTCTATGCATTGACTTAAATATATCATGATAAATCGTAGTGAGGCGGTCAGGGGCGGGCAACAAGAAGAGCAACCTCTAGAAACCCTTCAAGGCTCCTGTGCTGCTCAATGGGGCTGGGGCACAACACAACACAAATCAAAACAACAAACCCACACCCAAATCCCAACTACACAAGGGGCACCACCTAGTTTAAGAGCGAACTAGGATGCAAAAGAGGAGAATCGTTAGAGCAACCCACAAACAAGCAAGGAATTTACACTAACCCTAACACCAATGGAACACTCTCACACACTAAAACACGAGAGAGAGAGAGAGAGAGAGAGAGAGAGAGAGAGAGAGAGAGAGAGAGAGAGAGAGAGAGAGAGAGATGGTGTACAACTTAGCTTCAACTTTATATTTTGCACAAAAAGGAACTTAGAGCTTGCGGAATCAAGTGACAAGACTTGGTTATAGCATCACTAGCACATTGTCTTAGGGTTATGGGAGCCCTCTCACCATCCACCCTCTTACAATGGTAGCCAAACAATAGCCAATGAATCACAAGCAACAAAACAACAACCTTCAATGAAACAAGTCACCTTATGAAGCTGAATGAGTTTGCCAAGCCAAATTGGAGGAGAAGCGTGAGCCTTTGGACATGAATTGCACCCAAAACTACCAATTCATTGATGTTGGGGTAGATACAACAATGGTAGGAAGAATATCTTCTACTCGCACTCACTCAAACTAGCTCAAGCTTTTCTATGCACCAAGGTGATGGTGTATAGAAAGCTTACTCTCTCTTTACAACCAAGATAGAGCTGGCGTGTGGTACGCTTAATCTAGTGTGCAATGGTATAGTGATGTCTTTTACAAGGAGGAATGGGTTCTATTTATAGGTTTTAGAAGCCTTGATTAGGATTAAGCCTAATCAATTTTATTAGGAAAGATCAAGGATTATGAATTTTTATGAATTTCAAATGAGAATGGGGTCTCTCTTATCTCTTGAGTCACATGGATGTGGGCTCAAGTAAGAGAATTATTGATGTGGTGAAAGGAGAGAAGCTTCCATGGGAGTGAGTGAATTTGGTTTACTTGTGCGGTTGCCTACTCCATATGTTGATAGTGTGGGTGCATTTTTACAAGAGAAGTTAGTTGTTAGTGGTAATAATCACTAGAATTGTTAGTGATACATTTAGAATGGGTAGGATGAGTTGATTTGATGAAGGAAGAGGGGTGGATTAAAAGAGAATCATTGAGATGGTGAAGCTTTGAAGAAGCTTGAACTCACCCTTGTGTAGATTGTGGAAAAAATGACCGCTGGTCTTCTTCTTCTTCGCTTCTTTACGCCGCCGCCACGGTTGACCACCATGATGAAAAGAGGATTTATTGATGAAAAATCCTCAATTTGCAGAAGCTATCATGGTTAAGATGCTGAATTTTAGATATTTTTAGGAGAGGTAAATGAAATTGTAACATAGAAGCAATAGAGAGAGACATGGAGAGGGTGTATGTATGTAGAGGTTCATAAAAGAACTATAGGGATGAGAGAGAAGGGTAATGGTGAAGAGGGTGGGAGAAGCCATGGAAATTGCAGGTTTGAGTGAGGGAAGGAGAGGGAGGGATGTGTAAGAGTGAGTAGGTGTGTGGAAGGGTGAGAGAAGACTAAGGGCTACTTGTGAGAAAAGTGGACAGACTGGGGTCCACTCAAAAAATCATAGCTCACCGTTGGTAGCTCCAAAAATCATGAAAACATTTGAGGTGATTATTCAGAGCGTGGGCTACATTTTCTGTTTTGACCACCGCTCCAAATTCGGAGTGGAAATAGGTGCCAAAATTCTCACCAAAAAGCCTGTTTTTATGCCTGCAAAAGTCTTTTAGTGCCTCCCTCCTTTGTTGAATTTGTACAATGCATCCAAGAATGAGCCCCTCCTTTGTCATATTATAATACAAAGCATCCAAGCTGCCCTTGACCCATGCATGGAGGAGGATTATTGGTGAATAAAGAAATATATACATGGTGGGACTAGTGTATGGACTATTCATGGACTTTAGCTCAATGAGCACATGGTGTTAGAATAATGAGTAAAAATAATAAGAAAAATATGGAGGAGTTATGGATATGGAAAGATATTGGAATCATATGATATGGTCCCTCCTTGAATTATTTTGGGTGAAAGAGGAAAAGGTATGCAAGTAAATAATATAATAAACGTAACCAATGAGTAGAAATCAATTTTTTGTTTTCACGAGGGTGAGGGTGAAAATGTGGGAGTGATTTGTATAAAGAAAAAATATGAGGTTAGAGTATGTACATATTGGCAAAAAATATAATTATGGTGTAAGAGGATGAAAGAAGGTGTACATAGGTTTAATAAAACACACACCTAAGTAGAAATATTTAAATAAAATACCAAAATAATTATAAAAAATCCCTATATTTAGGCCATATATACAATGAAATATTTACACACAAAGAGGCCATAATATACTTTTATTTTTTATTTATTTTTATTTTTTTGGCTCAACTAGCCCAGTGACTAGCTAGCTGAGGGTTTTTAAGGAGATATGGGAAAAGTCCCGTAACTCACACACGCCTATGTACAGTGAAATGGTAGGGATAGCCATAGTGTTTGGGTGAATTTGGTAGGGTGGAGTAACTTACTATGGCAATTATGGAGAGCCGAAAAACGGCTATCATTAGCCCTCCCCCAGGATGATGGTATATTCATGTACCATCATAGAGCATCTTTTCCAAAGAGAGTGCTTCAGAGTCCTTGACGAGATCTTCATTGTTTGGCTCCTCAGAATTTTGGCTGGAGTTACACTCATGCTTCATGTAACAATACTTACATGAGACATCGGCCTTTGGACAGATCTTTGGTAGATCCTTTGGTACAAGGCGACTCAAATAGGGCTTCAAGCGATACCCGTTTACCTTCCTGGAGTGCTCTTTACCATTCAAGTCCATAAGCTGATAGTAACTAGAATTGAAAGCCTTCTTGACTATGTATGGCCCTTGCCATCTAGTTTCAAACTTGGCATCAAAACGATTGTCAAGTCGATTGTCATACCTTATCACAAGCTCTCCTTCCTTGATGCCTTTGTCCTTCAGTTTCTTGTCGTGCATTTCTTTTGCTTGTGTGTCTTTCCTCTTGTAGCACTCATATGCTGCTTCTCTTTTCCACTCAAGCTCCACTAACGTAAGAAGTTGATCCATCCATAACTCTTGATCATCTTGTGATCCTTTGCCATGAAGTCGCATTGTTGGAATGTTGAGCTCGATAGGCTGCAAAGCCTCTTGACCATAGACCAAGTGAAATGGTGTGAACTCCGTGGCTTCCCTATATGTGGTTCGATATGCCCACAAGGCACCATCCAAGAAGTCATCCCATAATTTTGTCTTGTTTTGCACCAACTTTCTAATGATTCCTGCAATGACACCATTAGCCTTCTCCACCAAACCATTTGACTGTGGGTAGTATGGTGTGCTATGACGATGTAGAATGTGAAGCTCTTCACAAACTTCTGTGAGCAAGCCCTTCCTAAACCCTGGATCATTATCAAAAACAATCTCCAAAGGTGTGCCAAATCTGCAACAAATGTGATTGTACACAAACTTGCTAACTGTCCCCTCATTCACTCTTGCCACACTTTGAGCTTCCACCCACCTAGTCATATAGTCTACAACCACTAGAATGTAGAGTTTACCATTTTTTGTCCTAGGCAGAGGACCCATAGCATCAATGCACCACTTTTCAAAGGGTCCATTTGCAAGCACTATTTGCCTCGGGCCATGCACCAACCTTCTATTTCCATTTATCTGACAATTGTGACAGCTTTTACACCAATGTTGAACATCCACATGCAAGCTTGGCCAAACATACCCCGCAAGCAAAATCTTCTTCACAGTTGATTCTTGGGCAAAATGAACACCACATGCCTCTTCATGCAAACCTTTTAGAATGGCTGGAATTTCCTCGATAGTTGGTACTCTTCTGCACACTTGATCCTTCCCTCTTTGATAGAGGGAGCCTTCTAGGAAGAGATAGAAACTTGCCTTCTTCATGAGTCTCCTCTTCTGAGCCTTCGTGAAGTCTTGTGGAAACTCACCCTCCAAAATGTAGCCAATAATGGGAGCCAATGACTCCAATCCCTGGTATCTCGGTTGCTTGACAGCTGCTGCCACCATGATGACCTGCACTTCTCTCTCAACACATGTAACTTCTTGTTGTGCAAGTAAATCGGCATCTTCATTTTGTTTCCTCGGAATATGATATAGTTCCACTTCTTCAAACTGATTAAACATCCTACGAATGGCATGAACTTTTGTCCTTAAGCTTTCATTCTTGCATGCCCAAATGCCTAAAATCTGTTTAACAATGAGAAGTGCATCTCCCTTTACCATGAGACGTTTTATCCCTTGGCCAATGCACATCTTCAAACCATGAAGTAGTGTGTCGTATTCTGCTTCATTGTTGCTAGTTGAACCTGGTAGATTAACCTTCTCTTTCATGACCACCTCTCCACTTGGGTTGAGCAACACTAGCCCTCCCCCTGCTTTCCCTGTGGCTCTTCGAAAAGCTCCATCAAAGAACAAGGTAAAAGCATTGGGAATACTTTTTGGTGGTGGCAATGGTAGGGTCTTTACTTGAGGCACCTTAATTTCCTTCTCATGTACCCTATAAGTGAGAATCCCTGCCAATTGTGCACGCATACTATCTTCTACCTTGAAAGAGTATTGGAACTCTTGCAACTCCATAATCCACTTTGAGATCCTAGTACTAAGATTCATTTGAGATGACACCCAAGGGAACAAATTTTCTGCAGTGAGAATTACAAAAGGTTTTGGTAGCAGGTAGGATCTAAACTTTCTCACCGCAAACATGAGAGAAAGCATCATGAGTTCTGCTTCTGTGTAGTCTCTCTCCAAAGCATTCATGACCCTACTAGCAAAGTAGATGGGTCGCATCCTTGTACTGTGAGGATCTTGTTGTAGCAACACAACACCAATTGTTTCCTTTCCAACACTAGAGCTAACAAAGAATGTGTACTCCCAACAAGGAGTCATGAGTGTTGGTAGCTGGGACAAAATGACTTTAATGTTACAAAAATACTCTTCAAGCTCATCAGACCATGAAAATTCTACTTGTTGTGTCAACTTTTGCAAAGGATGAAGCAACTCCGAGGCTAAGTGAATGAAGCGTGACATATACTTCACCTTCTGAATGAAAGAGATGACCTCCTTAAGACTCTTTGGTGATGGGAGCTCAATAAGCGCCTTTGCCTTTGAAGGATCCACCTCAATGCCTTTATAGGAAACCTTGTGACCGAGCAAGATCACTTCATCCTCACCTATGTGTCACTTGTCGGGGTTGAGTTGACCTCCCATGTCGTAGAGCTTCTTTAAACCTTCTTCTACCCTTTGTAGATGCAATGATTTTGAGCTATAAATGCAGAAATCATCAATGAACACCCTAATTGACTTTCCAAAGAATGCTTGAAACACCATGTTCATGAAACGTTGGAATGTTGCAGGAGAATTTGTCAGACCAAATGGCATGACTCTAAAAGCATAACAACCCCAAGGAGTGATAAAGGTTGTTTTCAATTGATCTTCCAATGCGATACCTATTTGAAAGTAGCCTGAGTAGCCATCACACACAGTGTACTTTTCATGACCAGCTACCTCATTTAGTATCTCATCCTGAAATGGGAGGGAAAAGTGATCTCTTTTTGTTGCCTCATTGAGTGGACGGTAATCCACACACACCCTCCACTTTCTGTTTTTCTTGGGAGTGACAACAACGGAAGAGACCCACTCTGAATTCTCCACTGGATAATTGAAACCTGCTGCTAGAAGCTTTCTTACCTCCTTGAGTAAAGCCTGGTCCTTGATGACTCCTAGCCTTCGTAGCTTTTGAGCCTTAGGTGTGGCCTCTGGCTTCAACTCAATTTTGTGTTGAACAACATCTACTCCACGCACATCGGTGTAGTCTTTAGCAAAAAGCCTAGGAAATTTCCTTAGCACACATTTGAACTCCTATCTTGCATCCTTTGTAAGTGTTGTAGATAGCATACCTTCTAGAATTCTTTCATCTTCCACTTTTTGGTTCTCTTGGGAACCTACCTCCTCCAAACCTTGACAAGAGGTCTCTTGGTTGGTTGGCTTAAACCTTACCCCCATGACTTCGATGGAAGACTCCTCTTCAGTAATGTTGCCGCTACTTTCTTCTTCTGAAGTGTTATCGGTCCAACCTTCTTCCGTCTCACTTTGAGATGATTCTTCATGGAGCTCCTCTTGGAGTTTCTCCTTCATGTCAAAGACAACCTTCTTATGATTGTCGTTCCTGCAAATTAGCTTTCCACTCTCCCAATCCTGCAAAGCTTGCATTTTCATTAGCCATGGTCTCCCTAGGATAAATGGGTAACCATTTCCTTTGGTAGACATGACATAGAAATCCACTGCCTTCTTAATGCCAAAGGCCTCCACAAAAACATTTTTACAAATGCCTACGCACCTAGCCTTGCTATTTTTTGCCAACTTGACCTTAATTTCAGGTGTCTCATGGATGTGCATGCCTAGTTTTTGCATGAGTCCCTCTGTCATGATGCAAATTTGTGCACCCCCATCCACTAGACCTTTCCTAACCAATCTCCCTTTTATGTAACAATCTAGCATAGGTGTAATGTCCTCATTCATTTCAGCTTGTGCAATTTTTACAACAGGCACACTCTCTTTTACCTTTCTCCTGGTGCTAACTGCCCTTGTTAAATCCCTCCTAACTTGTGGACATAATGCAAGAAATTGAGGCCATGCGATATCAGGACCCTTACCTCTCATGTCTTCCAATAGGTTGTATGGAGCTATTCCATGTCCAAGAGGAAAGTCTTGGAGGTTGATACGACGTCGAGTCCTCCTAGCTTCCTTGGTCTCCTTTGCCTTCTTTTCTCGTCCATAGTCACTTTGTGATGTAACTCCTTCTTTCTCCTTACCTTTCCCTCGGTCACGCTTAATGCCATTTGCTTCCATGTCAACCTCTAAGACCATATTAGGTAAAGTGGGAAAATCCCAATTCCCAGGTTGGACAACTTTCAATATATCATGTACAAAATATAGAGATTTTGTCAAAAATTTGAGTTTTCTTAAGGTCTCATTCCACTTTATGCACATACAATACACAATGAAAACAACTAAAGTACCATGGTTTCAATCAATTGGATTATTAGGAGACGAGTATATTGCATCCATTATCGTTGTCTATGTCCTACTGTCCTACCTACAACTTATCTCAACATGGAGAGCTTGGTTTCTAGGTCCACCACTTGTCCAAGTTAATGTAAAAGTGACTCAAGGTTCACAACTTGTGAAAGCAAGGATCCATTGAGGAATACAATCCACTTGGCTATTTTTCCTTAATTTATTGCATGTGGCATTCAAGCAAGGTCCACTTCTAATCTATAACTTCTTAATTTGAGGCATGGGGCATACATAAAATATGTAGCATATGCTCTATTGCCTCATAGGAAGGTTGGTTTCAAGGTGCACTTATCCATGCTAGCCTATCTTGGAGAAATGATGGAGCTTGCTTCTCTCCTTGTTTCAATGGAGACTAGCTTGGACAAGTGGTGGACCTTTGCTTCTCTCTATGTTTCAATAGAGTTAGCTTGGACAAGTGGTGATCTTGGAACAGAACCCCCATGTAAAACATATCATGGGTATTCCAAGTGATTAGAAAGATTACCATTTAAGATATAACCTTATAGGTTGGACAAATGGAGCTTGGCTTGGAGAAATGGTGGACCTTTGATTCTCTCCATGTTTCAATGGAGCTTATCTTGGATAAATGGTGGAGCTTGCTTCTGTCCATGTTTCGATGGAGCCTAGCTTGAACAGTTGGTGGACCTTTGCTTCTCTCTATGTTTCAATAGAGTTAGCTTAGACACGTGGTGGATCTTAAAACTAAGCCAACTACTATCAATGTTTCCTAGCTTGGACAAGTGGTGGAGTGTTTCTCTACTCCATGTTTCAATGGATCTTAGCTTGGACAAGTGTTGGACCTTAAAACAAAAACTCCATGTACAACATAGAATGGATTTTCTAGATTTCAATGGAGTCTAGATTTAACAAATGGTGGAGCTTGTCTTCATCCATGTTTCAATGAAACTAGCTTGGACAAGTGGTGGACCTTGTAACAAACCCCCCCATGTACAACATATCATTGGTTTTCTAAGTGATGGGAAAGAATACCATTCAAGATATAAACTTATAGCTTGGATAAGTAGTTGACTTTAAAACCAAATTCATCATAATACAATGAAATACAGGTTAGCCAATTCCTAAATCTTGAGACCAAACCTCCCATGCTATTAGAGATAATATATTGGATAAGTGGTGGACCTTCTATTATTTTCCCATGCCTAGTTTAGACTACCGGTACACTTTGCAGCTATAAAGGTTGGACGAGTTGTGGAGCCTTGTTTCTATCCATTTTTTAATGGATCCTAGCTTGGACAAGTGGTGGACCTTGGAAAAAAGCTTCATGTACAACATATATGAGGTTTTCCATGTTTTAATGGAACCTATCTTGGACAAATGGTGAATCTTGCTTCTCTCCATGTTGATTTTGGAACTACCTTAGACAAGTGGTGGAGCTTTGCTTTTCTACTCTTCATAATACAATGAAGTATATGTTGGTTACATGGTGAATCTTAAGGCCAAACCTCCCATTTTACTAGAGATGATAGGTTGGACAAGTGGATCAACCTTCTATCATTTCTCCATGACTATATTGGACAATTAGTAGACCTAACATCTCTCTATGTTGTCTAGAGATAAGCTTGGACAAGTGATGGACCCTGCTTCTCTCTTCCCTTGGTTTACTAGTTTGAAGACTCAGTATATATACTTTCTTAGATATAGCTTGAACAAGTGGTGGACCTTGTATCCACAATCTTAATTCATTACAAAAAAGTATATGAAAAAATAACATAGGAATCTTGGTTTGAAGGTCAAGCAATTAGGTTCCAAATGCACATAATAATATATTTTCCACCCATAATAAAAGAAAGTTAAATATGTTATTACCAAATTGACAAAGGTAACGTCCAAGAATTCTAGCTTTGCATCTTGTCAGATCTAAATCTTCATCAAGGCGACATGCATGTATACATCAACTTTCAAGCCATTCAAGAATACATGCACTTAGATTCCATAGTTTTGTTTTCAAAGTCTTTTAGGTTCTAAAACTCTTTCACATAAAGTATGTAATGACAAAATTCTTGAAGCAAACATTTGTGCCCAAGAAAAAGATCCCTCTCACATATTTAAAGTCCATGAATTCTCTGATCCATACTTACAAGTTTTATTTTGACATCAAACATCAATTCTCTCATAGTTACAAATAAATGCAACCTCGATATGAATTGACAAAAAATGAATTTCTTTTACTATATGACCCAACATAGGCCCCAATCAAATAAAAAATGAGTCTCCAAAAATTTTGGTGCACTCTAGCAATACATCAGAGTCCCCTTACAATAGGATGCACTCCAATAGTACATTGAAGTCCCCTTAGAGTAGGGTGCACTCCATTCAAGTGTTCATAAAATTGACACACCTTTGTTTTTTTATAAAAAAGAATATATCAAATTATAAAAATGTTGAAAGATACACACTAGAATAAAAAAAGCATCTTATGGCCATATTTATTCAATTCTTTCGTGTTGACAAGTACACACTAAGGACATAATTTGTCTTAGAATCACTATACATATTTACAATTGTGTTGTATGTATAGACTCTCTTATCTCTTGCATACAACCATCCTACCAACCATGGAATTATGGTTCTCTGCAAGAAGTTTTGAAGTTGCTCGAAAGTTTGCCTCCACATCTTTGGAAATATAAGATATGTCCCTGGCATGTTCCACATCACCCTATATGGAGTGTCATCAAAAATTAAGGTATTGTTTGCATCCAAATCCTCAAATATCTTCCAAATATCACTCAAATTTTTGTGATAAACCCTTGTAAATCCTAACATAATATTTGGATTTTGGAAATTTTTGTTACTCATAAACACCTTGAACTTGGTATACTGCTCAGGAAAACATTTTTGTGTGATGCGTTGCACCCTTGTTAAGTTATAGCAACTCCATATCCATAGCTCAAAGTATTCAGCACAAAAATCCAAAAAACTTTGTGCGTCTGGTCGCACCACATGATAAACTTCATCTTTATCCTCCACAAGTCGCATGTGTTGAGCCCAAGATGGCATAGAATCTCCATGTTTCATTTCAATTGTCTTGAGAAGTAACCCCTCTAGATCCAAGATAAGTACTCTTTTGATGTCCTTGAAAGAAAGTGGTAGGTGATAAGGAGGTGATTCATTCCTTGGACAAGGTCTTGGAGGAGGTTGGATGGGTAATTCAATAGTTTTCTTCAATTTATGCCAGCATATAGCCAATCCATTTTTCTGTAATGGTTCTGAAATTAAAGAACAAGAACACTTAATGCAAACACAACAATAGACATGAGTTTTACATTGTCTACCCTAAGGTTTTATTAGATACCAAAATCCATCTATGATCTACTCATTAATAGAAAGAAAGTCAAATTAAAATCCTGACTCTTTTTTATGCTACACTCTCTCTTAGTCTCAATACTATGGAGGTCAACTAGACTTAAGTCAACTAATAACTACTACTTGTTATTAAAGGTATGCTTGAAGTTCATAAGGCTTAACCAATGCTCTAGTGTAGAATGGGTATTTAGGTCTCAAGGTCTACCACTTATCCAAGCAAAGATCCATTTAGATATGGAAACCCAATTTTTCTTAATATAATGATATAGAGTGGACAAGTGGTGAATCCTGAGACCAAACCACTCATGCTACTAGGGATAATAGGTTGGACAAGTGGTGGACCTTGAATGTAAACCCCCCATGTACAAAGTATCAGGGGTTTTGGGTATTTCAATCGACTCTAGCATCTTCGAGACATGGTGGAGCTTACTTCTCTCCATGTTTCAATGGATTCTATCTTGGATAAATGGTGGAGCATCATTCTCTCCATGTTTCAATGGAGCCTAGCTTGGACAAGTGGTGGACGTTTGTTTCTCTCTATGTTTGAACAGATTTATCTTAGACAAGTGGTGGACCTTGAAACAAAATCCCTATGTAAAACATATCATGGAAATTACAAGTGGTGAGAAAAAATACCATTCAATATATAACCTTATAGGTTGGACAAGTGGTGGATCTTAACACCCAATTATTATTAATATAATGACATAGAGTGGACAAGTGGTGAATCTTGCGACCAAACCTACTAGGAAAAGTAGGTTGGACAAGTGGTGGACCTTGAATGCAAACCCCCCATGTACAAAATATCACTCATGCTACTAGGAATAATTTGGTATTAAGGTCCATGTTTCAATGCAGCTTAGCTTGGAAAAGTGGTGGACCTTTGTTTCTCTCTATGTTTCAATAGATTTAGCTTGGACAGGTGCTGGACCTTGGAACAAAACCCCCATGTAAATCATGTCATGGGCATTACAAGTGGTGAGAAAAAATACCATTCAAGCTATAACATTATAGGTTGGACAAGTAGTGGACCTTAACACCCAATTCCTCTTAATATAATGACATAGAGTGGAAAAGTGGTGAATCATGAGACCAAACCTACTAGGGATAATAGGTTGGACAAGTGGTGAACCTTGAATGTAAACCCCCCATGTACAAAATATTATGGGTATTGGGTATTTCAATGGAGCCTAGCAACTTGGAGACATGGTGGAGCTTATTTCTCTCCATGTTTCAATGGAGCCTATCTAGGAGAAACAGTGGAGGTTCCTTCTCTCCATGTTTCAATGAGCCTAGCTTGGACAAGTGGTGGACCTTTCTTTCTCTATATGTTTTAATAGAGTTAGCTTGGACAACTGGTGGACCTTGGAATGAAACCCCCATGTAAAACATATCATGGGCATTTCAAGTGGTGAGAAAGGATACCATTTAAAATATAACCTTATAGGTTGGACAAGTGGTGGACCTTAACACATAGTTCTTCTTAATATAATGACATAGAGTGTACAAGTGGTGAATCTTGAGACCAAACCACTCGTGCTACTAGGGATAATAGGTTGGACAAGTGGTAGACCTTGAATGTAAACCCCTCATGTACAAAATCATGGGTTTAGGGTATTTCAATGGAGCCTAGCTTGGAGACATGGTGGAGATTGCTTCTCTCAATTGTTCAATGGAACCTATCTTGGAGAAATGGTGGATCATCCTTCTCTCCATGTTTCAATGGAGCCTACCTTGGACAAGTTGTGGACCTTTGCTTCTCTCTATGTTTTAATAGAGTTAGCTTGGACAAGTGGTAAGTCTTGGAACAAAACCCCTTTGTAAAACATAGCATGGACACTTTAAGTGATAAGGAAAAATATCATTCAAGATATAACCTTACAGGTTGGAAAAGTGGTGATGGACCTTGACAAGTGGTGAAGGATACCATTTAAGATATACCCTTATAGGTTGGACAAGTGGTGGACCTTAACACCCAGTTATAATATAATGACATAGAGTGGATAAGTGGTGAATCTTAAGACCAGCTGGTAGTTAGACCTTGAATGTAAACACCCCATGTACAAAATATTATGGTTTTAGGGTGTTTCAATGGAGCCTAGAATCTTGGAGACATGGTAGATCTTGATTCTTTCCATGTTTGAATGGCACCTATCTTGGAAAAATGATGGAGGTTACTTCTCTCCATGCTTCAATGGAGCCTAGCTTTGACAAGTGGTGAACCTTTGCTTCTCTCTATGTTTGAATAGAGTTAGCTTGGACAAGTGGTGGACCTTTGCTTCTCTCTATGTTTGAATAGAGTTAGCTTGGACAAGTGGTGGACCTTGGAATGAAACCCCCATGTAAAACATATCATGGGCATTTCAAGTGGTGAGAAAGGATACCATTTAAGATATAACCTTATAGGTTGGACAAGTGGTGGACCTTAACAATTAGTTTTCTTAATATAATGACATAGAGTGTACAAGTGGTGTATCTTGAGACCAAACCACTTGTGCTACTAGGGATAATAGGTTAGACAAGTGGTGGGCCTTGAAATAAAACCCCCATGTACAAAATAAAATGGGTTTAGGGTATTTAAATGGATCCTAGCTTGGAGACATGGTGGAGATTCTTCTCTCCATGTTTCAATGAACCTATCTTGGAGAAATGGTGGATCATCCTTCTCTCCATGTTTCAATATAGCTTAGCTTGGACAAGTGGTGGATCTTTGGTTCTCTCTATGTTTCAATAGAGTTAGCTTGGACAAGTGGTGGACATTGAAACAAAACTCCCATGTAAAACATATCATGGGTAGTTCAAGTTGTGAGAAAAAAAACCATTTAAAATATAACCTTATAGGTTGGACAAGTGGTGGGACCTTAACACCCAATCCTTTTTAATACAATGACATAGAGTGGACAAGTGGTGAATCTTGAGACCAAAGCTATCAAGCTACTAGGGATACTAGGTTGGACAAGTGGTGGATCTTGAATGTACATCCCCTATGTACAAAATATCATGGGTTTAGTGTGTTTCAATGGAGTCTAGCATATTGGAGACATGGTGGAGCTTGCTTCGCTCCATGTTTCAAGTGGTGGACCTTCAATTATTTTCCCATACCTAGTTTAGACAACCCATACACTTTGAAACTCTAAAGGTTGGACGAGTGGTGGAGCTTTGTTTATTTCCATGTTTTAATGGATCCTAGCTTGGACAAGTGGTGGACCTTGGAAAAAAGTCCCCTCTGTACAACATAGCTGAGTTTTTTCATGTTTTAATGGAAGAGAGATTTGACAAATGGTGGAGCTTGCTTATCTCCATGTGGATTTTAGAACTAGCTTGGACAAGTGGTGGAGCTTTGCTTTTCTACTCTTCATAATACAATGATGTATAGGTTGGTTACATGGTGAATCTTAAGGCCAAACCTCCCATCTTACTAGAGATGATAAGTTGGACAAGTGTTCAACCTTCTATCATTTCTCCATGCCTATAATTAGACAATTAGTAGAACTAGCATCTTTCTATGTTGTCTTGTCTAGAGCTGAGCTTGGACAAGTAGTGGACCTTGCTACTCTCTTCCCTTGGTTTATTAGTTTGAAGACTCATTATATATACTTGCTTAGATCTATATAATTACTCATTAGTTAGGTTACAAGTAGGTATGTAATTTGTTAGCCCCAAGGGACTTTGAATATTGAATAGTAAGAAAGTCAAGTGCTGGTTTAAAGATCTTTTGCTTATCTAAACTAGACTCTAACTCAATAATAAGTCTCTTAAGTTCCACGAATTGTCCTATCTAGGCTCCAAAAGAGTCTTAATTGGTTTGTGCTAGATTCTAACTTCCTTGATGGGGTAGAATCCTAGAAAAATGAGGCACTATAAGTTTTACCTTAGCTCAAATGGATTTTCACTTAAACTAGACTGCAATTTGGCACTCTAGTATCTTTGTCTTGATGGAGTTTAACACTAGATACATAGTAGTGATATTTAAGCTTCATGTCTCTTCACTTGATCGAGATATGAGACCATACTTTCAAGGTCACCACTTGTCTTACCTAAAGACCAATGTGAGACATGGGAGCAAGAAAGCCATCCGATATTGTTTTAAGGACTATTACATAGACAATCAATAACTTAAGTAAAGCAAAAAGACTTGGATCTTTCACAATTAATAACTTAAGTAAAGCCAAAAAGACTTGGATCTTTGACAGTTTTTTTCAAACTAAAAAAGCACAATCTCATGCTAACAAAACTATAAATCACAATTGAAAGTTTTGAACGAGAAAAAGATCAGCAATCTTAATAAGAAGGATACTTTTCATTTCATTTGATGATTACAAACTAAAATAAAGTCTCTCAAGAAATTGATAAACAAAAAATGTAGGTGACTGCTTCATTATTTTGAGCAAAAATATCAAAATCTCTATTGATTGAGCTCCATCTAGTAGTATCCTTTGTAAGATCCTGCAGGAAGGAATAAAAAGAAAGATTTGTTAGATACCATGCACATGAGTGTTCAAGTATGTGTATCAAGAATATATGACATGTCACTAGTACCTTAGGGTTGCTTTCTATCCAGCCTTAGAAGATTGTTCTCAGCTTTCACCTTATTTATATAAGCCTTTGCTGTGGTTGCCTTCAAAACTCCTTTTGTGTTACAACCCAATTGCCTAGCTAAAGTGGTCAATTGTGACGCCTTCATGCTTTCAATGGGTGTACGCTCCTTTGCTAAGATCTCTTGTATTTGGGCTCTTCTCATTTCATTGCGGTGGCTTGTGTCACTTGCATTTTCAATGATAGTTTCATCCCTGTCACCTTTTGCAGGTGGTATTCTTCTTGTAAAGAACACCTTAGCTGACCAAACATCATTTTTCTGCTTCCAATACTCCATGATTTGTTTGTATTCACTATCATTTGTCACTATAGGTTGTCCATAACGATTAGAAGCAATTAAATCACGCACATCCCTTCTCTCATCAAGCTGAATCAAGTATGGCAGTAGCTCCTCCAAGAGCATATTGTCAACCATCTTCTCAGCATCAAATTGTGGTGGAAAAATGCAATTGTTTGCTGGTGAAATACATCCCTTGTAAGGAGAGTCATCAATAAGCACTGTTCTTTGTGGATCACATTCAAACCCCATGGCAATTTTGGCTAGAGGCTTGAACATTGCCTCAACGTTTGGATTGTCGGGTCTAAACAATTTTTGAGTTTGAGCGGTGTAGCAAACATCTTGCGACCAAATTGCAAAGAAAGGCAATGTATCCTCAGCTAAGTTGTTTAGTGCTGCAAGGATTTGATACACATTATTCCTAGTAGCTGTCGACCAAATTGCAACATTAAACCTCTGTAAAATAGTCTTCAAGAATTGGATGCAACCTGGCCTGAGTATAATATATCTTTTTGAATCCATTTGCACTGAGTTGTGGTGTGAGGATGGTTGAGGGGAACGTTTCAACAATAGACCATTTAAATCCAATATAATTGTAAGCATGGATTTCTCAACATCTACGCTACATGACGTAGTACCAATTGGCAATAGCTCGTGAGTGGACTTTTCAGTCTCTTTTGATGTATGTTGCATTTTTGAAGCATCGATTTCTTGGTTCTCATTATTGGAAGCTTGCTCAAGTTGCACAACACTAGACTCTAGTATAGAAATATCATCCATCTTGGGCACTTTAGAAACCATAGAATCTATGGATTCTATAGTTGTTGACTGAACCATAGGAGCATTATCCATCCCAGTTTGTGAATCTAAGAAAACACACACACAAATGGTATCTCAAAACCACTAGAATTTTATTCACCATATTTATATGTAGAACTCCTAGTAAGAAATTTATTTAAGGTAAAGTCGTTGTTAGAATCCTTGCAACCATTTTCAGCATTCGTACACCAAACACCACTTGTCTAAAATACAATCTACTAACTCAACATTTTCCATCCTACACTTTATTAAAGATGAGTACTTAAAGTGAAAACTAAAAGCCACCCTTGTTGAGGAAACATGGATACAAGGTCCACCAAATGTCCAACCTAGACTACAAGCAAACAATTAGAGATTTGGCTTAGATTTGGATTCAAAGGCCACCACTTATTCAAGTAAGATAACTCCACTTGTTTAAGACAGTAATGTTTGAAGCCCCACCACTTGTCCAACCTAGACATTGATTAAATTTTGGTAAGATTTATCACAAATCTAGAGTAGAATCAAGATTCTATGGCCAAGGTAGTCAAATAAGTTAGACAACACACAAAGCATAAGAGCACTTTAGATTCTCGTTGAGCATAAACTAAACAATAATCAAATGTTATATTCACTTGAGATTTCATCCATGAAAAATGAAAATGATGCATGTACTTGAGATTTCCATCCATGTACAATACTTTACAATGTCAAGTAAAGTTATAGTCAGCAAACAACTCTTCTCCTGCTTCAACTTGACAAATAGTCTCAATGCATACATGGCCATATTCTTCTGACTTGATGTGTGAAGAGGTGCATTTATGCCAAGGTGGCAAATTTGGATCAAATGTATAGCGTACGTTGGGACAGACATTTGTACTGTGAGAACTATTTATATAGCCCGACACGTTTCCTTCTTCTACACAACCAATAATGTATGATTGATCTTCCTCTTCTTCTATGTTTGGATCCTCTAGAAGAGAATATTTATAAGCTCTTGGAAAAATTTTGCATATCTTTTTCCAGTCTTGAAATCTATACTTATGCCCTCCATAGTTTAGAATAGTCAAACCACTTTCCAGGGTAGTATGCACAAATAGCCCATAACCAGCTCCTTCAATACATGAAAGTCGCACTTCAAAATCCACACCGTTAATATGGAAAATTACATCTTTGGGAATAGGAAAAGTTGGTGTCCCAAAAGGATCTTCATGCCAATCATAGTGTGAAATACATCTAGTTTTTATATCACTTAACTCCTTTGTGTCTGCAAAAAGAAGAAAATATTATGCATAAAATAATGACAATATCAAAGAAAGATATCATTATTTTATAGTCCAATAGGTCTATTGTATGGAAGACTTAGAGTGCCTCTTACATGGTGCCTCCAAGGTTTCCAAAAAATAAAATCATTGGAAAAAAAAGGCCACTGTGTCTCCAATCTATTGCCCATTTGAAGCATAGAGAGAACCAAGGTCCACCACTTGTCCAAGCTAGACATGGAGCATTGACACAAGATCCAACACTTATCCAAGAACCCTATAGTATATGTGGTAACATGGGATGCATTGATGCAACAAAAGTAGTCTAGCCTCCTCATCCATCTCTTTTTTCTTGTAGCCTAGAGGGATTAGTTTCAAGGTCTATCACTAGTCAAAAACTACACATAGAACATTGATACAAGGTTCCACCACATGTGAAACCTATCATCTCTAGTAGCATGGATGGTTTGATATCAAGGTTCACTGCGTGTCCTACCTATACTCTATTGTAGCATAGAGATTCTGGTTTGGTGGTACTACACTTGTCCAAACTTGGCTTGTTGTTGATATTGGAGGTAATCAAGGGTCCTCCACTTGTCCAAGTTAGGCATATAAAACAATTGCAAGGTCCACCATGTGTACAACATATGATTGATTATAGCATGCATGGTCTTATTTCATGGGCAACCATCTTCTCTCCAACATGTGTCCAACCTCGGCTCCATTGAAGCATGGAGAGAAGCAAGGTCCACCACTTATCAAAGCTATTATTTTCTCCCAGTGCTTTCAAAACCCATAATACGTTGTACATGGGGGGGGGGGGGATTCTTGTTTCAAGGTCCACCACTTGGCTAAGATTGGATCCATTGAAACATAAAGAGAAGCAAGCTCTACCATTTTCCAAGCTAGGTGCCATTGAAACATGAAAACCCCATAATATGTTGTATACGGGGGGGTTTTTTCACGGTCTACCACTTGTCTAAGCTATGGTCCATTGGAACATGGAGAGAATCAAAGCTCCACCACTTTTCTAAGCTAGGATCCATTGAAACATGGAGAGAAGCAAGCTCCATTGTTTGTCTAAGCTAGGCTCCATTGGAACATGGAGAAAACAAGCTCCACCACTTGCCTATTATTGCATAGAGATTCTGGTTTGAAGGTCCACCACTTGTCCAACCTTGCCTTCATGTATGGAGATAATAAAGAGTGCAATGCTTCTCTAAGCTAGGGACATAAAAGAGTTTCAAGGTCCACTACATATACGATCTATGATGGGTTGTAGCATGGGAGGTTTCATTTTAAGGTTGACCACTTCTCCAGCTCCGCTTGTCCAACCTCAGATCCATTGAAGAATGGAGAATAAAGGTGTACCAACTCTCCAAAATAGGCAAGAAAATCTCTATAAAACCCATGAATTGTTAATATATGCTATGCTGTGGAGTTTTGTTTGAAGGTCCACTCCTTATCCAAGCTACAATCCATTGAAGCATGGAAATAAGTAAGATATATCTATAGTCCAAGATAGGATCCATTGAAACATAGAGAGAATCAAGGTCCACCACTTGTCCAAGCTATGCATGGGTAATTGATATAAGGACCACTACGTTTTCACCTATACTATGCTCTATCATGGATGGTTTCATATACCACCAATTTTCCAACCTATTTAGTAGGTTGTATTATGGGGGTTTGGTTTCAAGGTACTTCACTTGTCTAAGGTGGGTTCCATTGAACCATGGAGAGAAACAATGTCTACCACTTGTCCGAAATATGCTCCTTTAAAACATAAAAGCAAGGTCCACCACTTGTCCAAGCTAAGTTTCTCTCCATTGAAGCATGGAGAGAAACAAGGTCTACCACCTGTCCAAAATATGCTCCATTGAAACATAAAAGCAAGGTCCACCACTTGTCCAAGCTAATATAACAAATGGGTGTTGGTTACAAGGTGTACCACACTTGTCTAAACTAGTCTCCATGCAAGGTCCACCACATGTCCAAGCTATATGATCTTGGTTTGAAGGTCTACCACACCTCTTGAAATTAGGATCCATGTAAGGTCCACCTTTTGTCAAGCTATGCTTTAGTGAGTACTAAAACTAAGTAAATTGCAGTACTTAAATACCTTTCCAAGCTCATTAAGATTTTGGTCTCTAAGGCCACCACCACATGTCTAATCTATGCTCTAATTGATTACTTATGCTAGTTCTCAAAGTCCAAACATAAGCTCCCTTCTAGCAAGGTTAGTTTAAATTTAGGCTCCAACACCTGTCTAAGCTAGGTTCAATTTATGAAGCATCACCATTTAACCATGCTACGATCTAATGTATCATATCAAGGGGGTATTGATAAAAGGTCCAAAACTTATTGAGTTCAAGCTCTTAAGTAATTAAGTCTTTGTGAGTATTAAATGTTATAGTTTTAGTCTAAGATCCACCATTCAAAAACTCAAGTAATTTACTATTTACATTCAAACCTTGAATGCTTGAGATAAAAAATACAAACTCAATCAATACTATATAAAGCAAAATCTAACATTAAGAGTATCAAATCAGTAACAAGAAACACTAACATGCACAAGAAACTCAAAACATACGTGTCTCCATTTCCAAAAAGTCCTCCATTGACAGAGGATGTTGTTGTTGTTCTCTTCTTCTCTTTGTGGAGAGCACTCCTCTGTAACAGGCACAATGTCATCTGATTGCGAAGTGGATTGTTGAAGTCCAGCCCATTTTTCTATATCTTCATGAGACTTAACAAAGTCTAGCAGCATGGTCTCCACGCTTTTTGCCTCCTCCACACTATCAATTAAGCATATAACTTCTTTTTTCTGTTGTATTCCTTCTTGTGCAACCAAGGAGCCATCACCAAAAACATCAACAAGCTTGCGGTCTTCAAAACAATATGTACGAATGTAGTGCTTGACCAAAGCTCTTTTTTTGGCCTCCAAATATTGCAAATCTGACATATCGTTATCTGCTACTTGAAGAAGAGAACAATCAATTGGCATGGGATGTTCCTCTGATCTTCTTCTCAGGTCTTCAAATGCATTGCCTTGTCCCAAGAAGGCAATAACTGTTAGGAATTGAATTGCTCCTTTGCAAGGAGCTGATGGAAAGTGATGCAATGCACCACAACAATGGTAGCTCAGATTATCTCCCATGGCGTGAAAGGCACATTGCAATTTTGTGAAGTTAGTGAAATCCACAAATGCAAGAAAGACAAATCCAGGATCTGTTGACCCTCCAGCAATAGCCAAGATCCCATCCAAAGCATTGTTAAATGTCTCCTCACTCCACTTCAAATTGCCTCCAACGTTTTTTGTCATATCTAAAACACATAAGCCAATAGGCACTTTATTATTGAAGTGGCGCATCAAGTAGAGATTGCCTTCCATTTGTAGGCTCACCACATAGATTGACCATGGCAAATCTCTAGGCTCAGTTTTCTCCTTTTGAAGGTGAATTGCCCATTGCATGTATTTTATTGCTCCATCTGGAAAAGCCATTTTCTTTGTTCCACGCGTCAAACTAGATTTGATCCATTCCTCGCATAGCATTAAAATTGTTTTATAAACAACATCATTGATGTTATACATTTTGACCACCTCCTCCCAGTCTTTACATGGTGAAGACTCATTCAAATTGTTGAAGCCTTCAAGAAGTGCATCTTGAATCAATTTGTCTTGCTTCAACTGCTTGATTCGATCATACATGTCAGTTGCATCACCATCCTTTGCACTCTTTGACAGTAAAATCTTCTCATCTCTAATCTCTTCTTGAATAGTCTTTACCTCTGATTCCTCAAGGCCACAAAGGTATCTAAATACAGTTGTTGGGGGTTTCTTATTCTCCTCTTCTAGCTTTTCAATGATTTCTATCCAGCAATCATAAACTAAATCAGAGTACGTGACCATGTGTGCCTGTTTAGCAATCCAACTTGCTGCTGCACTCATTCTTGCCAATCGAAGAAAAGCCTAAAAAGAAATAGAGAAATAATTAAACTATTGAGCAAGATTTGTTAATTAAACACTATCAAAAAGACAAAGAAAATAACTTACATCCCATCCGGCACGAGATGCATGTCCCTCTGCAATTCCACTTGCTGCCTTTGGTGGTCCTTTGGTGGTCGTCCTGAGAAGATCCATTGACTCCGTAAATGTCTCAATATTTGGCTGTAAGGTTGCTTGACATACAATGCCTGAGCCTCCTCATTTGCAATGGCAGATATAGCAGTTGCAACAAATGGAGGAGCATTCACAACAATGAGAGCCTTTCTAAATTTATACACGCTAATCAGTCTTTCAAATATCTCTTTGTTGTTTTGTTCATTGTGAAGCAAAACTTTTGCAGCATAGATTGAATGCTGCCCATCAAGAATCCAATAATGATAATCTTTAATTTTTTGCTCCTCTACCTCTTCTACTGCTGCCAAAGGAGTCCCCTTCTTTGATTTTGCATTTCGAACAGGCATCAAATATGCACATGCTGCAGGCTTGGTTGTACTCCGTGAAAATCCAAATAACACACTTTCAGCGTGTTTTTTATCCATAATACGTGCATTATAGTGATCAGGAGCAAGCCAACAATTTTTAATAGGGATATCAAATTCCCTATATTGGAAAGGAAAATAATTTATGTACTTATTCATTCCACCTCTATCTTTTTCTTGTCCTTCTCATGGCCGTCGTCTTCTAAAACATCTGGATCCACAATTCTTCTCATCTTTGACATTGAACCCCTTGTTGATGAGGATGCAAAGATGCCTTGTCTACATCCAAAATGAACTAGCACGCTTATGCTGCTACTTTTTGCACTTTTGCTTGCTTCTTTGTGGATGGAGGTCGTGAAGCTTCCTCACCTTTTTTTCGTTTGTAAGTGTGGCAATGATTGAGCTTTGAAGTTGATCTGCTGTGATGTTTGGATTTGATTCTGCAAACTTCCATCCTTGAGAAACATTGTCTCTTCTTTGTTTCTAGACATGCGCTCCAATGCATATGCTCCTGGAGATAGTTGAAATTCTAGATTCATTGGAACTAGAATGTCAATGCATTCCACCTCCGGATGACTATCAACAACTACAGAGACAGATGCTTCCCACAACTTGTCCCAACATCTTCAAACAAGCTATCATTCTCCTTTTTGGCAATAAATAGATGCACCTTATGAAATTGTGCACCCTCTATACCATGTATGTCCAAATACCATTTCCTAACATCATTGCAAGTATAGTCAACTGACACAGCAACCCTTGCAACCTGTTTTTTTTGGAGCCATCTTTCCTGAAACAAAAAAAACCCAAATGTTATTTTAGCATATACTTTTTTGTAATGAATAAGTTTGTGTGAATACAAGGTCCACCACGTTTCATCAAGTTAGATCTAAGCAAGTATACATAGTAATCTTTTAAGCTAGTAAACTAAGGGAAGGGAGAAGTAAGGTCCACCACTTGTCCAAGCTCAGCTCTAGACAAACATGAGAGAATTCGAGGTCTATTAATTTGTCTAATATAGGCTAACTATATATTGAAACATAGAGAGAAGAAAAGGTCCACCACTTGTCCAATCTAGGGTCCATTGAAACAAGGAGAGAAGGATGCTCCACCATTTGTCCAAATAGGCTCCCATTGAAACATGAAAGAGAAGCAATATGCACCATGTCTTCGAGATGCTAGGCTCCATTGAAATACCTTAAACCCACGATAATTTTGTATATGTGGGGTTTTAAATTCAAGGTCCACCACTTGTCCAACCTAATTACCCTAGTAGCATGAGTGGTTTGGTCTCAAGATTCACCACTTTTTCACTATTTGTCATTATATTAAGAAGATCTTGGTGTTAAGGTCCACCACTTGTCCAACCTATAAGGCTATATCTAAAATGGTATTATTTACCACCACTTGAATGCACATGATAGGTTTTAACATAGGGGTCTGGTTCAAAGGTCCACCACTTGTCCAAGCTAACTCTATTGAAACATAGAGAGAATCAAAGGTCCACCACTTGTCCAAGCTAGGCTCCATTGAAACATGGAGAGAAGGATGCTCCACCATTTTGTCCAAGCCAGGTTCGATTGAAACATGAAGAGAAGCAAGCTGCACCATGTCTCCAAAATGCTAAGCTCCATTGAAATATCTTAAACCCATGATATTTCGTACATGGGGGGTTTACATTCAAGGTCCACCACTTGTCTAACCTATTATCACTAGTAGCATGAGTGATTGGTCTCAGATTCACCACTTTTCCACTCTATGTCATTATATTAAGAAGATCTGGGTGTTACGGTCCACCACTTGTCCAACCTATAAGGCTTAAAAAAGGCTATATCTTTCGCCCCTCTACCCAATGATATTTACATTTCTATATCCATTCCTTATATTGACCCACCATGAAGCCCCCCCCACTTGTTAAACATGGAGAGAAGGATGCTCCACCATTTGTCCAAGATAGGCTCCATTGAAACATGAAGAGAAGCAAGCTGCACCATGTCTCAAGATGCTAAGATCCATTGAAATACCTTACACCCACGATATTTTGTACATGGGGAGTTTACATTCAAGGTCCACCACTTATCCAACCTATTATCTCTAGTAGCATGAGTGGTTTGGTCTCAAGATTCACCACTTTTCCACTCTATGTCATTACGTTAAGAAGATCTGTGTGTTATGGTCAACCACTTGTCCAACCTATAAGGGTATATCTTAAAGGGTATTATTTCTCACCACTTGAAATGTCCATGATATGTTTTACATGGCGGTTTGGTTCCAAGGTCCACCACTTGTCCAAGCTAGCTCTATTGAAACATAGAGAGAAACAAAGGTCCACCACTTGTCCAAGCTAGGCTCCATTGAAACATGGAGAGAAGGATGCTCTATCATTTGTCGAAGCTAACTCTATTGAAACATGGGGGGTTTACATTCAAGGTCCACCACTTGTCCAACCTATTAACGCTAGTAGCATGAGTGGTTTGGTCTCAAGATTCACCACTTTTTCACTCTATGTCATTATATTAAGAATATTTGGGTATTAAGGTCCACCACTTGTCCAACCTATAAGGCTATATCTTAAGGGTTATTCTTTCTCACCACTTGGAGTGACTATGATAGGTTTAACATGGGGGTTTGGTTCCAAGGTCCACCACTTGTCCAAGAAAACTCTATTGAAACATAGAGAGAAGCAAAGGTCTACTACTTGTCCAAGCTAGGATCCATTGAAACATGGAGAGAAGGATGCTCCACCATTTGTCCAAGATAGGCTCCATTGAAACATGACGAGAAGCAAGCTGCACCATGTCTCCAAGATGCTAGGCTCCATCGAGAAACATTAAACCCATGATATGTCGTAGATGAGGGGTTTACATTCAAGGTCCACCACTTGTCCAACCTATTAACGCTAGTAGCATGAGTGGTTTGGTCTCAAGATTCACCACTTTTCCACTCTATGTCATTATATTCAGAATATTTGGGTGCTAAGGTCCACCACTTGTCCAACCTATAAGGCTATATCTTAAACTTTATTCTTTATCACCACTTGGAGTTACCATGATAGGTTTTACATGGGAGTTTGGTTACAAGGCCCACCACTTGTCCAAGCTAAATCTATTGAAACATAGAGAGAAGCAAAGGTCCACCACTTGTCCAAGCTAGGCTCCATTGAAACATGGAGAGAAGGATGCTCCACCATTTGTCAAAGATAGGCTCCATTGAAACATGAAGAGAAGCAAGTTGCACCATGTCTCCAAGATGCTAGGCTCCATTGAAATACCTTAAACCCATGATATTTCGTACATGGGGGTATACATTCAAGGTCCACCACTTGTCCAACCTATTATCCTTAGTAGCATGAGTGGTTTGGTCTCAGGATTCACCACTTTTCCGCTCTATGTCGTTATATTAAGAAGATCTTGGTTTTAAGGTCGACCACTTGTCCAACCTATAAGGCTAGATCTTAAAGGGTATTATTTTCACCACTTGGAATGACCATGATATGTTTTACATGGGGGTTTGGTTCCAAGGTCCACCACTTGTCCAAGCTAACTCTATGGAAACATAGAGAGAAGCAAAGGTCCACCACTTGTCCAAGCTAGGCTCCATTGAGACATTTAGAGAAGGATGATCCCCCATTGGTGGAAGATAGGCTCCATCGAAACATGAAGCGAAGCAAGCTGCACCATGTCTCCAAGATGCTAGCTTCATCGAAATACCTTAAACCCAAGATATTTTGTACATGGGGGTTTACATTCAAGGCCACCACTTGTCCAAGCTATTATCGTAGTAGCATGAGTGGTTTTGTCTCAAGATTCACCACTTTTCCACTCTATGTCATTATATAAGAATATGTTGGGTGTTAAGGTCCACCACTTGTCCAACCTATAAGTTTTATCTTAAAGGTTATTCTTTCTTACCACTTGGAGTGACCATGATAGGTTTTATATGGGGGTTGGGTTCCAAGCTCCACCACTTGTCCAAGCTAACTCTATTGAAACAGAGAGAGGATCGAAGGTCCACCACTTGTCCAAGCTAGGCTCTATTGAAACATGGAGAGAAGGATGCTCCACCATTTGCCCAAGATAGGCTCCATTGAAACATGACGAGAAGCAAGCTGCACCATGTTTCCAAGATGCTAGGCTCCAACGCAAAACATTAAACCCATGATATGTCGTAGATGAGGGGTTTACATTCAAGGTCCAAAACTTGTCCAAGCTATTATTGGTAGTAGCCTGAGTGGTTTGGTATCAAGATTCACCACTTTTCCACTCTATGTCATTATATTAAGAATATGTGCATGTTAAGGTCCACCACTTGTCCAACCTATAAGGCTACATCTTAAAGGTTATTCTTTCGTACCACTTGGAGTGACCATGATAGGTTTTACATGGGGGTCTGGTTCCAAGGTCCACCACTTGTCAAGGCTAACTCTATTGAATCATAGAGAGAAGCAAAGGTGCACCACTTGTCCAAGCTAGGCTCCATTGAAACATGGAGAGAAGGATGCTCCACCATTTGTCGAAGCTAACTCTATTGAAACATGGGGGGTTTACGTTCAAGGTCCACCACTTTTCCAAGCTATTATCGCTAGTAGCATGAGTGTTTTTGTCTCAAGATTCACCACTTTTTCACTCTATGTTGATAGCCGTTTTTCGGCTCTCCATAATTGCCATAGTAAGTTACTCCACCCTACCAAATTCACCCAAACGCTATGGTTACCCTCACCCTTTCACTGTATATAGGTGCGTGTGAGTTAGGGGACTTTTCCCATATCTCCTTACTGAAATAAAAAACCCTCAATTAGCTAGGCATTGGGCTAGTTGAGCCAAAAAAAAATAAAAAAATAAAAAATATAAGTATATTATGGCCCATGCGTATGTAAATATTTTCTTTGTATATAGGGCCTAAATAAAAAATTTTTTCATAATAATTATTTGGTATTTATTTAAATATTTCTACCTAGGTGTGTGCTATTTATGCTCTGTACATTGCCTCACCATTACCACAAATTTTCTTACCATTTTTCATACTCTTTATTCCATATAGAAATATTTTCATGTAAGCTTCTCATATATTTGGTGTAACTCCCCACCCCAACAAAAATCCAAAAAACTAGTTTTATTTAAGTGTATATTTTTCACTATGTGATTTTTCTTCCTACATCTATTTTGTTTTTTTTTTTTTCTAAAAAATTAGAACACAAAAAAATTTATCTTTTTATGGTAGATTCCATCATAATGAGAGAGATTTCTTTTGACCCCTTTATATTTTTTTCCACTTATATTATTTATATTACATACATATTTTTTCTCTGTCCACCACTCAATATCATATGAGGGTTTATCTTAGTTGAACTATACACTTATCATAATCTCACAATATCTTCAATTATAGACCTACCAAATAAGGTCAAGGGTAGGTGGCATGCATACATGCACATGGAGGGGGTCTCACTCTTGGAAGTATTCAAAGAATCATCCAAGAAGGACCCCACAAGGTCCTTGTGCATGGAAAAAAAAACGGTCGGATTTTGCTGAATTTTTAAAGTTCACTTGCTCTCCGAATTTGAAAAGGTGATTCAAACCAAAATTGTACCTCGTGGCTGAACTTTTTTGCCTCAAGTTTTTCCATAATTTTTTGAGCTACGAGCTGTGAGCTAAGATTTTATTAGTGGACCCCAGTTTTCCCATGCTATGCAGCCACACTCTCTCTTCCACTTTATCATTTTCCTCTTTCAACACACACTTTCTCTACTCTATCATCCCCAACTCCCTCTCACCACTCCTCTCTGCACCCTACTCACCTTCTCCTCAACCTTGAAAATAAGACAAACCATGGTGAACTCATACCTCCACACACAATTCCATTCCAAATTTGACCCACCTATCTCATTTTTCTCCTCCTCCAATTTACCCATATCTATCACAAAAACTACAAAAAATTCAGCCTCTTCTCTTAAAAGACAGCATCATGGTGGTTATTACTTACTTCAATACCTTGTCTCTCAAGGAAGTCAAGAGTGGAGAAAAAAATGTACTGTCAAAGCTAGTGGACCGTCAACAAGCGTCAAAAATTGGCCCTACTCAAGACACTTGGAGCATCAACCCTGTAAGAATCCACCTTTTTCTTACCTCTTAAGAGTTTTTCTTCCTTATTTGTAATCCTACATGAATACTCCCATTGTAAATTATCCAATTCCATTTGTAAATTAAATACTAACTCTACTAACACTAACCCACTATGAAAAGTCCTATCACCTCCATTTCTCTCCTCTCTCTTTCCCCACCAACTTCTTGATAATTCCAAGCAAAAGAAATTAGATAAATGGCTGAAAATCTAACCCAACCATGGTTAGAGGAGTAACCCTAGCCTTCAAAATTGCTATAAAAGGAGGGTGTAGCTAGCACAAATGGGGGAGCCATAAGCAAGAGCACTATGCTATAGCTTGAGAAGCCAAGCTCAACCTCTCTAGAAGGAGCTCTTGAGTGGAAGCTCATTGTCTTATGCATGTGCATGTGTTGTAATAGGGGATTAGCAAGGGAACTCTATGCCATTTGTAAGAGAGAGAGTGTTCATTCAATTGAGAGTAGGAAATCTATCATTTCTCCTACTAGTGTAAGCCCAACATTTGCTGAATCAAGGAGGGTGGATTTGGACTAAGCTTGGATACTTTGTCTCCCTTCCAACGTGAAGTAATGGACAACAATGATGCGTAAGTGTCTTGGTGTTTTTTGTTAAGTTCTTGATAGCTTGTTTCTAGTGTTGTCATCAATCTAGCCATAAATCCCACATACTGTAAGAGGGCGACAGGGTGGAGAGGACTCCCCTGGCCTTAAGACAGTGATTGGGGTGGCTTTTCTTGTGATGTGTTGTGGTGAAATTTACGCAAGCTATGTTGAACAAATACTAATCTCACCTTGATTTGTCATGACAGATTTGTAAGAAGATATTAATGCAACAAGCACCCCCTCCCCCTTTCTCTCTCTTTCTTAAATATATAGTTGTGTTTGCTTGATCATTGCCGATACGTTTCAAAGCAGCCCGAGCACTATCTCTCTCTCTCTCTCTCTCTCTCTCTCTCTCTCTCTCTCTCTCTCTCTCTCTCGTGTTTTAGTGTGTGAGAGTGTTCCATTGGTGTTAGGGTTAGTGTAAATTCCTTGCTTGTTTGTGGGTTGCTCTAACGATTCTCCTCTTTTGCGTCCTAGTTCGCTCTTAAACTAGGTGGTGCCCCTTGTGTAGTTGGGATTTGGCTGTGGGTTTGTTGTTTTGGTTTGTGTTGTGTTGTGCCCCAGCCCCATTGAGCAGCACGGGAGCCTTGAAGGGTGTCTAGAGGTTGCTCTTCTTGTTGCCCGCCCCGGACCGCCTCAATGTCATTATGTTAAGAATATTTGGGTGTTAAGGTCCACCACTTGTCCAACCTATAAGACTATATCTTAAAGGTTATTCTTTCTCACGACTTGGAGTGACCATGATAGGTTTTACATTGGGGTTTGGTTCCAAGGTCCACCACTTGTCCAAGATAACTCTATTGAAACATAGAGAGAAGCAAAGGTCCACCACTTGTCCAAGCTAGGGTCCATTGAAACATGGAGAGAAGGATGATCCACCATTTGTCCAAGATAGGATCCATTGAAACATGAAGAGAAGCAAGGTGCACCATGTCTCCAAGATGCTATGCTCCATCTAAATACCTTAAACCCACCATATTTCGTAGATGGGGGGTTTACATTCAAGGTCCACCACTTGTCCAACCTATAAGTCTATATCTTAAAGGTTATTCTTTCTTACCACTTGGAGTGACCATGATAGGTTTTATATGGGGGTTTGGTTCCAAGCTCCACCACTTGTCCAAGCTAACTCTATTGAAACAGAGAGAGAAGCAAAGGTCCACCACTTGTCCAAGCTAGGATCCATTGAAACATGGAGAGAAGGATGCTCCACCATTTGTCCAAGATAGGCTCCATTGAAACATGACGAGAAGCAAGCTGCACCATGTCTCCAAGATGCTAGGCTCCATCGAGAAACATTAAACCCATGATATGTCGTAGATGAGGGGTTTACATTCAAGGTCCAACACTTGTCCAAGCTATTATTGGTAGTAGCCTGAGTGGTTTGGTCTCAAGATTCACCACTTTCCCACTCTATGTCATTATATTAAGAATATGTGGGTGTTAAGGTCCACCACTTGTACAACCTATTAGGCTACATCTTAAAGGTTATTCTTTCTTACCACTTGGAGTGACCATGATAGGTTTTACATGGGGGTTTGGTTTCAAGTTCCACCACTTGTCCAAGCTAACTCTATTGAATTATAGAGAGAAGCAAAGGTCCACCACTTGTCTAAGCTAGGCTCCATTGAAACATGGAGAGAAGGATGCTCCATCATTTCTCGAAGCTAACTCTATTGAAACATGGGGGGTTTACATTCAAAGTCCACCACTCGTCCAAGCTATTACCGCTAGTAACATGAGTGGTTTTGTCTCAAGATTCACCACTTTATCACTCTATGTCATTATATTAAGGATATCTGGGTGTTAAGGTCCACCACTTGTCCAACCTATAAGGCTATATCTTAAAGGTTATTCTTTCTCACGACTTGGAGTGACCATGATAGGTTTTACATTGGGGTTTGGTTCCAAGGTCCACCACTTGTCCAAGCTAACTCTATTGAAACATAGAGAGACGCGAAGGTCCACCACTTGTGCAAGCTAGGGTCCATTGAAACATGGAGAGAAGGATGCTCCACCATTTGTCCAAGATAGGCTCCATTGAAACATGAAGAGAAGCAAGGTGCACTATGTCTCCAAGATACTAGGCTCCATCTAAATACCTTAAACCCATGATATTTCGTAGATGGGGGGTTTACATTCAAGGTCCACCACTTGTCCAACCTATTATCGCTAGTAGCATGAGTAGTTTTCTCTCAAGATTCACCACTTTTCCACTCTATACCATTATATTAAGAATATCTGAGTGTTAAGGTCCACCACTTGTCCAACCTATAAGGATATATCATTAAGGTTATTCTTTCTCACCACTTGGAGTGAACATGATAGGTTTTACATGGGGGTTTGGTTCCAAGGTCCACCACTTGTCCAAGCTAACTCTATTGAAACATAGAGAGAAACAAAGTTCCACTACTTGTCCAAGCTAGGCTCCATTGAAAGATGGAGAGAACAATGCTCCACCATTTGTCGAAGCTAAGTCTATTGAAACATGGGGGGTTTACGTTCAAGGTCCACCACTTGTCCAAGCTATTATCGCTAGTAGCATGAGTGGTTTTGTCTCAAAATTCACCACTTTTTCACTCTATGTCATAATATTAAGAATATTTGGGTGTTAAGGTCCACCACTTGTCCAACCTATAAGGCTATATTTTAAAGGTTATTCTTTCTCACCACTTGGAGTGACCATGATAGGTTTTGCATGGGGGTTTGAGTTCCAAGGTCCACCACTTGTCCAAGCAAACTCTATTGAATCATAGAGAGAAGCAAAGGTCCACCACTTGTCCAAGCTACGGTCCATTGAAACATGGAGAGAAGGATGCTCCACCATTTGTCCAAGATAGGCTCCATCGAAAAATGAAGAGAAGCAAGCTGCACCATGTCTCCAAGATGCTAGGCTTCATCAAAATACCTTAAACCCATTATATTTTGTACATGGGGGGTTTACATTCAAGGGCCGATACTTGTCCAAACTATTATCGCTAGTAGCATGAGTGGCTTTGTCTCAAGATTCACCACTTTTCCACTCTATGTCATTATATTAAGAATATGTGGGTGTTAAGGTCCACCACTTGTCCAACCTATAAGTCTATATCTTAAAGGTTATTCTTTCTTACCACTTGGAGTAACCATGATAGGTTTTACATGGGGGTTTGGTTCCAAGCTCCACCACTTGTCCAAGATGAATCTATTGAATCAGAGAGAGAAGCAAAGGTCCACCACTTGTCCAAGCTAGGCTCCATTGAAGCATGGAGAGAAGGATGCTCCACCATTTGTCCAAGATAGGCTGCATTGAAACATGACCAGAAGCAAGCTGCACCATGTCTCCAAGATGCTAGGCTCCATCGAAAAACATTAAACTCACGATATGTCGTAGATGAGGGGTTTATATTCAAGGTCCAACACTTGTCCAAGCTATTATTGGTAGTAGCCTGAGTGGTTTGGTCTCAAGATTCACCACTTTTCCACTCTATGTCATTATATTAAGAATATGTGGGTGTTAAGGTCCACCACTTGTCGAACCTATAAGGCTACATCTTAAAGGTTATTCTTTCTTACCACTTGGAGTGACCATGATAGGTTTTACATGGGGGTTTGGTTCTAAGGTCCACCACTTGTCCAAGCTAACTCTATTGAAACATAGAGAGAAACAAATGTCCACCACTTGTCCAAGCTAGGCTCCATTGAAACATGGAGAGAAGGATGGTCCAGCATTTGTTCAAGATAGGCTCCATTGAAACATGACGAGAAGCAAGCTGCACGATGTCTCCAAGATGCTAGGCTCCATCGACATACATTAAACCCACGATATTTCGTAGATGAGGGGTTTACATTCAAGGTCCACCACTTGTCCAAGCTATTATTTCTAGTAGCCTGAGTGGTTTGGTCTCAAGATTCACCACTTTAATTAAGAATATGTGGGTGCTAAGGTTCACCACTTGTCCAACCTATAAGGCTACATCTTAAAGGTTATTCTTTCTTACCACTTGGAGTGACCATGATAGGTTTTACATGGGGATTTGGTTCCAAGGTCCACCACTTGTCCAAGCTAACTCTATTGAAACATAGAGAGAAACAAAGGTCCACCACTTGTCCAAGCTAGGGTCCATTGAAACATGGAGAGAAGGATGCTCCATCATTTGTCCAAGATAGGCTCCATTGAAACATGACGAGAAGCAAGCTGCACCATGTCTCCAAGATGGTACGCTCCATCGAAATACATTAAACCCACGATATTTCGTAGATGAGGGGTTTACATTCAAGGTCCACCACTTGTCTAAGCTATTATTGCTAGTAGCCTGAGTGGTTTGGTCTCAAGATTCACCACTTTTATTAAGAATATGTGGGTGTTAAGGGCCACCACTTGTCCAACCTATAAGGCTACATCTTAAAGGTTATTCTTTCTTCCCACTTGGAGTGACCATGATAGGTTTTACACGGGCGTTTGGTTCCAAGTTCCACCACTTTTCCAAGCTAACTCTATTGAAACATAGAGAGAAACAAAGGTCGACCACTTGTCCAAGCTAGGCTCCAATGAAACATGGAGAGAACGATGCTCCACCATTTGTCGAAGCTAAGTCTATTGAAACATGGGGGGTTTACGTTCAAGGTCCACCACTTGTCCAAGCTATTATCGCTAGTAGCATGAGTGGTTTTGTCTCAAGATTCACCACTTTTTCACTCTATGTCATTATATTAAGAATCTTTGGGTGTTAAGGTGCACCACTTGTCCAACCTATAAGGCTATATCTTAAAGGTTATTCTTTCTCGCCACTTGGAGTGACCATGATAGGTTTTACATGGGGGTTTGGTTCCAAGGTGCACCACTTGTCCAAGCTAACTCTATTGAATCATAGAGATCAGCAAAGGTCCACCACTTGTCCAAGCTAGGGCCCATTGAAACATGGAGAGAAGGATGCTCCACTATTTGTCCAAGATAGACTCCATTGAAACATGAAGAGAAGCAAGCTGCACCATGTCTCCAAGATGCTAGGCTTCATCGAAATACCTTAAACCCACGATATTTTGTACATGGGGGGTTTACATTCAAGTACCACCACTTGTCCAAGCTATTATCGCTAGTAGCATGAGTGGTTTTGTCTCAAGATTCACCACTTTTCCACTCTATGTCATTATATTAAGAATATGTGGGTGTTAAGGTCCACCACTTGTCCAACCTATCAGTCTATATCTTAAAGGTTATTCTCTCTTACCACTTGGAGTGACCATGATAGGTTTTACATGGGGATTTGGTTCCAAGGTCCACCACTTGTCCAAGCTAACTCTATTGAAACAGAGAGAGAAGCAAAGGTCCACCACTTGTCCAAGCTAGGCTCTATTGAAACATGGAGAGAAGGATGCTCCACCATTTGTCCAAGATAGGCTCCATTGAAACATGATGAGAAGCAAGCTGCACCATGTCTCCAAGATGCTAGGCTCCATCGAAAAACATTAAACCCACGATATGTCGTAGATGAGGGGATTACATTCAAGGTCCAAAACTTATCCAAGCTATTATTGGTAGTAGCCTAAGTGGTTTGGTCTCAAGATTCACCACTTTTTCACTCTATGCCATTATATTAAGAATATCTAGGTGTTAAGGTCCACCACTTGTCCAACCTATAAGGATATATCATTAAGGTTATTCTTTCTCACCACTTGGAGTGACCATGATAGGTTTTACATGGGGGTTTGTTCCAAGGTCCACCACTTGTCCAAGCTAACTCTATTGAAACATAGAGAGAAACAAACATCCACCACTTGTCCAAGCTAGGCTCCATTGAAACATGGAGAGAACGATGCTCCATCATTTCTCGAAGCTAAGTCTATTGAAACATGGGGGGTTTACGTTCAAGGTCCACCAGTTGTCCAAGCTATTATCGCTAGTATCATGAGTGGTTTTGTCTCAAGATTCACCACTTTTTCACTCTATGTCATTATATTAAGAATCTTTGGGTGTTAAGGTCCACCACTTGTCCAACCTATAAGGCTATACCTTAAAGGTTATTCTTTCTCACCACTTGGAGTGACCATGATAGGTTTTTAAGTGGTTTTTTTTCTCATAACTTGAACTACCCATGATATGTTTTACGTGGGAGTTTTGTTTCAATGTCCACCACTTGTCCAAGCTAACTCTATTGAAACATAGAGAGAACCAAAGATCCACCACTTGTCCAAGCTAAGCTATATTGAAACATGGAGAGAAGGATTCTCCACCATTTCTCCAAGATAGGCTTCATTGAAACATGGAGAGAAGAAAGCTCCACCATGTCTCCAAGCTAGGATCCATTTAAATTCCCTAAACCCATTTTATTTTGTACATGGGGGATTTTATTTCAAGGCCCACCACTTGTCTAACCTATTATCCCTAGTAGCACGAGTGGTTTGGTCTCAAGATACACCACTTGTACACTCTATGTCATTATATTAGGAAGAACTATGTATTAAGGTCCACCACTTGTCCAACCTATAAGGTTATATCTTAAATGGTATCCTTTCTCACCACTTGAAATGCCCATGATATGTTTTACATGGGGGTTTCACTCCAAAGTCCACCACTTGTCCAAGCTAACTCTATTCAAACATAGAGAGAAGCAAAGGTCCACCACTTGTCCAAGCTAACTCTATTCAAACATAGAGAGAAGCAAAGGTTCACCACTTGTCAAAGCTAGGCTTCATTGAAGCATGGAGAGAAGTAACCTCCATCATTTTTCCAAGATAGGTGCCATTCAAACATGGAAAGAATCAAGATCTACCATGTCTCCAAGATTCTAGGCTCCATTGAAACACCTTAAAACCATAATATTTTGTACATGGGGTGTTTACATTCAAGGTCTACCACTTCTCTAATGTATTATACCTAATAGCATGAGTGGTTTGGTCTTAAGATTCACCACTTATCCACTCTATGTCATTATATTAAGAATAATTGGGTGTTAAGGTCCACCACTTGTCCAACCTATAAGGGTATATCTTAAATGGTATCCTTCACCACTTGTCAAGGTCCATGACCACTTTTCCAACCTGTAAGGTTATATCTTGAATGATATTTTTCCTTGTCACTTGTAATGTTCATGCTATCTTTTACAAAGGGGTTTTGTTCCAAGAGCCACCACTTGTCCAAGCTAACTCTATTGAAACATAGAGAGAAGCAAAGGTCCACCACTTGTCCAAGGTAGGCTCCATTGAAACATGGAGAGAAGGATGATCCACTATTTCTCCAAGATAGGTTCCATTGAACAATTGAGAGAAGCAATCTCCACCATGTCTCCAAGCTAGGCTCCATTGAAATACCCTAAACCCATAATTTTGTACATGAGGGGTTTACATTCAAGGTCCACCACTTGTCCAACCTATTATCCCTAGTAGCACGAGTGGTTTGGTCTCAAGATTCACCACTTGTACACTCTATGTCATTATATTAATAAGAACTATGTGTTAAGGTCCACCACTTGTCCAACCTATAAGGTTATATTTTAAATGGTATCCTTTCTCACCACTTGAAATGCCCATGATATGTTTTACATGGGGGTTTCATTCCAAGGTCCACCACTTGCCCAAGCTAACTCTATTAAAACATATAGAGAAAGAAAGGTCCACCACTTGTCCAAGCTAGGCTCATTTAAACATGGAGAGAAGGAACCTCCACTGTTTCTCCTAGATAGGCTCCATTGAAACATGGAGAGAAATAAGCTCCACCATGTCTCCAAGTTGCTAGGCTCCATTGAAATACCCAATACCCATAATATTTTGTACATGGGGGGTTTACATTCAAGGTTCACCACTTGTCCAACCTATTATCCCTAGTAGGTTTGGTCTCATGATTCACCACTTTTCCACTCTATGTCATTATATTAAGAGGAATTGGGTGTTAAGGTCCACTACTTGTCCAACCTATAATGTTATAGCTTGAATGGTATTTTTTCTCACCACTTGTAATGCCCATGAAATGATTTACATGGGGGTTTTGTTCCAAGGTCCACCACTTTTCTAAGCTAGGCTGCATTGAAACATGGACCTTAATACCAAATTATTTCTAGTAGCATGAGTGATATTTTTTACATGGGGGGTTTACATTCAAGGTCCACCACTTGTCGAACCTATTTCCCTAGTAGGTTTGGTCCCAAGTTCACCACTTATCCACTCTATGTCATTATATTAAGAATAATTGGGTGTTAAGGTCCACCACTTGTCCAACCTATAAGGTTATATATTAAATGGTATTTTTTCTCACCACTTGTAATGCCCATGATATGTTTTACATGGGGGTTTTGTTCCAAGGTCCACCACTTTTCCAAGATAACTCTATTCAAACATAGAGAGAAATAAAGGTCCACCACTTGTCCAAGCTAGGCTCCATTGAAACATGGAGAGAAGGATGCTCCACCATTTGTCCAAGATAGGCTCCATTGAAACATGAAGAGAAGCAAGCTGCACCATGTCTCCAAGATGCTAGGCTCCATCAAAATACCTTAAACCCACGATATTTCGTAGATGGGGGGATTACTTTCAAGGTCCACCACTTGTCCAAGCTATTATTGCTAGTAGCATGGTTTGGTCTCAAGATTCACAAGTTTTTCACTCTATGTAATTACATTAAGAATATCTTGGTGTTAAGGTCCACCACTTGGCCAACCTATAAGGCTATATCTTAAATGATATTTTTTCTCACCACTTGGAATGTGCATGATATGTTTTACATGGGGTTTTTCTCCAAGGTCCACCACTTGTCCAAGCTAGATCTATTACATATATATTATACATACAATATTCAACTAGATTCCCTACCTATCATGTCCAGTAGCATGGATGCTGTAGCTTTAAGGTCCACCATTTGTCCAACCTATACTCTCTTATGTAAGGGAGATCTCGCTATAAATTCAAAACCTTCCTACCTAAATTTAAAATTCAAAATCTGATTGCCTAAATTTAAAATATCCCTCCCAAATTTTAAATATCCCGCCTAAATTTTAAAATATCCCGCCCAAATTTTAAAATTCAAACTTTTTTATAAAAATTTAAATTTTACCACTTAAATTTAAAATATTCCACGCAAAATTGATTTTAAATTCAAGTTTATCACAAAAAGATATCATTATACCACCTAAATTCAAATATGCAAACCTCAAATCATTATATTGTACATAAATTCAAACAAATTCAAATTAACAAGCCTAAACTGATATTAGTTTGCATAGATATGAATTTATCACACCTAAATTATGTCACCATGTTAGAGAGAGTGGTTAGAGAATTTGAACAAGGTCCACCACTTGTCCAACCTAGATACCAAGAAGGATTGAGTGTACAAGGTATTGTTTGGAGGTCCTTATAGTCCACTAGTCTCAAGGTCCACCACTTGTGGTAAGGGTCACCAAAAAGTGTATATATTCATCGAAAGAAATACACGTATTTTTGGTCTACATGTCCTAGTTTCAACCATTTATTTCCATTAGGTGTATCACTAAACAACACTACTATTTTTGAGAAACAGAAGTTACAATCATATCTACAAATGGATTAGAGGAAAATCAGCTCAGCATACATCCAGAACTCGCTACAAGAATCGACTTTAACAGATCACGCAAGTAAGTCTTCCATTCAAGTTTACTAGTATTACAATGTGTTAGTTATTTGTGATATTTATGTATGTATATATACTATGTGTGCATATCGTAATTAAGTGTAATTGTGTATCTGCATTATGTATGAGTATTACAATGAAATAACACAAATATACATACATACACATAGATAACACAGACGCACACATACATGAGCATGTATTTTCAAGAGAGAGATAGCAAGATACAGAGATAGATAGATAGAGAGAGAGAAATACCTGTTTTCTAGAGAGAGGAGAGAGAGAAAGATAACAGATTTCACTGTGTTTATGTATGTGGAAGAGAGGAAGACGATGTATCGGAATATGTGCACGTATTTTCAAGAGAGAGACAACAAGATAACATATTTCACTGTGGTTATGTATGTGGAAGTGAGGAAGACGATGTGTGGGAATATGTGCATGTATTTTCAAGAGAGAGACAACAAGATAACAGATTTCACTGTGGTTATGTATGTGGAAGAGAGGAAGACGATGTGTAGGAATATGTGTATGTGTGCGGGGATATTTTTAAACTACGTATCTCTGTCTTTTGACGAGAGAGTGTGTATGCAAGAAGAGTTACAGAGAACCATCTTCTCTATATGAGAAAGACAGAGAGTGAGAGAGAGAGAAATACCTGTTTTTTCTCTATTCGTGAGGTGTGCAATGTCTCCTGAGAAGAAGCTATGCCCGATCCTGCCCTTCTGGAAAGCGTTGCGTACGCTGCTGTTTCTTTATCTTGTGCGCGAACTTTCAATCCAGTGCGCTCCACCTGTTTGTTGTGTACGATGTCGAGCTTGCTCCTCTACGTGTGCATATACTCCAACTGTGTGCGATCTGTGTGCGCTTTCTGTGTGTTTGCTGCCGGCCTACTTTCTCTGTGTGCGTTGCTCGTGCACTCTCTCTGTGCCTAATCTTGATAGGGTTAATTAGAATGCCACGTATGCTACAAGTCCATGTTTTATCATAGGATTAAAAAAAACAAAAGCAATATAAAACATTAACCAATTCACACAGCCAAAATTAAAGCAATCATGGTTGAAAATATGCAAAACATGCATAACTCTATACTATGAATTCACTGCCGCCCCTTGACCCCGCCCGGGGCGCTGCCCCGGACCCCGCCCGGAACAATATCCCAAAATCAGCCTCCCAAGCCCCGCCATCGAGAGCGCTATATTCCACATCCCCATCAAGAGCGCTACCCCCAAACCTCATGTGGAAGCGCTGCCTTGTCACCCCATTGTGGCATTTCCCTAAGACCCCGCATCTGGAGTGCTAAATGGGAACATTCTTCATTAGTGAAATTTTGAACATAAATTATATTTAGCATATACTTAAATATAATACAAATATTAACATATTAACTATACTACTAATTTACTATAGCAGTTCTAGATTATGTCCCATACTATATTTAAGGTGCCAAAGGTTTGGCCTTATGGTCCTAGATTTAGCCAAGTGGTCAACACATATAGGACCAAGTGCACATTGTGCCACAAAACTTGGCCACCACTTCACTTGCCAAAGTTTAGGCCACATGGTCAATCCTAAGTTTCCAATGTTCTTATTATGTCACCTTTTGCCTCGTGGAAAACCTAGGCTTGTTTTCACATACTCAGGCACTTCAAGCCATAATAAATTTTCATTACTCTTCGGCAACCCTTTTGTTCAAGTCTTTGAAAAAACGTTGCTTAAGGCCACCCTAAACCATTTTCATTTAGGGGTGTCTAAAACTAGCTTTTTGGCAATTCGAGAAGAAAATGGTCAAAGTTTTATACTTAGTTTTAACCACTTGACCAATTCAAATATTGGAAAGCAAGGTCTTGTAATACTTTTCTTTGGACATCACACATTAAAACTAGGTCCCTCACTTGTCCAAGCTATGCTCTAATACAATAAAGGGCTTTTGGTTTCAAGATGCACCACTTTCCCAACCTTGATTCCATTAAAGAAGCTATCTCTACTTAGACATTTAATAGCAAGGTCCTGTAGCAGTTCACATTGAACATTTTCCATGGCAGCTAGGTCCACCACTTATCTAAGCTATGCTCTAATACAGTAAGGGGGTTTTGGTTTCAAGATCCACCACTTGTCCAAGCTTGATTTGGGAAGCAAGGTCCTATAATAGTTTGCTTTGGACATTCACCATTACAACTAAGTCCACGACTTCTCCAAGCTATGTTCTAATACACTAAGGACGTTTTGGTTTGAAGGAGAACCACTTGTACGACTTTGTTTTTGGAAGTAAGGTCTTTACATAGTTCACCTTGGACCTTGGACATTGGATACTACAACTAATCCCACCACTTGTCCAAGCTATCCTCTATATATAGCCAAAGGGTTTGGGTTTCAAGATTCACCACTTTTCCAACCTTTCTTCCATTAAAGAAAGGAGGGGCATTATAACTAGGTCCACCAATTGTCCAAGACATGCTCTGATATAGAAAGGGGATTTTGGTTTCAATAATCCACCACGTGTTCAACCTTGCAAGACTCAAGGGATACTTGGACATTGGAAAGCATAGTCCTATAGTAGTTGATAGGTGGCAGTGGGTATAACAACTAGGTCCACCACTTGTCCAACCTATGCTCTAATATAGCAAGGATGCTTTGGTTTCAAGATCCACCATAATTTCCAACCTTGCTTCCATTAATATAGCAAGGAGGATTTGTTCTCAAGGTTCACCACTTGTCCAACCTATGCAAACCTTTTCCATGTTGTAGCATGATTTTTTGTTTGAAGAGTATTTTTCTATAACTATGGATTTAACAATGTAATCTTTTTCACTTACAGGATGGACTTTGAATCTGGGGAGAAAGTACATATGATACTTGACAATGAAATTGTTGATATTGGTTGTGTGTGTAGAATAGATCCAGATTCCACTTGTGGTGGTACAAAGATAGGGCAAGGAAATGTCTCCATACTAGTGGAGGAATGCTTGAAGGATGTGGTCCTACCTTTTCCTACAATGGATACTTCATCTCTCCAAGGCTCATTATGGAGTGCTGTTCGATGGTCAAATCTTCTTTTGCAATCTTTTGTATTAAATGGGAACTTAATTGATCCACAGGAAAGCTACAATGGTGATGAAGAACATGATCATTCTGATCCTCTAGTTACAGATGCAATACCTATGACAAGCCCAGAATTTGAAGCAATGATTCGAGAGTCTTGGAGAAATCAGAGGGTCCTTTTAAAAGATGACACAATGATGCAAACCATAAATGAAGGGACCATCTTATATGTATTTCCACATGATTATGTCAACTTTCAGGAACTTGGTCCTGATTGTGTGGGTGTGGGTATTGAAAGAGAAAATGCAAGCATCGATGATGTGGTTGAAGTGGGTAGCATCACTTTGCTAAAGTGGCCCATCAAGAAGACAACAATGTTGAATGGGAGCCCATTACAATGATTTGTTCCTGTTGATGGCATGCATGCTACATATGAGGATGTATCCAACGATGACAATGTTGGAAAAAAACTTGATGGGAGTAATGTTGTCCAGTTGTCAAGGAAGAGACGATACACTTTCATGAACAGGACTCAAAAATCAAAAGCAGCACCAGCTTCGACTTTTTACCTTTCAAACAAATCAATTCAAAGGGTATCATGCATTGATTGTTGTGCACAAAAATGTTGCCAGTTTGCAGATCGTGATATGGTGACAAGGTTACGACAACAGTTTTGGGGAGAGTCTCAAAAATCACGCACTAATTATGTTTATGATGTTCTTTCTATATGTTATCAGAAAGATGAGAAGTCACGATACCAATTCAGGCTAAATGGCTCTATTGTTTGTTGTAGAGCATGGTATGAGCTACATGGAATACCAAAGACATCATTTTATCGATACAAGGAGAACTTTGAAAATGGTGTGCGCCAATATGTACATGGGAACACATGTACATTGAGAAGGGGACTTCAACATACTAGTTTAGCAAGAGCACTACTAAATGAGTTTGTGGAAAACAACTCTGAGAAGATGCCACATAGAAGTAGAACATTGCTAGATGGCTCAAGAGAGACTCAATTGGTGATTCCATCAACATACAAACAAGTGGATATTTTATGTGAAATCAACACGACACTTGACCAAATGGGCTATGAGAAGAAGCTATCCCAATCTTCTTTTGGTAGAATTTGGAACAAAGAGTACCCACATGTCACTTTAACAAAGACGAGTGAGTTCTCTAAGTGCAATATTTGTAGCTCAATCAAGGCAAGGTTAGAAGCTAAACCTTCTCTTGAAGAGAGAGCTCTTCTCTTGAGGGAGAGAGAAGTTCACATGGCACAACAAAAGAGTTGCAGAAGCCTATATTATGCATGGCGCACGTATTCAGAAACTCAACCACAAAAATATGTATGCATAATCCATGATAAGATGGATCAAAAGAAGACTGCCATTCCTAGATTACGCATTGTTCCCAAGGGTGTGGATTCAGGATATAATCTGCAGGTGGCATTGATTGGCATGATCACTCATGGACATGGAGAAGGTCATTACGGACACTTTGTCTTGAATGGTTTGTGGTCAGCTGATCCAAATCTTACAATTGGCTCAATTGCTAATTGTTTACATAACCTAGAGAGGATAGATAAGCATCCTCTTGGTGATCTAGTAAAAAATGGACTTCCAAGGAGCAATATTTCACTACTACATGCTTTGAACTCAAGGGATGTTTTGGACTACCATAACTTGAGTGATGGAAAAGAGCCCATTGTGCAGTCGTCAGAAATTGCAGAAGAGGAATTGGGGTCAACATTTCGCAGATTGCCAGAGAACTTGTTGCTACAATTGGATAATTGTGCAGGGGAAAACAAAAATCGACACTTATTTGCCTATTTGTCAATGCTTGTTGCAAGGGGTGTTTTCAAAACCATCCAGCTGGGATTTTTAATGGTTGGGCATACACATGAGGACATAGACGCCATGTTTAGTAGGTTTTCAGAGAAGCTGAGAGTTACACAAACCTATACTTTGCCACATTTGATGGATACATTACGAAACAGCTCATCTTCATCTCCAGCTCCATTTTTTCTCACAAAGATCCCCGATTTCAAGCAATATTGTGATGGCTATCTTTGTGATGGACAAGACATACTTGTTGGACGTTCCAAACCGCTTCAGTTCAGGTTCTTTATGCAGGATGAGACACCAATGATGCAATATAAGGCACATGTAGGTGTATCAAGTTGGAGTGGAAGTATTCGCCTTTGGAAAACAGACACAGAACGCAAGCCAATGTTACCACATGGAGATCCACCTCTAGTACAAATGGCGGAGTATGTCAAGGCCCACGAAGAAGTCATTTTGGGGCTAAAAAACTATATAAAATTTTGGAAAAATTTAGGGAATGGTTCAAGTATTCCGCGATATTATAGACCCGTGATAGATTATTGGAGTAAGGTAATTGAAGAGATTGGAAAAGCAATCATATCAGAGGGAGTCTTGTATGAAATGTTTTGGCCAAAAACTCAATAATATTCTCACCTACAAAGCACTACAATGAATTTGCAACAACGAGCAGAAAGATTCCTAGGCCTTGAAGAGTTGAACGATCATTTTTGTGGGCCTCAACGAGATAGGCCAAGGGAAGAGTTTGACCCTATGTCTGATGTGCACCAAGGTGACTTTCTTATGCTTGTTCCGAGTGACACAGAAATCTATCCAGTGTGGCTTGCAATGGCTTTATCTGACATTGATAATGAGCCTACATCACCAAACTACAGAAAACTCTTGATTCAATATTGGGCACCTTGCGCGAGAAAAAGTGGGATGACAGATACTCAAGCTTACAGCAATTGTTGGAAGGGTTATTGGGCTGTCAACTATAAGGACCCACAAGTGTGGGAAACTGTAGATGCAATTGTTTGGTCCTGGAGACCCAACAAAGAAGGACCATTTTCTAGAATAAAGATTCCAGAAAGGCATGCTCTAAAAGCCAAAGAAGGCCTCACTCGTGCACATCAACCACACTTGGATCAAAGTTCAGATATGGTATCAAATGTGGACCTTCTATTGTGACTATACTCGTCAGTTTGTAAACAAAATCTTTTTTGTATCTTCCTTTGTTTTATGTAATTTATAGTTATTATTCAAATCCATGTGTTGTACATCCTCTTGACTTTTGGTGTTTATCAACACCACAATCCTATGAGATTTTCACTTTATTTACTAACCACACACCTCAATTTTTCCCACTTTAAGTGAAAAATTCCCAAATTACATGAATTTAGTCGATTTGGAGATTCCGATAATGTGAGATTTTTACCAAAATACCTAATATGGTCTTCTCTCTTGAATTTGTCACCTCTACCACATGCACGTTTGGGTCTAGCAAAGGTGGAACTCCTTCCACTCCTTGTGGAGGTGGTCTTGCTCCATTTGGCCTTTGTATAAGCCGTGGTTGCTGACTAGTTCCTTCACCTGCATTCATCACTAGGTAATTCAAGTTAGGTCTCCCTGGCTCCCCACGGGGCCAAGGACAATTATACATCCCATGTCCAGACTCACCGCAATTCCAACATTGCAAGACTCTCCTAGGTCGTGGGTCTCGCTCTTCAGACTTCTTTGCGTGTCCCTTTGGACCTACAACTTGTGCAAGGTGAATTGACAAGCTGCTTAAAGATTCATTTAACTTCTCAATCACTTCCGTCGTTACCTCAGGAAGCTCCTTACATGTTGATGCTTGTGACTTACCTTTGGGTCTAAGACCTTCTATTGGAACCTCCCCCCTTAAGCACTTGAGTTTCCTATATTTCTCAGCAGCCCTAGTTTCAGCTACATCAAAGGTAGCAGGTGCATCCGCCTCAACTTTTACCTTAAGGTCAGGAAAGAGTCCGGCTATGAACCTCTCCTTCTTTAGAAATTTTGCACCATCACCAGAGTTAGCAACATTTCGTATCCATAGAGCCCAAAGACGTAGGAACTCTTGCTTGTACAAGTAGTAGTCATCTAAGTCTTTTTGCTTATGAGAAACAATGTCTTGCCATAATTTCTGAGTGTTTTGGGGATCAAAGAAGTATTTCTTGAAACGATTCAAAACTTCCGTGTAATTCCCTTTAACTTCCTCATGCAAAGAGTCAAACCAAGTGCTCGCATCTTTCCTAAGGACCACCTCAAACATTTCTACACGTTCTTGATCAGTTACTATCCTCTTGATACGGCAAGACATCTTGAAATTCACTAGGAATAATTCTGCATCCTCTCCAGGCTCTCCAAAGAAAAGAGGATATCCAGACATTTGGCATTGGCTCTCCATTGAATTGATTTCAAAGTGACGCATTTTTGTTTTCTCTTTCTTTAAAAGATTTACACAATAATATTTTCTAAATTGCAATCTATTCTACAAAAAAATAAAAATATTCACATCAAATGACCTATCATAATCAATAAGAGGTAGAATGACAGGGTTTGGTGACGCGAGAATTTCTCCTACTCTTTGGGCACCAAACATGAATACCATACGTTGTTGAAAATGGATTTTTCTACTAATTGTAATGTTTACTCTAATGTGTGGAGTGAAATGAAAGGGAAAAACCTGTATTCCTGGGCCATTATCCATGGTCTATGCATGACCTAATTCTTAAAACAAAACAAAAATATAGACGTCCAAAATAAGGTCGTACCTAATGAGAGGCAAAATAAAAGGATTTACGGATGCGTTTATCTCTACCAACCTAAGAGGACCTAAAATTCTACGAATTACTCGCTGAAATTGCAACTTAGTACTAACAATTATGTGTACCTTTTTCCTTGCAATGGGAATGAAGGTATCATACAAATTCTCGTGATTCATGCAAGCTACTTGATTATGCTAAAGATTGAGCCTTCACAAAACATACACAAGCCTGTCCTTAGTGGGAGCACCAAAGTTGAGGCGGTCCGGGGAGGGCAACCAGAAGAGCAACCTCTAGACACCCTTCAAGGCTCCCGTGCTGCTCAATGGGGCTAGGGCACAACACAACACAAACCAAAACAACAAACCCACAGCCAAATCCCAACTACACAAGGGGCACCACCTAGTTTAAGAGCGAACTAGGACGCAAAAGAGGAGAATCGTTAGAGCAACCCACAAACAAGCAAGGAATTTACACTAACCCTAACACCAATGGAACACTCTCACACACTAAAACACGAGAGAGAGAGAGAGAGAGAGAGAGAGAGAGAGAGAGATGGTGTACAACTTAGCTTCAACTTTATATTTTGCACAAAAAGGAACTTAGAGCTTGCGGAATCAAGTGACAAGACTTGGTTATAGCATCACTAGTACATTGTCTTAGGGTTATGGGAGCCCTCTCACCATCCACCCTCTTACAATGGTAGCCAAACAATAGCCAATGAATCACAAGCAACAAAACAACAACCTTCAATGAAACAAGTCACCTTATGAAGCTGAATGAGTTTACCAAGCCAAATTGGAGGAGAAGCGTGAGCCTTTGGACATGAATTGCACCCAAAACTACCAATTCATTGATGTTGGGGTAGATACAACAATGGTAGGAAGAATATCTTCTACTCGCACTCACTCAAACTAACTCAAGCTTTTCTATGCACCAAGGTGATGGTGTATAGAAAGCTTACTCTCTCTTTACAACCAAGATAGAGCTGGCGTGTGGTACGCTTAATCTAGTGTGCAATGGTATAGTGATGTCTTTTACAAGGAGGAATGGGTTCTATTTATAGGTTTTACAAGCCTTGATTAGGATTAAGCCTAATCAATTTTATTAGGAAAGATCAAGGATTATGAATTTTTATGAATTTCAAATGAGAATGGGGTCTCTCTTATCTCTTGAGTCACATGGATGTGGGCTCAAGTAAGAGAATTATTGATGTGGTGAAAGGAGAGAAGCTTCCATGGGAGTGAGTGAATTTGGTTTACTTGTTCAGTTGCCTATTTCATATGTTGATAGTGTGGGTACATTTTTACAAGAGAAGTTAGTTGTTAGTGGTAATAATCACTAGAATTGTTAGTGATACATTTACAATGGGTAGGATGAGTTGATTTGATGAAGGAAGAGGGGTGGATTAAAAGAGAATCATTGAGATGGTGAAGCTTTGAAGAAGCTTGAACTCACCCTTGTGTAGATTGTGGAAAAAATAACAGCTTGTCTTCTTCTTCTTCGCTTCTTTACGCTGCCGCCACGGTTGACCACCACGATGAAAAGAGGATTTGTTGATGAAAAATCCTCAATTTGCAGAAGTTATCATGGTTAAGATGCTGAATTTTAGATATTTTTAGGAGAGGTAAATGAAATTGTAACATAGAAGCAATAGAGAGAGACATGGAGAGGGTGTATGTATGTAGAGGTTCATAAAAGAACTATAGGGATGAGAGAGAAGGGTAATGGTGAAGAGGGTGGGAGAAGCCATGGAAATTGCAGGTTTGAGTGAGGGAAGGAGAGGGAGGGATGTGTAAGAGTGAGTAGGTGTGTGGAAGGGTGAGAGAAGACTAAGGGCTACTTGTGAGAAAAGTGGGCAGACTGAGGTCCACTCAAAAAATCATAGCTCACCGTTGGTAGCTCCAAAAATCATGAAAAAATTTGAGGTGATTATTCAGAGCGTGGACTAATTTTTCTCTTTTGACCACCGCTCCAAATTCGGAGTGGAAATAGGTGCCAAAATTCTCACCAAAAAGCCTATTTTTATGCCTGCAAAAGTCTTTTAGTGGTCCCCTCCTTTGTTGAATTTGTACAATGCATCCAAGAGTGAGCCCCTCCTTTGTCATATAATAATACAAAGCATCCAAGTTGCCCTTGACCCATGCATGGAGGAGGATTATTGGTGAATAAAGAAATATATACATGGTGGGACTAGTGTATGGACTATTCATGGACTTTAGCTCAATGAGCACATGGTGTTAGAATAATGAGTAAAAATAATAATAAAAATATGGAGGAGTTATGGATATGGAAAGATATTGGAATCATATGATATGGTCCCTCCTTGAATTATTTTGGGTGAAAGAGGAAAAGGTATGCAAGTAAATAATATAATAAACGTAACCAATGAGTAGAAATCAATTTTTTGTTTTCACGAGGGTGAGGGTGAAAATGTGGGAGTGATTTATATAAAGGAAAAATATGAGGTTAGAGTATGTACATATTGGCAAAAAATATAATTATGGTGTAAGAGGATGAAAGAAGGTGTACATAGGTTTAATAAAACACACACCTAAGTAGAAATATTTAAATAAAATACCAAAATAATTATAAAAAATCCCTATATCTAGGCCATATATACAATGAAATATCTAAACACAAAGAGACCATAATATACTTTTATTTTTTTATTTTTTTTATTTTTTTGGCTCAACTAACCTAGTGGCTAGCTAGCTGAGGGTTTTTAAGGAGATATGGGAAAAGTCTCGTAACTCACACACGCCTATGTACAGTGAAATGGTAGGGATAGCCATAGTGTTTGGGTAAATTTGGTAGGGTGGAGTAACTTACTACGGCAATTATGGAGAGCCGAAAAACGGCTATCAGTAGCTTTTGGCATCATCGACCTGTGGCCTAATTTCATCATAAATAGGAATTAAAGCTAGGAAAGCACAAAGTAAGCATAGGTGGGTAATTGGGGCATCATTGCTAAGCATTTAGATGCATTTGGGGTCAGAAACGACTAGGTCAAAATCTCATTGCCGCTAATAATCTCATTTTTTACACTTCATCAAAAGTGAGGTTTGAGACCATAAGCATGTGTGCTTAGGTCTTATATACTTGTCCTAGAAGTTTTGTAACATTTGGATGCCATTTGATGTTGTAATGATCATGGTTTGTTTACCGAACAGTGACTAGCTTTTGATGACTTAAGTCATTTGAGTGTAGCTTGTGTTAGATGCGAGTTGTCTATTGTTTTCCAAGATATTGACACTCTCTTGTAGCCTCTATGCACTAGTCGAGTCATCTTCGTCCCATGGATTGACAATTATGTTCCTGGTTCTCGCTATGTGTGCAATAAGATAAGAGTGTTAGCAGCAAGCTAGCACGGATACCATTTTATGGAGTTCTCTTTGTAAAACATTTATTATTTTGATAAATCAAGAATATTGTAACTCCTATTTTATTGGATAAACTCTGTAATTAATGAGTCAAGGCTACAAGCTTCCAGATTGTATCAACCTGTCATTACCCAGATTTAGTAGAACTCCAGATTATTAGTTTTGACCTTGGCTAAGCTATAAAAGCCAATATTTGTAAGTTTTTTATAAGTTTTTGGATAAGAAATACACACTGTGAGCTAACGAATGCTCACTCCTCTCCTTCTCGCGCTTCCTACTCCCTCCTCGGTTGTCACATTGCAGCCGCGTTTGTTGCATTACAACCGCAGGTAAGAGCTCTACGCATTGACGTAAGCAATTCACAGTATTTCATAGCTTTTGGCGTCGTTGAACCGTGGCCTAATTTCATCATAACTAGGAATTTACACTTTTAAATCAAAAACTAAGCATAGGCGGGGTATTGGGGCATCATTGCTGAGCATTTAGATGCATTCTGGATCGAAAACGACTAGGTCAAAAATCCACTGCTGTTAATAATCGCGATTTTGAAACTTGACCTAGAGTGGGGTTTGAGACCATAATCATGTGTGCTTAGGTCTTATAAACATGTCCTAGAAGTTTCATTACATTTGGATGGCATCTGATGCAATAACGAATGTGATTTGTTTGTTGCCGATGAGCGATTGGCTTTTGGTGATTTTAGTCACTTGAGTGTAGCTTGAGTTAGATGAGAGTAGTTAGTTGTTTTCCTAGATATTTACACCCTCTTGTAGCCTCTATGCACTACTCGAGTCAACTTCATCCCATGGATTAAAAAATTAATCGTGGTTCTCACTAATACTACAATAAGATAGGATGGTGAGGTTAGACATGAGTCCCACATTTGACGCCGTTGCCGGGGATCGAAGAGACCTAAACTAGGAAAACACACGAGCGTCTTGTGAAGTTATCCTTCAACTTCCTTTAGGTTTTCCTAGAGTTCAAAACTTTCTTTTAGGAAACCGCATAGCTTAAGATTGTCGTCTTTTGCTGTGTAGAGGTAGCTTGGAAGTAATCGTACTTGCTGAGTCCCTTTAGGATTGTAGGATTGTAGAAATAGATTAGGATTTTGAGAATGATTGGTAGACAAGACAAGTCTTAAGATTAGTGCTCAGAAAAACATAAAAAACAAGAAAACGAGTGTTTGTGAACACTTTCCACAACCCCATTGTATGAGAATCTAGGAGTAGGGTAAGGATCCGAGGTGGATTTCAAAACATTTCTCTCTCTAAAAGAATCAAGTGTGAGTTGTTATTGGAAGTTGCAGAATTACAGATCTACGGCTAGAAATAGCTCGAAAAGACTTGAAACCACTCAATCTGATTGGAGAGTAAGCTTAAAAGTTGTTTGAACCAATTGGTAAGCTCAAAGACACTCCGAGATAAGAATTTCAAGAGTTGGCCAAAACTCAGATTATTTACTTTTTCTTGATATTTTAGGCCAAATTAAGTTTTGACTGGATTCATAGGCTTAAAATAGCTCATATAAAGATTGTCTTCGAAAAAATTGAAACAAAGTGTTCATTTCAAGTCTGAAGTTAATAATTGTGATTATTAACTTTCTCCTCTAAATTGACCAAGGTTCATACCATTGACTCATTACATGTGTACAAACAACTTTTGTAAAGGCCCAAGAGATTTTGGATCACTAAACTGGCAAAAAACTGGGTAAAAACTAAAGTTTGTACTGACTTTTTGAATCTTGAGTATAAATTGGGGGAAATTTATCCAAACTTATTGAAATTTGAATCATAGGCTTCTATTGATGTGATAAACATGTGTATATGCTCAGTTAACCAAAAAGATGCAAAAACTTGTCAGTTATAAATAATCGCGATTATTTACACCTGTCCCATTTTTCAACTTTTTTTACCAAGTCAGCATACCATTAGTTTTACCATGTTGCAATAAGCCCACAAACCAAATTTGGTAAGGTTTGGATCACTGGATTGAGAATTGTGACCAAATTTGCAAAGTTAGTCTGCGGATATAAAATTGATGACCATTTGACCAAAAATTCTCCAAACTTGATGAAACTTGGCTAGTGACCTTAACTTTAGGTGCTTAATAGATCTGTGTCAAAGTTGGGGCAAAAAGTTGCAAAAATATGGCTGGAGTAAATAATCGCGATTATTTACATCTGCTTCAAAACTTGAGAAATTTGCAAGTTTGAGTATACCACAAGGTCAAGCACATCAATTAGACCTCACAAATCAATTTTGATGAAATTTGGATCACAAAAGCGAGACTTAAGCCAGATTCTCGAAATCAGAGTCTATGGATACAAAACAGTTGATAAACTTGATCAGATTTTGTCCAAACTTGTTGAAACTAGTCCAAGGATTTTAACAAGTTGTATACTTGCCAAACCAATCAAAAAAGTGCAAAGAACTGACAAAAGTAAATAATCGAAATTATTTACTTCTACTATCTAGAGACATCCATTTTGACTTTTGAACTTATGCAGTGTTAGACCAACATAATATAAAGCCACAGGGAAATTTTGGGTTCAATCATATCAAAATTGGTACATGTTCACTCAATTTCCAGGTTGCAGAGGTTAAACCTTTGTTTTTTGCTAAAGTTGAATCTGAAAGTCAAATTTTGACTCCAATAGCTCAATTTGAAGTGATATACAGAGACCAATCACGAGAGTTAGCAAAAACTCTACTGTCTTTATAGAAGAATAGCTAACTTGATCAAATTGTATAGGAATCAGGTTCCAAACGAGGAATCACTGGCTTGACAAAAAGTTGCAATCAAATCAAGTGGAAATTGACGACAAGTCAATCCAAAGGTGAGTACGCTATCCAGGGCTTCATAAGTCTATATGAACCTTAAATCTGGTCGTGTACTAGGAAATCAGGGCATACTTGGAGAAACCTCCAGTAGACGGTATCCACCGAAGAGAGTGTGAATCAAGGCAATTCCTTGCACACAATTCTTGAAGAAGTCTCAGACACTTTTTCAAAATCAACATCCGAAATGTCTTCTTACTTGACTCACTCGGAAACCGGAACGACAATGCGCTATAAGCATATACTATCTTTTTACAAGACTAACCGACATGGAGCCTAGGTTTACTTGGATCCTAACGAAGAGTATGCTATTTGCATTGATGAACATGGTATTGAGTTCGAAGAAGAGACTAGGGCAAACAAACAAGGAAAAATGTACATGGACAAAAACGAAACTCAATATGTACAAGTCGAAAACCCTAATGTGGTAGACAAAATGGGGTTAGAAGTAAACACCATAATCCAAGATATGTCAGCAAAAGAAGGACCACCAACTTGAGAATTCAAGGGATACGATCAAGTAGATTTGAAGCCTTTGAAATGGCTTAGTATGGATAATCCTAGGATAAGAGTCTATTGTTGGGAAGATAGAAACATAAAAGATCGTTTATGGACTTTGCATGACAAACCAAGACAACTAACGACCATGAAGATCATCTATATCTTCAAGATCAAAGATAAGGGATCAACAGACCTACCAACCTACCTGTTTAGGGATTATTAAAACAAAAACTTTGTTATGATGACTCCTGAGGAGGTAGAACAAACCAAATACCATGGGTATTCCATACGGGATTGTATAGTCGGACAAGGACCAGAAAAAATTCCAAGAGATGAACACCGTGAGAGATCATCTGAGAGTAATGTAAAGAAACAAGAAACCACCTCATCACGTAGAAAACCGGGTGACACTAAGGCCAGTCTAGGGCTACATGAGTCACTATTTCCAACAAACTGGTTTGAGGGACCAACTGCCAGGAGACCGGGTGTTGAATCAAACAGACACGTCAAATCAACTAATTTTCAGAAATGGGTCAGAAAATACAGTGGATCAAGGGATCCATACGACCACTTAGCAAGCTCTAAACAAGTGCTAAGAGCAAATCGTATATTCGATTTCCATACTCAATTCGAGGGGTTTGGAATGACATTAGAAGGAAAAGCATTGACATGGTTCCAAAAAATTCCACCAAGGTCAATTATGGAAAACACATTAGCTCAAGGATTTGTAGCTGCTTGTTCCAAAACGGGGATCAAACATAATACGGTAGCTCAAATCTACAGCTTTAAATAGAAACATGGTGAGTCTGTTAGGGATTATGCAACTCGAATGAAATAATACATTGCCAGATGCCAAAGATGGAGTTACCTACTACAGAAGAACAACTTGTATACTTGTTTCTAGAGGGACTGCTAAAAAAAGAACTTCATGCTATACTCTATAGTAAGAAGCATACCACCCTAGAAGCGTGTGTGTCAGATGTTATTTACTTAGGAGACACTTGCAAAATTTTCAACGAAGAAGATGTCCCTAAGGATAACCAAAGTGAGAAAACAGCATCCACTAAACCAGCACAAGTGGGAATGGCTGTTGCAGCACCACTTTTAGCCATAGAAGATATGCTTAAAAGGATGAACAACATGATGAACAACATGCAAAAAGCACCTATGAGGGGACCAGGACAAGGGATACTTCCACAGGGACAACCAATTAGGCCACAAAAATGGTGTGCAATTGAGGGTAAATGGACCAATCATGAGACCCACAAGTGCTACTTCAGACCAAAGTATGATGGGAATGTTCAGTACGTGCCCATGAGGCCACAAGGACAACCCATGTACAGATATCAGCCTAATATGGCCCAAGATCAAAGACCACCAATGGGTATGGAAAGACCTCAACCTATGTTGGGACAAAAACCTCCGTATCTAGGACATACTACAGTGCCTGTAAAGTACATGCACTCTGAAGGAGTCATAGATGAACAAGCATTAGTGCCTGTTACACCGTGACTTATGCTCCACCAAAGCTTGCACCAATGTATTATGTAGCTAATCAAGGTGTCAGACCTCCCATGGTACGACCCATGATTAAGCCAAGAACAGGAAACTTTCGTAACTGTGGTGTTGATGATCATTGGAAAAATGAATGTCCAGAGCCTGACAAAAACCTCAAACCAATTGAAGCCTATTGCATAAAATGTTGCAAAAAGGGAGGACACTTTCCAGAAGATTGTCCACAAAATCCTTTGAACAAGGGTAAAACTGTAGTAAACGTAGTCCAATTGATACCTAGTAGCTCATCAGAGAGTGAACCGATTGTTTCAATCAAGGTAATCACTAGAGCCTAGACAAAGAAAAAGAAACGTAACTCCTTTGATGATTCGGAAAATACAAAAGTTTCCTCTCAAAGAATCAAACGGAGTAGAAGTAAAAGATATGAGATGAGAAAACAAAAACAAAAAAGCTATTCCAGAAAAAGTTGAAAGAAACTGAAAGTGAATTCAAGGAAACAACTGTGAAATTTGGAGGATCCTCTGGTTGATAAAATTTTTGAGCCTATTAATGCCACATTGGAAGCTTACCATGCAGGACTTAAAGCAGGCCAAAACATGAAAAACAAATGGAAAAACTATCCTTCACCAAACATGGAAGCAGCCAAGCTGGAAGCCTATCAAAATTTGGTAAGAATCACGCAAGAAATGCTGGAAAAACAAAAACCCAATCTTGAAAGTATTGCAAAACCTGAAGAGCTTGTGGTAAGAGACACTAAAGAAGAATCCGATGTGGTGGCAAAACCCCACCTTGAGACAAAAGAACCAGAGCTTATAGTGCCGGACAACAAAGATGCCGTAGACGGAATTCCCCTTGTAGAGGAAGACTGGCCAGGACACTTATGGGGAAAAGTGAGAGAGATAAATGATGGGAGCCTAACTCTAAATTCAGCTCCTATAGAGGAAGTCTGGTTGGATAACCTACTTCCTAATATGAACATGGATGTACAATCCTTGTACAGGGATTGCGGATCTGAAGCTTCAGGAATGTCAAAACCATTGACCTTGAAAACATTACCTTCTTACTTGGGAGAGAACGAAGATGAATCCATTATGTGTAAGACCACTCAAGTAAAAAGAGTTGAACAGACTCTAGAAGTAGACAACATTCATTCAATCATGTCTACACCCATCCAATGCACTCTTACCTTGGGAGAACTGTTAAAACTCATACCATACTTATGGAATGATTTACAGAAAACCCTAGAGAAGGTGGGGATAATGGGGTTAATCACAAAAAATTGGGGAAAATTTAAAAATGAAATGGACAACAAAGAGACTTGATCAGTTCCCATGAACAAAGTCGGAGAATATTATGAAGGGGAAGAAGGAAACACCACCCTCTCCGTGAAATATAATGACATTGAAACCATGGCAATACTGGATAGTGGAGCTGGCATAGCCATAGCCACTAAAGCAGTATGGGAATCCTGGGGACAACCAGCCATTAGACAAAATTGAATGAAATTGCAATTGGCTAACGGACACATTGAGAGACCATTAGGGCTGCTTGAAAAAGTGATAGTCAATTCCTGTGGAATTGAATATCAACACACTTTTGCCATAGTAGAATTTGGGAAAAAACTCAACTATGAAATCATATTGGGAAGACCTTTCATGCGACAGGTACAGCTTATCCAAGATTGGGGAAACAAATATCTATACTTGAAGCAAGTGGGGTCTATAACAAGAGTAAATCTAAAAGATCACACTTATAGAGATGTCTTGAAAACACCCATCCAAGAGTTTGATTTAGTCTCTTCGGCTGAAACTGAACTTCCATCCTGGTTAAACAGAGATACTCCTATTTGGATGTGTGGAGCTTCAGAAAATGAAAGTTTAAGACGAGAAGAATGTATCCTAGAAAGGGACTGCACATGCAAAGCCTATGTACCTGAACCCTTTCCAGAGAATTTATTTGAGCCATTTGAGTGGACTCAAATTTTAGTGACAATGAATGTATGTGTGAATACGTCTATACCTATTCAATTTTGCAATGAGGATGGCTATGAATTCCCATCCAAATGATTTCAATCCTCAACATTGAAGACGAAGATGAGAAACCCAAGGACTTAAAGAAAGCTCAAGAAGTCTTTTCAGACCTCTATTACGATGCTACTTATGAGTTAGATGAACACTCAGCTACCTCAGAAGGTTCGGGGTCAAAAAAAGAGCATATGAGAGCTAAGCTACTCTTAAAAGGATGGGAGGAAAAGCTTTTTGACTTTCCAAACCAGAAATCAAGAAGACAAAAATGGTATAGACAAAAAAAAAACACCAAAAACATGAAAACATGACCTATGCCATCAGTCTCCAGTAGAACACAATTCCTGATGTAGATAGATGCAAATGACTGTGTCAAGGACAAAATAAGTGACAGATATCCTTCAAACAAAAATTCAAAAAGGTCTCAAACATCAAGAAAAACAAGGAAGGGTACTCAAGCAAACCCACAAGATAAGAAATCACTCATGACTCGAGTCGAGCAGAAAAAGAAATATCAAGAGTTGAAAAAGGCTCTAAAGGAGATATACACAACCGAGATGGAAACCACGGAAGAGGATGGTAAGGATGTAATGCGTGTTCCATCCCATTACAAAAAGTATACTCTCCAAGATCAAAAAATTATAGTCGAACAACCTGTAGGGAACTACGAAAACAGGGCGAGTCTTACGAAGGACTTGAAAATGTTTAAAGGATATACTTAGCTGAGCCGAGAGAAGAGCCTAGACCCACTTACATTGTGAGTGACCTAACAGAAGAAGAAGAAGAGCTCTTGCTGAGCCTGTTAAAGGAATACCGAGATATCTTAGCTTGGTCGTACAAGGATCTCAAGGGTGTTGATCCAAAAATCTGTCAACATACCATACCCATGAGAGATGATCCGAAACCAAGTAGACAAAGTCCATACACGTATAATGAAACTTTTTCCAAGAAGATAAAAGAAGAGATTAAAAAACTAAAGGAACCCAAATTCATTTACAAAATTGAACACACAAATTGGGTGTCTCCGATTGTGGTGGTACCCAAGAAGAATGGAAATTTGCGAGTGTGTGTTAATCTCAAGAAGGTGAATGCAGCTACCATTAGAGACAACTTTCCTCTTTCGATAACTGAGCATGTTTTAGAACGAGTTGTAGGAAAAGAAGCTTACAGCTTTTTAGACGGCTTTTCGGGATACAATCAACTTTTGGTTGACCTAAAAGATTAGCATATAACTGCTTTTGCAACAGAATGGGGTAGATTTGCCTATTGAGTTATGCCGTTTGGGTTAAGTAATGCTCCAGCCACATTTCAAAGGTTGATGAGCCATGCTTTCAAAGAATATCTTAGGAAATTCTTAGAAGTATATATGGATGATCTATGCGTACATTCATCAATCCGTGTTGATCATTGTGAACACCTCAAAAAGGTATTCGAAAAATGTAGACTTTATAGGATTTGCTTAAATCCTGAAAAATGCACATTCATGGGTAGACAAGGAAACATTCTTGGACAAATAGTGTCTAAAAATGGCATAGCTAATGATATTGAGAAGATTCATGTCATTGCTGATTTGCCTAGACCAACAACAGTTAAGGGGTACAAGCCTTCATGGGACATTGTGGATATTACCGACGGTTCATCTACATGTACGCTATAATTGCAAAACCCATGTATAGCTTGATTACACACTTTGAATGGACCGAGGCATGTGAAGAATCCTTCGTGAAGCTTAAGCAAGCTCTCACCTCAGCTCCAATATTGAAAGCACCAGATTGGAATAAGGTATTCCACGTACATGTAGATGCTTCCAATTTTGCTATCGGTTGTATACTAGCTCAACCAGGAGACGGGAAAATTGACTTTCCTATTTCTTATGCTAGCTGATAATTAAACATATCGGAAAAGAATTACACCACCACCGAAAGGGAAGGATTAGGAATGATCTATGCCGTTAAAAAGTATAGACATTACCTATTAGCCAACAAGTTTGTGTTCTTTGTAAACCACCAAGCTTTGTTGTATTTTGTCAACAAGCCATGCAACACAAGAAGAATAGTGAGATGGTTTATCATTATTCTGGAATTTGATTTCACTGTGGTTGTAAAAAAGGGCACTCACATCAAGGAGCTGATCATTTGTCAAGGATTGTTTCAGAAGAATCACTTAAAGGGGTAGATGATGATCTACCATATGCCTATTTGTTCTCCGTGGAAATGATACCTAGATGGGTGGAAAACATTGTGTCATTGATGACAATAGCTCAAGTGGATTCACGCATACCACTTCCTATTACGATCAGATTAATTGAGCGATTGGCTATGTATCAATTACTAGCTGGTAGGATATACAAAAGAAATCGAGATGGGATATTGATCTTATGCATTAATCCTGAAGAAAAAGAACAGTACCTAAGTCAAACACATGTTACCATAGTAGGACTTCACTTTGTTGAGGACCAAATTATGCAATGAATCTTAATACTTGGATATTTTGATCAACTATGAGGAGAGATGTTCGATCTTTTGTAAAGGATTGTCCTCAATGTCAAAAACAAACACCCATACCTCATGTATCATTGTTTCAATTGTCACATGTTCCTAAGTGGAGTAACTATTTGGTTACTTACTTATTGAGCCGAACATTTCCTAAGGATATGAGTAAATGTCGTCAAAGAGCAATTGAAATTGAAGCAAGAGAGACTATGCTCTTATTGGGAACCAAGTGTATCGGAGAGGTAAAGATCAACATTTTGCGTCTTTGTGCAAAATAAATGAAAACGAGTATATTCCGATTATAGAACAAGCACATGCTGGATTAGCTGGAGGTCACTTTTGTAGTGAGACCACCGCAAGAGCAATCTTGATGGTAGACATATGGTGGCCAACACTTTTTGCAAATGCCAAAGAGTATGTTCAAAGGTGTGATGCTTGTCAACGAGAAAAAATGCCAACACGAGTAGATAGCATGCCCTTAAGACCAATGATGGGGCTAGAGCTTTCACAAAATGGGGTATAGATTTTGTTGGACCGATACAACCACCTGCTTATAAAACCCAAGCTCAATATATCATTGTAGCTACGGACTATTTGACTAAGTGGACCGAGGCTAAAGCAACTCAAAAAAAAGATGCCAGAACCATTGCTGCATTCTTATATGAGTATGTATTCACGAGATATGGACTACCAATAGAAATGGATCGGGGAACTCATTTCCTCAATCAGGTAATCAAGTGTTTGCTTAATGAGTTTATGGTCATCCATAACAAATCAGCTCCCTATCACCCACAAGCAAACGGACAAGCTGAGCATACGAATAAAATTCTTAGCTCACTATTGACTAAAGTGGTTAGTCCAGGAAGAACATACTGGGAAATGAATCTCCATGCTTCTCTATGGGCTTATCGAGTTCCATTCAAAACAGCTTTAAATGCTGCACCCTTTAACCTTGTTTATGGTCTTGATGCCATACTGCCAATAGAATTTCTATTGCCGACATTAAGGGTAGCACAGAATCTTGAGTGGATTGGACATGAATTGTCAGAAAGACTTGAAGATTTGGAAAAGCTAGATGAGCAAAGGCTAACTGCTGTAGCTCACATCTATGCACAAAAGCAGAAACAAAAACAGTTTTTTCATTCCCATGTAATCACAAAAATATTCAAGAAAGGAGACTTAGTTTTAGTCTATTCCCTTAAGCAACAAATTCCCAAGTTTAAGAAAAAGGAAAACAGACCGTTTATCATGAAGATGTATCTCCAAGTGGAGCAGTAAAATTGTCCACCCTAGATGGTGAACCAATGGCTAATTGGATTCGCGAATGTAGTTTAAAGAAATACAATTTGCTGCTAACCAATGAATTTCTAGAAACAATGCATGCAGCCAAGCAAAGGAAGATTAAACGATAGCAAGTTATTCATGAATCCCAAGAGGAAGCTCGGCTTCGGGTACTCAAGCAGAAAGTTGCTCTCAAGAATCAATAGATATTGATTCCCATCAACACTTTGGAAATAGATGACCAACAATGGGAATTACCTAAAGACGTAGTTTCAACAAATGATGACTGGTTAGACGGAATGGACCTTCACATCAAAGTACAACTCAACAATCATAGCACCAATGCTTTGGTCGACACATGAGCTAGAGTAAATGCAGTAAGTTATTCCACGTACAAAAAGGCAACAAGTCAAGCATTGACAGCACGAATAGCGACAATCAAAGTATGCAACAAGAACCCAACCCCAACATTGGGAGTAGTCAACTTGAACGTGATAGTACATGGATGTTCATGTCCTCATCAGTTTGTATGCTTACTAGATGAACACATGAATGAGACAAGGATTCTTGGAATTCCTTGGATGCGAACATACAAAGCAGTACTAGATTCGGATACAAATTAGCTAAAGCTATCACCTAAAGGCGGGCAACTCTTTGTTCCAATTGCACGAAGCAAGGAGGAATGAAAAAGAAGCAATCAGTAGACTAAACCACAAAGTAGTCAGTCTTCTCCATCCCCTCGACCAGCAAATGCTACAAGTAGCATGCAAGGAGTCAAGCAAATTTGGGTACCAAAAGCACAGCTTAAGGATAAACCGATTTAGATCTGGGTGCCTAAAATTTCACCGACAAAAAGAAAAGAAGGTCCTAAGGGTTAAAACACAAAGACAAGCATCTCCGAGAAAGGAACCTAACATGAACACGGTTTGAAAGAAAAAGGAGCACTTATCTTCTCCACAAACCGTAAACCAATCAAGCAATGGCGAACTAACTCTCAAAAGACCCCACCACACCATACATCACCAAGCAGACGAAGCTACCAATGGTGAGAAAAATCTCAACAATCAAAAGTGCTATCAAAAACTCAAGCAATTAGTGTGCTAAAGCATCCTGATGGTACAATTAAACAGAGAGCACACAAGCTACAAGATTTTCTCATAGGCAAACCCAAGGATCTTGTGGTAGAAACCAATAAAGAGAAATCCAAAGTGGTGGTAGAACCCAACCTTGAAACTAAAGAGCGAGAACTCAACTAAAGAGCGCGAACTCATAGTGCTTGATAGTGAAGATGCTCTAGATGGATTTGTAAAGGAAGACTGGTTAAGACATTTATTTAAAAAAGTGAGAGAGATTAATGATGGGAGCATAACTTTGAAGCCAGCTCCTATAGGGGAAGTTTGGCTAGACAATCTACCTCTTGATATGGACATTGATATGCAATCCTTGTATGGGGATTGCGGCTCTGAAGCATCAGGAATGTTTTAACCATTGACTCTAAAAACACTACCATCTTACTTAGGAGACAATGAAGATGAGTCCATAGTGTGAAAAACCACTCAAGTAAAAAGAGCAGAACAGACCCTAGAGGTAGAGAACATCCATTTAATAATCTCAACACCCATTCAATGTACTCTTACGTTGGGAGGACTGTTAAAAATCAGCCCATATTTATGGAATGATTTACAAAAAACTCTACAGAAGGTGGGATAACAGGGCTAATTGCAAAAAAAATGGGTAAATTGAAACATGAACTGGATAACAAGGAGAATAGATCCGTACCTATGAACAAAGTTAGAGAATACTGCAAAGGGGAAGAATGAAACACAACCCTTTTGGTGAGATATAATGACGTAGAAACCATGGAAATACTAGAAAGTGAGACTGTAATATTCATAGAGACACAAAAGCAGTATGGGAATCATGGGGAAAACCAGCCATTAGACAAACTCGAACGGAATTACAATTGGCTAATGGACACATATAAAAACCCCTAGGACTGCTTGAAAAAGTAATAATTAGTTCCTGCGGAATTGATTATCAACATACTTTTGTGATAGTAGACTTTGGAAAGAAACTTAATTATGAAATCATCTTGGGAAGGCCACTCATGCGGCAAGTACAACTCATTCAAGATTAAGGAAACAATTACCTGTACTTGAAGCAAGTTGGATCAATCACATCAGTTAATTTGAAAGATCATACTTAATAGAGATGTCATGAAAACACCTATTCAAGAATTTGACTCAGTCTCTTCAGCTGAACCAAAGCTTCCATCTTGGTTAAACAAAGACACACCTATTTGGATGTATGGGGCCTCAAAAAATGGGAGTTTAAAACAAGAAGAATGTATCTTAGAAAGGGATTTCACAGATGAAGCATATATACCTAAACCCTTTTCGGAGAATTTGTTTGAGACAATTGAGTGGACTCAAATTTTGACAATAATGGATGTGTGTGTGAATACATCTATGCCTACTCAATTTTGCAATGAGGATGGTTATGACATAATTCCCATACAAATGATCTCAACCCTTCACATTGAAGATGAAGTTCATGAACCCAAGACTTATTGAAAGCTCAAAAAGTCTTTTCAGACCTCTATTATGATGCTACTGATGAGTTTGAAGAACATCTAGCTACATCTAATGATTCTAGGTTAGAAAAAGAACATGTGAGAGCACAACTACTCCTAAAAGGAGGAGAGGATTTTTTTAAAAAACTTTTCAAATAAAAAAACAAGAATACAAAAATGGTATAGAAGAAAAAGAGAAGCAAAAAACTTGAAATCTAGACCTATGCCATCAGTTTCTAGTAGAACATAGTTTGTGATGCAGATAGATCCAAATGTTGTGTCAAAGACAAAATCACGAGTAGATATCCTTCATACAATAAACAAGGAATATCAAAACCATCAAGGAAAATGAGAAAGGAAACTCAAACAAAACCTAAGCACCAGGATGATGAATCATTCATGACATGAGTTGAACAAAAGAAAAAATATCAAGAGTTGAAGAAAGCTCTAAAGGAGGTGTATACCACTGAAATGGAAACAACCAAGGAAGAGAGTAAAGATGCAATGAGTGTTCCATCCCATTACAAGAAACATACCCTCCAAGATCAAAAGATCATAGTAGAACAACCTGTAAGGGAACTAAGAAAGCAAGGTGAGTCATATGAAGGGCTTGAAAATGCAAAGAAAATAGATTTAGCTGAACCGAAAGAGCCCAGACCTACCTACATTGCTAATGACTTGACTGAGGAAGAAAACGATCTTTTGCTAAGCTTACTAAAATATTACCGAGATATCTTTGCTTGGTTTTATAAATATCTCAAGGGTGTTGATCCAAGAACTTGTCAACATACCATACCCATGAGACAAAAGTAGACAAAGGCCATATACTTATAATGAAACATTTGCCAAAAGATCAAAGAAGAGATAGAGAAGCTCAAGGAAGCCAAATTCATTTATGAAATTGAACACACACATTGGGTGTCTCCAATTGTGGTGGTACCCAAGAAAAATGGAAAATTAAGAGTGTGTGTCAATCTCAAAAAAGTGAACGCAGCCACCATCAGGGATAACTACCCTCTTCCAATCACCGAGCATGTTTTAGAAAGAGTTGCAGGAAAAGAAGCTTATAGCTTTCTAGACATATTTTCACGGTACAATCAACTTTTGGTTGATCCCAAAGATCAACATAAAACTACCTTTGTAATTGAATGGGATGTTTTTGCCTATAGGGTTATGCCTTTTGGGCTAACTAATTCTCTTGCCACCTTTCAAAGATTGATGAGCCATGCTTTCAAAGAATATCTTAGGAATTTCTTAGAAGTATATATGGATGATTTATGTGTACATTCATCAATCTGGGCTTATCATTTTTAACATCTCAAAAAGGTATTAAAAAAATGTAAACTTTATAGGATTTGCTAAAATCTTGAAAAGTGCACTTTTATGGACAGACAAGGAAAATTCTTGGACATTTAGTGTCTAAAAATGGCATAGCAATTGATATGGATAAAATTCATGTTATTGTTGAATTGCCTAGACCAACAACAGTCAAAGGGGTTCAGGCTTTCATAGGGCATTGTGGATATTACAGACGATTCATTTATATGTACGATATAATCACAAAACCCATGTGTGGCATGATTATACTCTTTGTATGGAATGATGAGTATGAAGAATCCTTCATGCAGCTTAAATAAGCCCTCACTTTAGTCCCAATATTGAAAGCACCAGATTGGAATAAGATATTTCATATACATGTTGATGCTTCCAATTTTTTCATTGGGTGTATATTAGCTCAACCAGGAGACAGAAAATTTGATTTTCCCATTTCTTATGCTAGTAGATAGCTGAATGTGGCAGAGAAGAATTATAGAACCACCAAAAGAGAAGGATTAAGGATGATCTATGCCGTAAAAAAGTATAGGCATTATCTATTAGCCAGCAAATTTGTGTTCTTTGTGGACCACCAAGCTTTATTGTAATTGGTCAACAAGCCATGTAACACACCGAGAATAGTGAGATTGTTCATCATTCTTTTGGAATTTGATTTCAACGTAGTTGTAAAAAAGGCAACCACACACCAAAGAGAAGATCATTTATCAAGGATTATTTCAGGAGAACCACCAAAACGGTTAGATGATGATCTACCAAATGCATATCTGTTCTCCCTGGAAATGATATCCTTTTGGTCAAAAAATATGGTTTCATTGATGACTATAGCTCAAGTGGATTCTCAAATACCACTTCCTATTACACCATGATTAATTGGGCATTTGTCTATGTATCAATTACTAGCTGGAAGGCTATACAAAATAAATTGAGATGGAATATTTCTTTTGTGTATTAATCCTGAGGAGAAAACCTAATACCTAAACCAAGCACACATTACCATAATAGGACTTCACTTTGCAGAAGACCAAACTATACAACGGATCTTGAGACTTGGAGTATTTTGGCCAGCCATGAGGAGTGATGTTCACTCAAGAGTGAAAGATTGTCTTCAATTCCAGAAACAAACACCCATACCTCATGTGATATTATTTCAAATCTCACTCATTCCTAAGTGGAGTAACTATATAGTTACTTACTTATCAAGCAGAACATTTTTGGAGAATATGAGTAAACGCCGCCAAAGAGCTATTGAAATTGAAGTAAGAGACTATGATCTTAAGGAAACCAATTGTATTGGAGAGGAAAGGACCAACATTTGCATCTCTGTAAAAATGAAGATGAATATATACCCACTCTAGAACAAGCACATGCTAGATTAGCTGGAGGTCACTTTTCTAGTGAAACCACTACTAGAGCAATTTTAATGGAAGTAATATGGTTGCCAACACTTTTTACAGATGCCAAAGAATATGTTGGAAGGTGTGATGCATGCTAATGAGCAAAAATTCCAACAAGGGTAGATAGCATGCCTTTAAGACCAAAGATGGGAGCTAGAGCTTTTGCAAAATGGAGCATAGATTTTGTCGGACCATAAAACCATATGCTTATAGAACTCAAGCTCAATATATTATTGTAGACATGGATTATTTGACCAAGTGAATAGAGGCCAAGGCAACCAGGAAGAATGATGCTAGAACCACAATTGCATTCTTGTATGAGAATGTATTCACAAGATATGGACTTCCATTAGAAATTGTCAATGATAGGGAAACTCATTTGCTCAATGAGGTAATTGAATATCTGCTGAATGAATTTATGGTCATTCATAACAAATCCGTTCATCCACAAGCAAATGGACAAGCTAAGCACACAAATAAAATTCTTAGCTTGGTATTGACTAAAGTGGTTAGCTCAAGACGAACTAATTGGGAAATGAATCTACATGCCGCTCTATGGGCTTATAGAGTTTTATTCAAGACCGCTTTAAATGCTACACCCTTTAACCTTGTTTATGGTCTTGATGCCATACTATCGATAGAATTTCTATTGCCAACACTAAGGGTAGCTAAAGATCTTGAGTGGATAGGACATGAATTTTTGGAGAGGCTTGAATTTAGAAAATCTTGATGAACAAAGGCTGACAGCTATATAGCTCACATCTATGCACAAAAATTGAAGCAAAAACAATTTTTTGATTCACATCTAGTCACAAAAATCTTCAAAAAAGGGGACTTAGTTTTAGTTTATTCCCTTAAGCAACACATTCCCAAATTCAAGAAAAAGGAAAATGGATTGTTAATCATTGAAGATGTATCCCCAAGTGGAGCAGTTAAGTTGTCCACTATAGATGGTGAACCAATGGCTAACTGGATTAGTGGATGCTGATTAAAAAAGTACCATTTTCCACTAACCAATGATTTGCTGGAGGAAATGCATGCAACAAAGCAAAGGAGGATTAAATGATAGCATGTTATTGATGAAGCTCAAGAGAAAGCTCGACTTTGAGTACTCAAAAGGAAAACTGCTTTCAGGAATCAACAAACACCTATTCCCATCAACACTTTGGAACCAGATGAAGGACTATGGGAATCACAGAATGATGCAGTATCAATGGATGATGAATGGATGGATGGATGCAATTGACCTTCGCATCACGATACAACTGAACAATCATAGCACACATGCATTAGTGGATACCGGAGCTCAAATAAATGCAGTCAGTTATTCCACTTACAAGAAAGCTACGAATCAGTCTTTAGCATCGGGAATATCTGCTATCGACGGATGCAACAAAAACCCAACACTAGCATTGGAGTTGTCAACTTGAATGTGATAGTAAATGGATTTTAATGCCCTCATCAATTTTTATGCATACTAGATGAACATATGAATGAAACGATGATTCTTGGAATCTCATGGATGTGGACATACAAGGTAGTACTAGATTGGGATACCAATCAACTCAAACTATCACTTAAAGGAGGACAACTCTTAGTTCCAATTTCACCAAGCAAAGAGGAATGGAAAAGAGGTCGCCCACAAAAGAAACAAGGGAATAATCAATCTACGTCAACCTCTAGACAAGCAAATGCTACAAGCAACATGCAACGAGTCAGGCAGATTTGGGTACCAAAAGCAAAACTCAAGGACAATCCGTCTCAAGTTTGGGTACCCAAAACTCCATAGGGAAAAAAGTTTCACATCTAACGAACAAAAACATCTTTCAGAAGAGAAACTAGCATTAGATGGGTTTGGAAACCAAAGGTGCATTTATCTTCTCACAAACTGTAAAGCTGATGAATTAGTGGAAAGTTAAATTGCAAACAACTCCAAAATGATAGTTCATCAACGGAAAAACAAAATACCAATGGAGAGTTAAATCTCAACAACTGTCATCAATGATACGTACAACTCAGGAAATCAGTGTGCCAAAGCATCTAGACGGTACAATTAGGCAAAGAGCACATACATTACAAAATCTGCTATTTAGAAAACATCAATAAGAAACCTGGACCATGGAAGCCCTTGAGCTAACTACTCAAGACCCAACTCTTGCACCGCATACTGGTTTGAATTGCGGTGACCTTCAAAGCATGAACCATGAATATGCATAGACACAATTGTTCAACACATACCATTAGGAAGAGGATGGGGTGTAGGAGGTCCTCTTTTTTTGCCATGAGCTTATGGAGGTGATTAACAAATTGAAAAATAGGTGCATGCCATGCGTGCAAGAATGGTGGGTGTGTAAGAGATGTGTATGAATGGTCAAAGGATGCACTTTTCCCCCCAAAAAGGAGGTGGATAATTTTATGATTTTTGGCCTTCCATAACTCCCACGTATGATCTCCGATTTGAGTGGAGATCATAGCTCTACAATCTACGCATCAAGCTCTTTCCATAGATACGCTACATGATATGGTTTTACCCGCTAGATTCTAAATTCCATTTTGGGGGGAAACCTTCAATTCAAATATACTAGCCGTTTTGCCTGTTTGAATTCAAAAGCTGTCCTTTCATTACTTTCTTAATACTAAAGGTTTGACTTCCTTAAACTGCCAAATAAAGAGGCCCTCCTAGACCCCATTGTCTTCCTAATGCACACAGTTGTCCCAGAGTACTCCATCTAGGAGGGGTGGAAGGAAACTTCATTAGTTAAGGGCAATGTTTGAAGAGAGAGAAGAAAGTTGGATGTTAATGTGTGATTTTTTGCAAAATTACCTATAATGTCTTAAAAATCATCAAGAGGGGAATTTCAACTGTTAAAATTTCCCCAATGAGCGTAAACAGTGTATATACTATCAAAAAGTACATTAAAAAAAACATTTTTGCTTATTTTCATTAATTTTTCTTGATATTGGAGCTTAAAAATATAGAAATCTGCCAAAAAGTATAAAATAGTGTTTTCCAATGGATTTTCTTAATTGTTGATTTTCAATTTCTTGTTTAGTGTATTTTATTATTTTCTTTGATTTTTTTAATAAACAGGTCAAAAATTAATAATAAATAGCAAATGAATTCAAATGGAGAAACTGAAGATATGTTGATGATCAAAAGAACAAGACAAAGATGCACAAAAATTTTCAATCAAAATGACAGACGGAAGTGGGAGGCCTAAATTAGCTAACGGAGTCTTATTGAGGAAATTTTCGAGTCTATGGCCTAGTAGGGCTAACATGGGAATCTGGGAAAAAGTAGTTTGAGAAGTCCGAGTATAGATATCTTAGGTGGCCCAAAATCACCTCATTTCCACTAGTCACACTTGGAGAAAGAGAGCTCTCTACCTTCTTCACGTGCGATTTACAGAGTCCATAGTCGCCCATTTTTAGCAACGTCTCACACGAGACATGAGGGGTAAGTTCTAAACTCATGAAAGAATGTTTCTATGTAGTGGGGTAGCAGGTCTAGGCCCAAGAAAAAATCCTAGAATCCCAGCTGTGTACGAATTCCTACAACACAAAAACGAGCATAGCGGCCTGTCAGCTCAACCAAATTGGACAAAACTTGAACTCTAGGTTTTTGCCACATGCCAGAATTAAATTTTGACTCCATGGGCAGCTTATAGACAAGGTCTATACACAATGTACCTAGATGGTTTAAAGGAAAAACTCAAGGCAAGCTCTCTAACAACAGGAAACAACTCGAAGACTACAAAGCGTCAATTTTGACATATGGAGTCAAGTTGACTCCAAATGAGCCCAAATTGGATGAGCAACACCAAGACTATGTAGCAGGCAAGTCCATGGATTTAAAAGTAACCAAACAACTCTAAACACCAAATAGTAACAAAAACCAATGATTTCACAGTCGAGAAGAGCACGAAGTGATACCGATATGACCAAATCTTACCAAACTCAATTTAGGACTTGTTTTAAATGTAATGAAGATGTGTAGGTCTTAAAATTGAAGATGTGTAGGACTTGTTTTAAATGTAATGAAGATGTGTAGGTTTTAAATGTAATGAAGATGTGTAGGTCTTAAAATTGTCTTTTCAAGCAAAAAATGCAATTGTTGTTAATAATCGTGATTATTTACTTTTATGCCCAATTGGCTTAAAAATCATCATTTTACTTCACCTATCACTTGTACACATCTATCTCATGCCACATGTCAAATATGAGCCCAAAAGATCAAGAAAATCTCAGATTTTGTCAAAAAATGCACTAAAGGCTCTTCTGTCCAAATTTTGAGTTAATTGTCACATTTTTTGATCACAATCATCCCATACCTCACACAGAGGGTATATAGCATGTTTAGAACCAGATTGCAACAAAAAATGTCCAGTTTGATGAAAATATTAATTATTTACATTTTTGTTAGAATGAGTTCAAATTTCATCTTTGATCTTATGGAACCAAAGTACATGATGTGACAAGCCCACCAATCAAATTTGGTGAAATTTGGATCTCAAAAACCCAAATCCCTTCATATCTATTGTTTCACAGTGTCTGAAGAGTAAATCTGGCACCATTTCCACCATGTGCACTCAAATGAGCCCACACCTCACTCAGAGTATCTAAATCACATGTTTTTCAAGCCTATGAAGTCAAAAGTGCAAAAATTTTGAAAAATTCCCCTACTGGAAATAATCGTGATTATTTACTTTGGTTGCAAATTTTGCCTGGATTGAATGGTTTTGATCTTTACATGTTTTTATGCAGCATGCATTCTCCAAAATTGATTTGAAGCAAAATGGACATCATTTGCCAGTAATTCAGACACATGGCATTTTAGAGCGGAATTTGTAGAATCTTCTAACTTTGACACTGTATTCTCCTAATAGGTGCAATGCAAGCTGCTGAGAAAGCAAAGAAGAGAATGACCTAGAAAGAAAAGCTACAAGAGTTGCGACCATATAAGTTGGAGCCGAGTTTAATGAAAACGGCCAAGGTAACCTACCTATCAAAAGAACAGATTGAAGAACACAACACAACAATCTTCACCGATAGATTCAAGAGTGAAGATGGAAATCAGGTAGAGTTGCAGATGCTACCCAAATAAGCCTATGATGTAGCAATGAAGCCAACAACAAAAGAAGTCAACAAAAGGTTAGGACATTGAGAATTTTACGATCAAGAGCCATGTGGGGTAGACTTCTACAGAGCTTATTGAGCTATTATCAACAATCAAAGAGGATGGATTTGCCCAGATCACGGATCAACAAGGACAGAAAGTTGAAGTGGTCATTAACAAAGACATAGTGGCTGAAGCACTAAAATTTCCCACTAAAGGTATGACAGTGAGGGCCAAAGATAGGAAGATAGCTGGTACATTCACCAAGGATACAACTGCTACCACATTCTCCGACCTTATTCTAAAGAAAGTGGAGGATATTCACGTCTCTATCACTAGCACTTCCACTTCCTCGCAAAGAGACCACCAAGATATACTACTCCAAATCATGCAGTTCCAACCACCTTCATGCCGGTATTGAAGTCAACAACAAGACAAAAAATAGATCATGCTCAGTATGTGTTTACAACACTCAAGAGCACAAAGAAGGAAGGAAGAGTAACATATATGGGAGCTCCAAAAGTTCTAACCCGGATTGCATACCATGCCATTGGGATGGCGGATAACTTGCCCCCAGCCCCAGATCAGGATACATGGATAGACACAGCTCAACCCTCTCCGGGAGCCACTAGATCAAAGAAGAAAAGAATATATAAATCAGATGAAGAATAGGTAGAAAGATCGCCTGAAGCCCATAGTAGTGAAGAGAGTTCTCACAATTAAGAAAAAAGAGCAAGGAGAGAAGAAATGAAAAGAAAAGCAATGGTAGCCCATCAGGAAGAGCCTCAATAGAAAAAATCAAGGTTCAAAAGAGAGAAAGAATCTTATGAAAGAAGTCACCAAGCTGCAGGAAAGAACCTCAAATCATGGAGTCCAAGGAAAATCAAGGGTCCTAGAGCCAAGAACCCCGAAAAGAAGATCCAAGAAGATCCAAGAAAATCCAAAGGATCTGCTCGAGAGGATGTATGCAGAAGCTGAAGTCCTAAAGATATAGGAAGCTTTAGAAGCACAAAGAAAAGTGAGAGAAGAGTCGACTGTGCAACAAACACAGAAAACAAAATATGTACAACCAAATGAACCACGACAAGAACAAGGAGAGATGTCTCCAAGAGCACCTTCACCCACTACCGAACAAGAAGATCAACCATGTCCTAGTCCAAGCCCTTTACCAATTGACAAATTCAATGAAAGTGAGGAAACAAAAGGAGAAGAGAAACAAGAGAAGGAAGCCAATCATGAACAACCCAAGGAAAAAGACAACGAAGAGGCTAAACCTTCTACAAAACCTCATGTAGAATTTGGTGAAGCATTTAAAGAGCCGTAGGTCGAATCTGCTGGACCTTCTAAACATCCTCTCATAGAATTTGAAGAATGTGAAACAACAGATGAAGTTATCATCCAGGTTAATGAATATGCAAAGCAGATGCAGATGATGACGGAGAATATGCGAACAACATCTCTTTAGCCGGAGTGCTAAATCTTGAGAGTTGGAACAAGTGATTGATTCTCTCCAAGAGAAGCTTCAAGACAGGATGAAAATCATTGAAAATCTTCAAGGCCAAATCAAAGATCTGAAGAACGAGGCCGAACAACACCAAAGCGTCAAAGAAAAGCAACAAAAGGAGATGGAATAATTAGGGGAGCTTCTCATAAAGCTATCAGATGCATGTAAAAGCAAAGACCAAAAGCTGATTGAAGTAACAAATGAAATTTTGAGCACTACTTATTCAGTACAAAATCTCCAAGTACAGTTAAATGTAGCAAATGCTTCTTTGCAATACTCAGAGTAGAGAATCAATGACCAAGCAGCATTTCTAGAGAAAATTAGGGGAAAACCTAGCCGTAGCTTCACTCAAGGGGACATATGACGTTTAAAAGACTTTGGAAAAGAGAAACAAAGACCAGGAACTTGAGTTGAAGTTGGAATAGGCACAAAGAAGGGACCTCGCCCTCATGCGGGTACAAAGAGAAGAGCAGTTGCTTAAAGAGATTGAGGACTTAAAGAGATCCAATCAATTGCTAAGAGAAGGGAATGTGGAAGCTCAGGAGGAGGTAGGTACATCTGAACAACCAAATCATCAGTCTCCTTTGCAGAAATGGAAACACAACCAACAAAAGTCTAGACAAGAGGTTTTGAATTCCAAGTACCAATCACCGAAGAGGAACAAGTGCCAATGGTCTAACTCTCTAAAGCTGAAGAAGATGCACTTAAAGAGCAGATTGTTCATGAAGTGGATGCTAAATGGAAAGCGACTATGGATTGGGAGTTGAGGGTTCTTCACTCTGTCAATGTAGCTCATCTCACTCTCAGCCAAATCAATTCTCAATGTCATCAACAGTTGCTACGTTACCCTTTGATAAAGGTGGAGCTATTGCAAGTAAAAGAAACACTTTACAAGGATATGCAAGAAGAGGGGTGAGGTGCTCTCCACCCAAAATGGAGGAAGAATTGGCTTAACAAAAACTCAAGGTATCTCATCTTATTTACAAGAGCACATGCATCAATCCAGAAAGACCCAACATTCTATCATGTACCAAGGGTAAGGACATGGCAATCACACGAAGCATTAAAGAAGAAAAGGCCAACTTGCCCCCACTACCCAAAACCATGCCAACTGAGGACCGGCGACTGAGGAATACATGATGAAAACCTAATGGGCACCATGAACTTCTTCATGAGCCTCCCTGATCTCTCATGTGTAATGCTATATAAAATTTACACCATGCTGCTCACATGCATCCAACTTTTCATGATCCTGAGGAAGCAAGAGCCCCATCGATGTCCTTCTTAGAAGGTAACAAAGGCTTGTGCTATGATTTGAGTAGCCAACCTTAAGAAGAAGTCCTTTACGGCTTCTATGCCAAATGTATGTTCTTGCCATCAAAAATATGTTGGCATTCAAAGAATCGTTTTACACAGGATTCTTCACATGGAGTACAAAGATTTTTGGACCAATAATCAACAATCTAGCAGCAAGGTTTGTCGGGTATTCCACCATTAAACTCAAAAATAAAGTTATTATTCAGTGTTTGCAAGTCCCTGAGAAAGAACGGTGCATGAAATAGTCAACCCGAAGACTATTTCAGTCCATGAAACTATGTCAAGGGACGACACAGCCAAGGAGGAGGGGGAATGTTAGCAGCAAGCTAACCCATGTAACATTTTTTGAGAGCTTTATTGTAAAACCAGTTAATCTTTTGATAAATTAAGAATATTGTAACTCCTATTTGCCAAGTGGATATTGTAATCTATGAGCCAGAGTAAAGTTAATTCTAAGTTTTTGGATAAGAAATACATAGTGTGAGCTTACGACGCTCACTTCTCTCCTTCTCATGCTTCCATCTCCCTTGTTGGTTATCACATTGCAGTGCTGTCTTTTGGATTGCAACCACAAGTAAGATCTCTATGCATTGACATAAACATATCATGATAAATCGTAGCTTTTGGCATCGCCAACCCGTGGCCTAATTTCATAATCATAAGTAGGAATTTAAGCTATGAAATCACAAAGTAAGCATAGGTGGGGTATTGGGGCATCATTTTTAAGCATTTAGATGCATTCGGGGTCATAAATGACTAGGTCAAAATCTCACTGTTGTTGATAATCGCATTTTTTGCACTTCATTGAAAGTGATATTTGAGACCATAAGTATGTATGCTTATGTATTATATTTGTAACATTCGAATGTCGTTTGATGTTGTAACGATCATGGTTTATTTGTTGATTAGTGGTTAGTTATTGATGACTTAGGTCATTTGAGTGTAGATTGTGTTAGATGCGAGTTGTCTGTTGTTTTCCAAGAGATTGGAATCCTCTTGTAGCCTCTATGCACTAGTCAAGTCATCTTTGTCCCATGGATTGACAATTATGTTTGTGGTTCTTGCTATGTCTACAATAAGATAAGAGTGAGGTTACGAAACCCAGAGAGAGAGAGAGAGAGAGAGAGAGAGAGAGAGGTTGGTGTGTGTGGAATGTGTTGGAGCTTTTCAAGAAGTTTTTGTGCGTGTTGTTACATCGAGATGGGTGTGTGCAAGCAAAATTGTGTGGATCTTGAAGGTGAATCCTAGTGTAATGGGGTTATGTGTATATCTTGGTCTATAGAGAGGAAGTTTGTTGTGTTCCAAGTGTGTTCCCCTTTCCTCCTTTCTATTGTGCGCTTGTTTTGTGACAAGCATCTTAAAGCAAGACAAGGTAGTGATGGAGGAGTTGCTACCACTAATCAAGTGAGTGAGATTTCTCTACAAAGTTATGCATCATTAGCTTCTTTTGCAAAGGTCATGATTTAAATTGTTGAGAAGATCTATCATTTCACCGTGGGGTCTAGTGGAATAGATAACAATGTTGTGGACATTAAAGAGGAGATAAATCAAAAGCGGGACCTTGCTATGGATTGTAGAGTAGCAGACCAGAGATTGATTATGTTCCTTGGGATTTTCATGTTTGTGGAGATGACTATGCCAATTGTGGAGGAGCTCGTCAACAAAGATGAGCCTTTTGTTAAAGAGAGCCTGTATGCAAAGGAATTAGCAAATGCCAAGTGCCTAGTGCATCTTGAAAAGGTGGAGTCTGTTCTTGTGGAGTCTTAGTAAGAAAGGATAACAGATTGTGGCCAAGTTGTAGGTGCCAAAGGGTTGGAGTTGGATGACAAAGTGTGCAGAGCCAAGGTGATGGCCAAGTTTTTGTGGAGTAGCAAGAGGATGCAGATGCTGATAGAGAGCCAACCTATGGTGAAGATGATGAGAGTACAAGATTGAGCCTTTCAAAAACAAGAAAAGAGGATAGCTTGGATGATGTGCCCACATTCTATGGCGATGAGACAAATTCCAAAGAGATGGTGCGCGCGGGAAAAGGTAAATTTACCTTGTTATATGCATGAATATGTGGTGGTAGGCACTATGAATGAAGAGTAGGTAAGAGTGTCGCAGCATTGAAATGAATACATGCAGGTGAGGGTGTTGTGCACATGTTGTGCAGCACCATGTTGATGATGATGATTGTCATGATAAATGTGAAATGTGCAAGGGTTTACAACAGGGATACAGAGGTTTTCCAAAAAGGGGAGAGCTGCTATGGCTGTGGAAGAAGAACATGTTGAAGGAATGGGCGGGCAAGAAGTGTTGGATGTTGACCAAAGGAAAGATCACCTATAGGTGCCTACAAATTGTGGTGGTGATGCCTTGTATACAGGCTCGTTTGATTAGGTATGCATTGAAGACAAAGATGATTGGGGGTTTTAATGGCCCAGTGGGTGAGATGGATGAGGAGAAACAGGTGCTTTCTGGGAAAGCTTTGGCCAGGATACAATGATGCAAGGGTTTACCTCTCCATAGGTGGAGGCTCCTGTGGGGGAGCAATGGTCTATGCTATGGTTGTGCTTATGCTGACATAGGTTTCTATGGAGGAGTATGTGTATCAATCACAATGACCTTCACAAGTCGCTTCACTTGGTTGGGAGGGAGGGTCAGGTACGCCGGTTTTGAGTGATGGTATGCTTGGTGATGTTTGGTATGAAGTGGGCAGTATGCCAAAAAAAAGTTTGGAGTGATGAAGGTAGGCCATGTGCAGCCTATGAGTGTGATGATTTGTGTGTTGAGATGCAGCAATACAAAAGGATATTGCATTTGGGTTGATGGGATCAGTGCCAGGTGTTCGGCCCAGGTGGATAATGGAAAATCTATGCATGTAGGTTTTCTCTCACTTGAACACATTGGTTCAGCCAAAGTTGGTTGGAATTGTGAAGTGTGACACACAGAGTTATGGGTTCCTACAGATGTGGGACCAAGGGCTAAAGCACGTACAAGGATCTTTGGAAGGTAGGTGACAATGGCTATGTATGTCCCATGTGGTTTCTTGGGACAAAGGAGCTCCAAAAAGGTCTAATTGAGTTGGTAGGTCCAGGTGTCCAAAGTGCCGAGTTTATGCTTGGGACTGTAGGGTTTGAGGTGCTCTAGGAGCCGACAACCAAAATGGGTCCCTTGAGGTGCTGCACATGCAATTGGGATTAGAGTGGTTGATCGAGTTGGTAGAGCAAGCAAAATATGCTAAATGGGGTGTGCCCATGTGTATAGAATGTATGAATAATGCTTAAATGGAGTTCAACGAGCAGTATGAGCCAAGTAAAACTCCTTTCTTTTGTTTTTTGAAGGGTAGGACTCCATATAAGAGTCATTTTGTAAAGGGAAACTGGTTTTTTTGAAGCCGTTTCTTTGAAGCCAAGGCTTGCAAGCCTTTTGAGCATGGTGAAGAAGAAGAGGTGCAAGAAGAGTGTGACCTGGATAGTTTGATGGTGCTCTTGTTACCCGGTTTTGTGGAATATAAAGCTTTCCATTGCCCAAATTTTGTTTTGGCTCCCCGCTCCCCTTGCTTTTTTGTTGTGCTTTGCTGGTGTTGCCGATGTCGGTGTGGTTGGGTACAACCCAAAACCGAGGTCCGTGTGTGCAAAGTGTGTGTGAGAGAGAAGTTGGTGTGTGTTTGCAGTGTGGAACAAGGGTTGTGTGGGTCTAGAATGTGTTGCTTTTTGAGAAGTGTTTGTATGTGTTTGTACACCAATACCGGTGTGTGCATGCAAGATTGTGTGGGTTTTGAAGGTGAATCTTAGTGGATTGGGGTGTTGTGTGTATTTTGGGCTATAGAGAGGCATTTTCTATGTTCTGGGTGTGTTCCCCCTTTCCAATGTGCACTTATTTTGTGACAAACATCTTGAAGTAAGATAAGGTAGTCATGGAGGAGTTGCTACCAATGATCAAGTGAGTGAGAGTTCTCTACAAAGTTGTGCATCATTTAGCCTCTTTTGCAAAGGCCATGATTAGAATTGTTGAGAAGAGATATCATTTCATCTTGGGGTTTAGTGAGATAGATAATTGTAATGTGTACATAAAGTTGAGATAAACCAAAAGTGGGACCTGGTTATGGATTGTAGAGTAGGCTTGGAGAAAATGAGAGATAGATTTCAACATGCAGCATGTAGTGTTTTGGAGATGCTTTGCCTCACAAATACCATGCTTAACATGAGAGATGCAAATTACCCTAAGTACAATGGGATCATAGTTGCTTAAAAAAGTCCAATTCCTTTTCAATTCTTCAATTGTTGATACAACATGCATGAGTTGGCTGTAGAAAAGCTAATTTCTCTCAAGTCAACACATGTTCTTGCTCTATATAATTATTGAATATGAAAAATGAGACAATTTTCTTATTCTTTGCTAATCATTTGCATCACCCTTTTTTTTTGTTTTGCATTTTGGAGGTGTCTAGTTATAATGGAGCATAAGCCACTCCTCAAATGTACAAAATCTTATATGGGCAGAAATAGGTATTGATAAGTAAGAAAGGGTTGACCTACCTCATGGTAGCCTAAGGAATGGACAGGAGTTACATGCTCATGAAAATGCTTTGACCATGTAAGACTGTTGGTGTATTCCATTGTCTAGAAAGGACTCATATGTTTGTGTCCTATATAGTTTCAATTGTTTGCCAAAACAATTATCTAGAAGCGAAGGCCGTGTATTCCTAGTTTCAAGAGTTGTTTGATCTGATATGTGCATCTGTTCAAAGTGTATCTATCTCTAACATGGCCTCTTTTGGATGATAAAGCCCCCTTTTTGTTGTACACTCAAAATATCTCAGTTTTAATGGAGGAAGGATTTTCTTACAAAGTTCTACATTCTTTGCTTTTCTTGCTATGGTTGCCTTTATTGTGGGTATGGAGTTTTATCACTTCTGCTTTTTGGACTATGGTGTCATGGTCTAATCTTTGGGCCCATGGGTAATAACATGGTAATCCACTCTTGTAGATATGTAACTTGGCCTAAGTTTTGTAGGGTAAAGTGGAATTTAAGAGTCTTATTCATGTGCATGGGATGGCTCCTTCTGGGTCAAAGAAAGCCAACAGGATGAAAACCATAGAACTTTATGTGAAGAGGGTTTTCGTCTCTGAAAATTTTAATGAGAATTGGTGAGTTTTGACTAACATATCTATGTAGCAGCTTATAAAGACATTGATCAATGCTAATAGAGAGGCATGTTTCACATTCCAGTTCTCTTTGTATTTGAGCTTCATGGAGGGTGTTGTGAATTTCAATGATTTTTCATTAAATTTTTCTTGAGAGCTCCCTCAATAGAGCCACATGGTAAGCCATAGCTAGTCATCGGGACATTGTGATGTGCATCACTACATTACAACCTTTGTTGTGGAAATGATTAAAACTTTTTGTGCTATATTGTGAGAGCAAGATAATGAAAAGTTCTACAAAAATCTTAGGAAGTATCTAAAATTTGGCTCGTCTCAAGAGGACAATCCCAAACAAACATGTCTTGCCAATATTCTGTGCTTCTACTCCTCAAAGCATCAAGATCAAGTGACTAGTTTAAAGTAGTATGTTGCTAATATGAAGCAAGGGTAGAAAGCTATCTATTATGCTTCCTCTGAGTTTGACAAGAGTGCAAGGAATGCCACATTTTTGGAACAACTATATAAAAAGGATCTCAAGGTTTTTGTTGTCTTTTTGGTTTCTCTCATTCTCTATAGTTGTCTAGGCCATCTTATATGCTATTGGAAGGTTTTGTTTATGTTAGAAACCCTTGACAAAGTTAATGTGACACACCTAAAGTATTATGAAGGGAAAAAGTTTTTAGATGTGCAAAGAGGCCTTTAATTTATGTATGTTCCACTAACCATGTGTAGAGAGTAAGCTTGATATCTATTCTTTACATGATGTCTACATTAAGCCGCAATCATGTGGATTGGATGCTACAATTTTTGGTACGGTTTTCTTTGTCACGTGATGATAAATAGAATAGCAGCTTGCTAATGAATTCGGTTTAGTAGTGATTGAGATCTTCTCATGTTGTACTTTTTTCTAGCAAGGATGGTTTGTATGCTTTTTGTATGCTGATATGGAGCGGTATACACGCACAATGTTATTGGCAATTGTGAGTTTTGAAATGTGCAATGTGATTGATGGTCACGGGATTTGAATTGATAATAGGATTTGAGTACGATATTTCAAGGTGATGAGAGCTCAAAATCTTGGAAACACACTAAGGCTTAGAGAATTCATGTATTTAACATGTGTTTTGAAAATCAACCCTAACCATCCTATCATTTTGGACTTGGATGTCAGTTAACAACTCTTCAATGCCTTGCTATTCATTGTCCTATTCATTGTTGACTCAATTTGATGACTTTAGTTGTCCTGTTGATGTGGCCCTAGGTGTGATATTTGGTTCCTAACTATACATGTGAAACTATTTAATGTATGCTCACCTAAAGCTAGTCTTAAATTCTTTGTTTTGACAACTATGCTCTTATTATTTCCTTGTGTGCTAGCATGTAGGAGGCACGAAAAACTCAAAGGCCAGAAGACACAAGGAGAACGTATTATTCGACTTATTATATGAAACTCTATTAATGTCTAGTTGATTTGTTTCAAGTTTCTTGCATTGTTTTGCACTCGAGAGATCTTATTAGAGGAAATATACTAGTGTTTTTTTTGCTTCTAAGCTTCAAGGTTAATAGAAATTTGAAGAACAAAGTAGTGACTGATATCTTTATTTTGTCTTCAACTTGAGGACCTTGCAAGGTGTGGATCAAAATTATATGAGTTGGTGGGTGCTTCATTGGCCACCAGAAGCAAAGATTTTGGGGTAGGAATCATAGATGGTGACATTAGAAAGCCAAAGTTTGGTGTATGGCATGTAAGTCTCTTCTTGAAGTCCAATATTGTGTGTGAACACAATGTACAGTTTGGTGGAGAGGATCCATGAGTCTTTAGGGGTTAACTAGTGAGTCTTCTAAAGGGGAAATCCATGCTAGATTGGGGAAGTTTTCATTTAGCAATCCAGACCTTGTTCACCATAGTTGTTACATACATAGATTCTGTGTAACCGTCAACTTGGTGCAAATGGAGTCGCCATTTTTTATCTTCGTATGTTGTACAATGGACTCGTATTTGGTGGTCTAGCAATGTGTAAATTTGTGTAAATATAACATCGTTTTTTTTAAAAAATCAACTTATCCATGGTGACTCTATAAGTGGTGGGTTTTTTATGGTTGTTTATTTTGGTAGAGCTTTATTCTTCTTATGGTAAATTGAATGATCTTTTATTCAAGGAAAATTTCTAAATTTTCACTTCCGTTGCCTTAAATCCTATGTAGTAATTCTACTTACTGGGTGGCACATACTTTGGTTTGAAATTTGTAGTCCTATTTACGGAGATTATTAGTATATGTAAGATAGGGGGGTTAGTAACCTGCAATAATGTTCGTATATAGAGGGGCTAGATGATATGGGAGTAGTTGTATGTAGAACAATTTTTCTAATCTAGTTGCATGGAGGTGATGTCCCTCAATTATTGATAGTGAATACTCCAGGCTCTTGGGATGATTTGTAATGATATTATGTATGCAATGGTTGATGTCTCCTCATAAAAGCTTGTTTGAGTTGAGATGTATTGGGTTTTTTGGATTCCTTGTAAAAATCCCGCACATATGGACTAAATTTTTTTTACTTGTGATGTCCTAGCTTGCTAGAGAGCAGGGCTATCTTGTAATTTTTTTGACTATTTCAATATATCACTCACACAAATTGTGAGTATTGATTAAAAAAGAAACCAAATACAAATACAAGATGGGGATTTGGATGTAGTGATTGAGGAAGTTAGTCAACCTACTGTGGAGCCATCTATCCATATGAATGCAATCATATTGAAGAACGGAGTATGTGATCATGGCATGAATGTAGTGATTAAGGAAGCTATTCAGCTTGCTGTGAAAAAACGTGAGGAACAGAGTAAGCTGGAAGGGTCCTTGCATGAGGTCTTACAATTAAGAGAATTCAAACGTAGAATGTCATCATTGAAGCTACTCAAGGAAAAACAATTGTTCTCCTTATCCATCTTAAAGGTATCCCGAGTTCATCTACAAGTACTAATCTGGTAAAAAAGAAGAACAAAAAGAAGTGGTGACTACTTGTTTAGTTTATGGTTGTATGCATTGGAGAGGGGGATTGGGAACACACCACAAAACACACACAAATGCATCTCTATAGCCCAGGGCACTCACAACACCACACTCCTCTCAAATTCACCTTGAAAACTACACAACTTCAACCACAAATGACTGGCATAGCCCAAAAACACAGACACCAATGTTTTGGAGAATTCACAACTAGCGTACACACACAATTTTCTTGAATTACATGCAACACACAAAACACAAAAACAAACTGCCTTTTTATAGCCCAGGGCTTCCACAACACCCAATCCAATAGAAAACACCATCAAAACAACACACCTCCACATCCAGATCGCTTTCTGCATGCATATGAGTGCATCCAAATCGCTGTCTGCATGCACGCTTTGCACAATTGACAGATAGCATATCACCCCATTTTTTCTTATTTCTAGCAATCTCACAATGCACACCTCTCTCTCGCTTTCTCTCACACACACAAACGGCCCGAGGGGCACACAACTGTCACACACCGGCATCATACACCTTGGATCAGAGCAAAGACAAGGAGGGGGGAAAGGGGAAAGAAACAACATAGAATTCGGTAATGAAAATGCTTCATCTTTGACAAGAAAACAATATGTACAATTGGTCATAAGTCGACTTCGTTTGCATGGCCTCGACGAGCCAAAAACAACCTATGGCAGCTTTTGACTTATTTGCAAAACTCTCCTCATTGAGAGCTCTCCTTCTCCACAAGGGCTCTCCAAAAAACCTCCTTGAATTCAAAAACTATTGGACCCTTAAGAGAGTGTGATCCACGATGACTGCTATTATGGTTTAACCACTTCTGTTTTAGTTGTCTAGTGGGGCACCCCTCTCCCTTAATAAAAAAGGAGTGCCCATTTGGGCCGTGGGAAAAACCTCCGACCACACTGTCATGTCACGATAGGCTTCGATGCCATTGGACAACACTATGGATTTGCAACGACACCAGGCAATGATGGATCCATCGGCACACGTTCTTGACGCAGCACCGCCAAACACTGTGACATAGCTAAGCTTCTCCAAGCTCTCTCCATGCCTTTGATGCCCATATGGGGTGAAACTCCATTACATATACCGCATGACTGATGCTCCCACAATTGCATGTGGGTTTTACCCATTGGACACGTGGCACGCCCTCAAGGACTTGACCCCCAAGGCCTCCAAAATTCTCATGAAAACTTTCAAAAACCTTTTTTTTTTTCAAGTTTCCAACATTGCCATTCGATGCACGCCTACCCAATGACCAACCCTGGAGGGCACCATATGATGAGCACTTCAAGTCCATGCATCCACCTCATCTCGGATTTTTCATCTACAATTGTACAATCAAGTATGGATTTGCAAACCACTCCAGATTTGAACTGACATATCTTCCACACCATAAGTCCATTTGAGAAGCCATCTAGATTGGCTCGCACATCACTTCAAGAAAAACATTCCAAAGAAAAAACCAAGCATTTTGGAAATCTAAAATTTTGATCACAATTGGCCCAATTTGGAGCCCTTTTAGCCTATGAAACCACATAAATCATACGTCCCAGCTATCACTTACCTGCCCAGGACTTTTGTCCCTACTTTAGCACTCTAGTTTGCACTTGTCAGTATACATACCGCTGCTTATTCCCTTTTGTATGATCAACACACTTTAGCTGCACCATCATTGCCCAACCCCCTTGTTCAACATTCATGTTCAACCAAGGAGCTGCTTATTTTCCTATAAGCCACAAAACTAGAAACCATCACGAGAAAACAAAAAAAACCCACTACTTTATGTACAAAGCCCTACTCCTGCTTTCTATTGCCAATTCTCAAGCGTGTTGCCCCACCCCTTGCATAATCTATCCTCCTAGATCAAGCACAAGGCTTTACTCTCTACCATCCATCTACATAAATCTCCAATGGTTCTTTTTCCAAGCACACATCCATCCATGCACACAATAATCCCATAGCACTTTTGCACCTCTTCAAGAAACAATCTGCCTCCTTGACATATCTAGCTATACCAGCACATCATTTGATCCAAAAAACGCGTTTGACCCTCCCTCCCAACCATGTAAAGCAGCACTTCTCTCAAGGGAACCCTGTCTCTGGTGGATAACACACTGTAGTGCTACACTTACAAGCATACCTTTCAACCATGAGTTGCATACCTCTTTAGAAATCTTGACACAGCTTGGGAATCTCCTTCATCTACCATAGAGACCACCTGCTGCATTGGAAACTCTTCCATCATTGGATCCATGCTCACTTTCACCTCCTCTTTGAACTCAATGCCAGCATCATCAAGCATCCTTCTTCATCAACTATCCCTTCAAGATCAATCAGTACTTCTACTTTGCCAACTTCATGTGCTTTCTCTTACACTTCATCTTTAGCCAAAAAAGGTAGATAATCATCCTCTATTGCATTGCTTGGTCTCCCTCCAAAGCCATGCTTGCTTTACCTTACACAACATAACTCCATACCTATTGCACCACTATAGCACACTTCCTAGCAACTTTCACAAGCATAGCCATTAGCATGGCACTGCATAACATCTTCACCTGCATGCCCACTACTGTAGTTCCAAACTTTTCCACTTTAACTTCTTCAAGCATATCCGTTGGCACTTTCTTTAGCTCCTCTAACACAACTTTTACCTCTTTATCCACGTGTAGAAGATCAAATTACTCATACCTTGAGTGGGATGAATTGGTTTCCCATGTTGTATCAACATCCATAGAACTGCTATCATATTCTTCTAGTTCTCCTTCTCCCTCAAGATCAGGAATTTCCTCTACTTTTACCGCTTCAATATCATCTGCAAACTGCACTTTTTGATCCCTAGCACCCACCAATGGAGCTTCACCAAACATACCTAAGTCTGCATGTGCATCTTCTACCCGATTTGGAACCACTTGCATTTTCTCCACAGTTGGAGTTTCCCTAAGTGGTATCTTTGGCATAGAAACCACTCCACCTCTTTGCAACCATAGAATCCTTGTTTCTTCTTGCTCCTCATGACCATACAATCAAGAGTTGTGAGTGTTTCTTAGTTTTTCCACATAAAGTGTGGCTTTAGCTTGAATTGATGTAAGGAATTCTTAAAACAGATACATATGATAGTAGTATTGAATTTTTTCCAAAACCCTAAAAGGAAACTTTTATGTCCTGTTAGGTTACCAAACTAGTGTTAAGTTGTAACTAAAGGATTTTCACTATACTTCTTGTCAAAAATACCAACTTGCTCCCAACTCTGCTTTCACCTCTTTGATATCTTCATCAAGGATAGAAATTTGCTGCCGTAGTAGAACAATGAATGCTTCTAGGGTATTAAATATCCTCCATCAAACTTTTTTCCATGCCCTCTTTACCTTCATATACTAGTAGTTGGTCCTTGTTTTCTTGAATAGAGGCCTTCAAGTCTGTTAGTTTTGACCACCTTGGATGTGACACCGATTTAAGTAGTCTTTGTAGCAATGCCTCTAAATCAAGTAGGTAGTCTGCAGTTGCCCCTCTACTGGCTTGATCTACTTCAATGGAGATATTACTTTCACTTTAATTCATCCAGGCCTTCTCATCTAAATGCATGGCACTTCCAAGGGAGTAAACATTTTTCCTCTTCCATGCCTCAATTTTACAATCAAGCCCAACATTTCTTAGATGTTATCATCTACAGCACTCCTTCCACAAACTGGGCCCATGTACTATATGCCCTAGTGGGTCTTTTTCTGATGCACAACATTTTTGAAAAGCATAGCACCTACCAAACTTGTTGGTCAATTCACCACATGAAATGGGGCCCTAATAAAATTTGGAGAATAGAAATCTAAAGTCTTCCATCAGATGTGGATGTAAATGGTTTAAATCATTTTGTTGTTCTTGTTGTACTTGTACTTGTTCTTGTTCTTGTTGTACTTTGTTGTACTTGTACTTGAAAACAATTCACCACTTCTTGGGTGGCAAGTTTTCATTAGTCAGGTCCTTAGAGAGTTTTCCTTCTAGACTGATGCCATAATCCTCATGTAGGTCCTATGCTATGTATTATACCTTGTTTTTTTGAGGTTATTCCTTCATTTCATTTTTACATGAAATGTGAAACAAATCAAAGAAAATTGTTGAGATATAAATAGAATGTGGAGTGATGCCATACATTACCAAATATTCTACTCTAGAGTACCAAATTTGGTACTATACATTTAATTTCAAATGTCACATCAACTATAGGGATCGAACATGCACCATTTGATCAACACATGCCTGATGTCAATGAATAGTGTACTACGTCTTGACTTGGTGTTAGATTTTGATTCATCATTGTCAAAGAGGAATGAGATCGGTTTGGAGTCAATCACCAACCTTACACTATTTTGCACTAGCCCTTGTGTTGGGACTGGTTTTGTGTGCCGACTCCATTTGTCAGGGGGATGTGATGGAAGCACCTTCGTTGTTGCTTCTAGAAGGGGAGGTCATTTCCTCCTTGCTATTTGCTTTATGTTTGCATGATGCTAAAGGTGACTCTATGATGGTAGCACCTCCCTTGGTCATTGGGGTCCTCATGGTTGGAGAACTGATGTGAGAGAGTAGAGAAGATCTGCTACAATCAAATGTGATGTTGAGCACAGAGAGAGAGAGAGAGAGAGAGAGAGAGAGATGATTGTGAAAGTAAACCAAAAGAGCACACTTTGCTGCTTGAGTTCAAATGTAAGGCAAAAAATTTGGAACCACTAAATCCACTCATGACACCACTACTCTCACACCGGGTGCTTTGGGGGCCCATTATGAAATTGTACAAAACACTCATCTAAAAATACCATTATATCTAAAAAAATAAAAATGCAAACACCTTTTTTCTCATAAATTTCCCTCCAAAGTATTAAATAGGTGAAAAAAATTGGCCCTTTTCTTGTACCACCAACCCTTGCTTTCAATCATGTCCTATCTCACCGCTCTAGGTCATCACCCCATTCATATGACTAAATGGTCTTGGATCATCACAAAAATTAAAGGGAACCTATAGTTGGTCTAAGGAGACAAGCCTACCAAGGTGTTCATCTAACAAGGTGCCACATTCATGATCCATCATATACTAGGTCACAAATTCCTTCTCTTGTATTGCTTAATCATCTCAAGCTACTCGAATTTCCTTTGCTCAAGTGTCTTGTCAAAATTCATGCGGTTTTCTTCATCATATTTCAAACCCTCTTCATCTACTTTGTTCTTTTATTCTACAATCTTCTAGCATCATTCCTCTTGCAATCTCTGGACTTCTTCCATAGATCTTTGTGTTTTCGTGATGGGTATCTTCTCTCTTGGTCTATGCTTGACTCTTACTATTGGAATGCTGATATCTTCTTAGGACCTCATTGTCTTCTTTCTCTACAATCATCTAAAATCTGAATGATGTATTTTTTATGGTTTTATCTCTCTACTCAGCTAAATGTTTGATTTTGTGGCTTCACTAATCTATTATCTTTGCTTTAGAACTCTGGCCTCTTGTTCTTCTTTTGGTTGAAGGCAATGAAGATCCTCCTATCACTCTGACAGAGTGTTTGGATTTGTGAAGTAGATCGAGTTGAGATTCTATAGGTGGTGGTTGTTCAATCATCCCTAGAGCTTGGTAAGAAATCTGTGTCAAAATAGGACTGACATTCATGTATGGACGTCCTACTAGGGTCGCTGCTCTTCAAGCTGGCTTCTACTAGGTTCTCCAAAATGTATTTTCCAAGGTCACATTGGATTATTCTTTGCTTTTCCAACCCCATAGCTATGACTACTACACTGTGGAGATTTGGCTATGTGTATCTAGGGGGCTTCTATACCTTCAGGTATTGTGAGATCAGTCACAAAGGTAGCTCTATTTATGTGTCAATGAGGTCCTTGTATGTTAACTTGTGTCCATGCTACTTGATAAATGCCTTATCATTATCATATGCCTTTGTCTTTAGGAGGAGGAGGTTGTGGTTGTTTTGTGGTAGATGCAGGACTTGGTTGATAAAATCACTTGTGACTCTGACTTTAACCATAGCTCCATCTTTGTCTATTAAGGTTTCTTCTCCGTTGTACTAAATGGAACTCGTCAACTCATGAGCTATCTATAGAGGAGATAGTTGGAGATCCTCAAGAAACCTACACAAAGACCACATAGCAATTCTCTTCAAGGATAACCACACTGCCACTTGCTACAAAGAATAAATAATATTCTAAAAATAAGGACATAATTCAAGAGCAGACCCCTCTTGAGTAAACAAATCTTGTAAGAGATGATGAGAAGTAAGCAAACAAGGCAGCTAAAAATATTGATGAACGTCTACCTAAAGAAAAGACCAACACGAGTGTCAAAAGAAGGATGCAAACCAAGAACAGACTCCTCCAAAATGAAAAGAACTTGAGGAAAATCAAGTTGACCAAGAAAAAGAGGAATCTGAAAAGATTGAATAGTCTCAACCAAAAGAACGAGATGAAAGCACAGCCAACGAGCAACGAGAAAGGAAGGATTTGGAGGCTGGGACTTTGCAACAACAAAACACTCAAGAACAAGGCCTAGTACTATTGCACACTAGAGTGGTAATCAACGATGGTAACCGACTCATCCAGATGGCATAAAGTTGTATTTTTGTTGTCAAAGAGCGGTATCCATGCTATGGGATTGGGATGCTCGAGATGCTCAAGCAAAGGCCCAAGCGGCAAAGGACAAATTATGTTACGATCATTTGCTAATGAGGAGATAGATTCAATCAAGACATGTTTGGTACAAGAAGGAGGAAAGAAGGAGAGAAGCAGTTTTAAGAGAGTGAATATATACTTAAAGGTTAAGCTAAGGGTTGTGGAAGGAGAGGGAGGATTCTAGGACGGGTTCGGGATAGACAAGGAAAGGGGAGAAGCAGGGGGTGCATTTTTAAAAAATATTTTAAGTTGCAAGCTTATTTCAAGGTTATAATAGGCTCTAAGGATTGAGTAAGGTGAGAGTGGGGGAGAAGGAGGAGCATAATTGAGTCCAAGAACTAAAAGGTGAGAGTGGGGGAGAAGGAGGAACATAATTGAGTCCAAGACCTAAACGTTTTTTCTCGGAGGAAGAGAGGGGATGATTAGAGAAGGAGATGTTAGTAACCTTGTGTTCAAGAAAAAAATTGGTAAGGTTTTCTTAAGGTCAAGATCTTAAAGAGGTGAGTATTAGTAAGAAGGAACATAATTGAGTCCAAGACCTAAAAGTTTTTTCTCGGAGGAAGAGAAGGAGATGTTAATAACCTTGTGTTCAATAAAAAATTTGGTAAGGTTTTTTTAAGGTCAAGATCTTAAAGAGGTGAGGATTAGTAAGCGGGAGCCAATATTTACAACATTCTTTTACCCGAGTACGAGGGGTGGGAGAGAAAGGGGAAAACACAAGGAGGAGGGGTCCAAATGTGAGGAAGAAATGGGGTTTGAGAGAGGAGAAAATGGACCCACATGATAGGGTTCTCTATCCCTTCTTTGATCTCCTCCATTGCAATATTTTTGAAGCTCTATGTAGACTATATTTGGGATGTAGAGGTTTGGGCTGGTGGTTAGAGTAGGAGTGTTAAGAGGATAGTTAGTGGCTTTGAGTAAAGAGGGGAAGTTGGAGAGGTTAGTTGAGGAGGGGGAGGGGGAGGGTTTTTTTGGAGTGGCTAGAATGGAGGAATTACAATAAGGGGGGGCGGGGCAAGGGTGGAACACCAAAAGAGAAGATTTGGGTTTCTTAAAAGTTCTCCTAGTAAATTCTTCGTGGGAGGCCTTTGTCAAAAGGAGGGAGTTTCTTGAAGCATTGTCGTGTGTAGTTTTTATGGGAGTCTATTTTTGAAGGAGAGGGCTTTTGGTGGGCAACACCCCCGATCTAGCAAAGACCCAAGGCTTTGACCCTTTTATCTAAGGCTAAGAAATATAAGTGTTCTTAATCTTGTAGGGACGTTGCCATGAGAAACATAACACGTGAGTCCAATCACATTAGCATCTTCCATATGCACAATCTTCTCAAGCAATCACATTGTACAAGGTCTCTACCCTTACACATCCACCATAAACCATCAAAACCATTCCATGACACAATCCAAAACCATAAACCATAATTCAATCTCATCACATGGGTGAGAACTCCACCCAACTCAGGGTGATGCACATCCAATCTTGTAATTTTGTAAAATAACTTAAGCACATATGGTTGCAAAAATTTTGACAGCACAACCATATCCCAAAATAAATATCCATGAGCCACAGTGGCTTCCACAATCAAAATAATAACCCTAGTCCATGAGGGATCTCAGCCTCTGACCATAAACCATATTCCTTAGTGAACCAACTCCCACATTTAGAGTTTGACCTATCCACTGTAATCAAACTGAGCCCACACATCTCCTTGAGACATGAAGTTTTTATCCATAAAATATTCCAACCAACTATGAAACATGGCCTCAAAATCCCATTTTGACAATGTTTAACTATGCATAAGTGATGCACTATGACCGCACCTCACCATCCTAGCACACAAAGCTACTTTTGACCTAGAAGGGTGAAAAGCAGCATACACAAAGTTTTAGTTACACACAATTTCTGTTTGAAATAAAGAAAGCTTTCTTAAATAGTGTATTCCAAAATGTGTGCACAAAACTCTCAATCATATGCAACCATGTGGTTTTGAAATCATCATCTTGTGCATAAATGCCAGGCATTGAATCAAACGAAGTACCCACAATGGTTGATAGATATTTAAGAGAGGGTCTTTGACTTAAACTATCAGCTACAACATTCTCCCTAGGTCCAGGTTGGTATTGAATGTTGGGTTGAAAATGTTGAACGAAGGTATCCCACTTAATATTTCTATCATCTATCAAGGGTTGAGACAATAAATACTTGATAGTGATTAGATCAACACCCATTAAATAGTGTTTCCAAATTTTCAAAGCATGTACAATAGAAATCAACACTTTGTCGTATGTACTAAATTTCTCTTCATGACAATCTAACCTTACGGATTTCAAATGCAAGTGGATGGTTATCTTGCATAAGGACTGCACCAATACCTTTTCCACTAGCATCAATGGCTATGACAAAGAATGGTCTGTACTGGTGCATTTATCAAAGCATTTTTGAGTGCATTAAAGGAACTTTCTTGCAAATTAGACCATTCATAAGGAGAATTTTTCTTTAACAGGAGAGTGAGGTAATGAGATTTGTAAGCAAAGTTACATACAAACTTTCTGTATTAACTGCATAGACCAATAAAAGAACGAAGTTCATGCAAATTTTTGGGTTTAGGCCATGATTGAATGGCTTCAATTTTCTTAGGTTCTACATGTATTCCTTTGCCCGATACAATGTTTCCCAAATATTCAATTTCAGATTGTAAAAATGAACTTTTTTCAGGATTCAGATACAAGTGGTTGTGTGCAAGTAGTTCAAATACACATGTTAAGTGCTCTTTATGTTCTTGTTCAGATTTACTAAATACAAGAATTTCATCAAATAATACAATCACAAAATCTTGATGGTCAATGAAAATTTTGTTCATCATGCGTGTGAATGCGGCTGGTGCATTCGTTAGACCAAATGGCATGACAAGAAATTTATAATGTCACGTTTGTGTTCTGAAAGCGGTTTTGTAGACATCTTGATCAAACATTTTGACTTGGTGATACCCTGGTTTGAGGTCAATTTTGCTAAAGATGTTTGCCCCTTTCAGCTTGTCTAATATATCATCCACTCAAGAAATAGGAAACCTATTCTTGATAGTGATCTTGTTTAAAGTCGTGTAGTCAATACACATACAAAAAGTCCCAGGTTTCTTCTTAGCAAAAAGTATTGGAGCTCCGTATGGTGAACTACTAGGTCTTATAAGTCCTCGATCAAGCAAGTTAGTGATTTGAGTTTGTACCTCCCCGTGTGCATTTGGATTTACACTATAAGGTGCTCTACAAGGAGGTTCACTAACCAGTTTAATATCTATTTTGTGGTCTTCTGGGTGTGAAGGTGGAATTCCATGTGGTAGATCATGCATGAAACAATTCTAAAATTGTGAGAGAAAATCATCATGTGAAGAGTTATGTGAGGTTTTGTTTTCAACTGAAATTTGATTTACCAACACCAAATATGTTTTCCCTTGTTTTTGAATTGCTCTTTTGGCTTGGGTATGAGAGAGAAGTTGAAATTTTTGATGTGCTGGTGCTGTTTGGACAAAGAAATTTTTATTATTATGAGTGAGAGACGTGGTACATATTTTAAAATTAATCAACAGATCAAATTCATGACGAAATGGCATTCACAAGATCATATCAAGACCATGCAATGGTGCTACCAAAAATGTACGTGCTTGTGTAAATTCACCAATGCAAACCTCAACAGTGACTTGGGTTTTGCGATTAAAACGTTGATTATTCAAAACAATTTTGACTTTGTGAGGTAAAGAAATTTCAGAGAGAGAGAGTTGTTGTGCCAATCGTGCAGAAATGAAATCATGGCTACTGCCATCATCTAAAATAATGGTGACACTTCACCCTTGATTGTGCCTTGCACTTTAAACAAAGTGTGAGGAGATATAGGAGTACCTAAAGTTAGTTTGTCATCGTGATCATACTCAAGATCATATCCCTCACCATAATTAGCTTCCACTTCATTGTCGTCAGGATTAGCATCTTCGATGAGGTTAATAGTAGCACCGTTGGGGAAGTTTTTGGTGAAGGATGTTTTGCTTGGATTTCGGGTGACTCTAATTGGATTGGTCATTGGCCAATGCTCTTAGCAGGATCTTTTGGGCACTTATCTGCATAATGACGATACTAAAAACATTTGAAACACTTCACTTTTTTATTACCATTAGAGTTTTGAGCAGGATGTTCATTGGAATAATTTTGGTTGTCTCATTGCTGTGTGTTGTTGTTGTTGTTGCCATAGAGTTGAGAGGTTGTAGCAAATTGTCAAATCTTCATCTCTTGAAAAAGGTATGGCTTTGATGTTTGTTCAAAGCTAGGAGAGAAAGAAGCTCTCTTGTTATGGTTAGTGCTAGCAGTTTGTTTGGTGTGAGAGGCTTGTCCACCTTTCTTCTTCTCCGCATTAAGGGCCAAATTAATCGCCTTTGACAGTGAATCTGGTTCTAGCATATCTACCTTAGCACCAATTTGTAGTGCTAAGCCAGATACATATTTACATTTTAATTTCTAGCGACTAACATGTTCACAATAGCTTGCAATTGAATTAAACAGTTCCAAAAACAATCAGTGTAGCCTTCTATATCTTCATTTTGACCCTGTCAAATTATATCCCACTGGCATCGTGCTTTAGCTTTAAACTGTGTGGACAAAAATTGAGGTAAAAACAACTTTTTGAATGCATGCTAGGTACGTGGTCTTTTACCATGTTGTTTGGTGGCGTTCCACCACAATGCAATGATACTACTGAGATGATTTGATGTACACTTTACAATCTCACGTTCCAAAAATTCTTCATCATGAAAATAGTCGTCTAATTGACTAACCCGTGCTAGCATCTTTAGTGCCATCAAAATCCTTGAAATGCCTTAAATCCTTGAAAGTGAAGGCATTTCTGCTGATTTTGTTTTTCTTGGGTGTGCCGGTGCAGATTCTATGCATGCAAAATGCAATAAAATATCTTCAAGCTCTTGCCTTTGCATACGTTCATACGTGAGAGATTGTTGCAGATTGGCAAGTTGCTCAGCAATACTGGGTGCCTGTGGAAGGTGTGCCATGATTGCGTGCTTTTTTTTCTCTTTTTTTCTTTTGTTTTTGTCTTTTATATATATATATTTACTTTTTTTGTTTTGTCTTTTATTTATTTAAGGCTGTAATATATACGTATATAATGATATGCAGAGTAACGCTTAAGAATTAAAAGTGAAGGAATAAGGAGAAATAAATGGGTACTTAGCTCTTGGATTTCATGATGCCATCCAGTCCAAGTTGTGGAGTACGATGGAAATTTCAAAGTTGGTGTCCAGTTGAACAGGCCCGTGTGCAAGAAATTGGAATTTTTCAGCGTCCGATCTCTCATATCCCCAATAACAATTTAAGAATGTGGTCATCCTTCAGAGATGATAAATTGGTAATGGCTACCTCCAAATTAATGCCTTTGATGTTTTCGGAAAAATAATTTTACTCTTCACGGTAAAATTCAATTTGTAGGTCCGACCTCCGTTATGTCACCCAAATTGTCATCTGGTATTGTTTCGGTGGAATAATGTTGGGTAACAAGGCTCACAATAGTTGAAGACAGTATAACTTGAGGGATCTTGAACAATTTGAGGTGGAAGGAGCTCAAATTTCACAGTGAGTGGTTCTCATGGGACCTCCACCTTTGTACTTTTTGTATGGACTTGGTTGGCCTGCTCTAACTGAAGGCTTATATCAGTGGGTAGGAGATAAATGTAAATCAAATTGGTGGACCGCACTAGGCTTGGTATCTTTGGTTCTTCATGTTGTTGATTTTCTTGTTGTTGCCCTTGTCTTTCTTGCTCCTCCTACTGATAGATATGGTCATCATTTCTATAACATTGTCTTCTTGGGTTTTTATCAAAGGATTCTTCTTCCGTAGTGGTGGTAGTGGTTTGTTGGCAATTAAGTCTTCTCTTGGATCTTAGTTCTCTGAAGGAGGCACTTTCTCCATTTAGGCTCCTACCCTTTTTCTCCTTCTGCTGCTGCTGGTCTCTTTGATGTTGGCCAGTTTGTTCCTAGATTTTGGCCCTCACCATATCCGCTAATCTCATCTTTTTTAATCTTTGGTTTATCTCTTCTTTTCTTAGCAGCTTCCCTTTCTTTTTTCTTCCTTTATTCTTCAGCCTTCTACTTTCTCTCTTGTTCATCCTTAGCTCTTTGCTCTCTTTTCTCCACTCTCTTGGCATATGCAGATGCTTGCTTTCTTTCTTGCATCGTGGGATCTTTTCCTCATCAATCTCTAGTCCAATTGAATCGAAGATGGTTGGCCCCTCATCCCTAATGTACTTTGATTGTGTTGTTTTCTTTGCCCTTGTGGTTCTTGACAAAGTAGAAGGTGTTGCTACCTTCTTTGCCTTGGGTGGACGTACTTTTTTGCCCATTTATTTGAATCTGGGGCATCCTCTAGTGAATCTCATTCTTTGACAAGTTAAGCTACTATCTTTGTCAAAAACGCGGCTCCCCCTATGTGTGGGATGCTAGAATGCTTGGCCCATTTCTTTTTTTTGGTCACTTGGTACATGTCCGTGCTGAGGTACTAGCTTGTGTAGAGTTGATGCTAGATTTTTGTATATCAAAGTGTAGATATTGATGCAATACTCGCATTAGGTGCTCTGTCCTCCTTTCTTTGATGCTACTAAAGGTTGGAAACTTCATTGTGCTGAAGCTCTCATCAGCTTAGCCTTGTGGTTTTACAAGCTCTCCCCTTGGTAGCTTGGTGATTTTTGTTATCACATCTGGGGTGATTCCCACGGTTACCTTCTCTCTGTTTACTTTTGTGAGTGTTGCTGTCATCTTTTCTTTGTCTATCTTTTGGAGAGTTGTGATCATCTCATGAGCACATTTGTAATCAGCTTGAACTATTGGCTTGGATCAGAAGTCCTTGACTCCTAGCCTTGAGATAGCCCTGTCGGAATTTTACGATGTATATGTAATGGTGTTGAAATATTTTGGCATCTGCGGTGCCTTCCATCTTTTACCTTGCTCGTCCTTCCACACACAATTGAAAACTCTAAGACCGTGCTGCACTTGGATGGCCTCATCAAAAAAATAGGCTCTGGACCCTATAATGTGGTCCATGTCGACCTCATAGATTTCTTTCTCTTCCAGCTTGTAGATGCTTCTGTGTCTCATTTTTTTAAGAGTGTCTGATCCTCTGGCAAACAAATGACAAAGTTCCAATTTCTAGCTAGATAATCATCAAATATCAATCATTTGTTGAGTTAGTCCCCTTATAGTTATTTTGGTCAATAACTTGAGTTCAGATTGTCCAATGCTGGCATATGCAGTGCCATTGAGATCCACTTGGGATGAACTTCATCGTGGTCTAGTCCAATCCTTGAAATTTGACGGATGGCAGAAACCGTGGTCGGTGTCAATAGTGCCAAATCTGAGAAATTTTCACATATTTTTTATATTTATCTCTCCTTGATCCCATGCATGCCCTCAAATTAGGCCCAAAAAGTATTTGGACACTTTTTGACTTGGTCTTTTCGGAGTCAAGATAGGAGTTCTGACTTTTGACTTGCCCTTATGATTCCATTTTTGTGTTCTACTCTTCAAGTGGATTCTCTGGACTGACAACATGTTATGACTGTCATTTTTTCTTGGCTCAAAGTGCGCTTTTTAGGTCAAGTGGCAACAACCATGGTATCTATTAATTGTGTCCGTTTTTAAGAAAAGTGGTTCCATTTGATTCCCCTTGGTGTGTAGAGTCTACTGCCACCCTGCATGGTCAATTTGGATCACTGGTTTGGTCAAAACCTATTTTTCTCTCTTGCTTGAAGTCTTGTCTATTAAGCAATCCCTAGTTATGGTTTTGTCGTTGGGTTCAAACCTTTCTTGTAGCTTCCTATGATCATTAATGAGTTTCTGGAGGGTTGTGTTGTAAATTTTGTCCCATGGGCTAGCCGATCTGCTTGTTTTTAAAAAAAACACTAAAAACGCACATTATATGATAATTTGAACCCTAACTTTTTTCTCTTTTCCCTATGGTAATTGGTTCCTTATGGCTAGGTGGAACTTATAGTCCTAAAATTCGAGGCTTTTTCACAAGTTTCATGGTTGCTAGAATTTGAAATCTGTAAATCTCTGTGTGAAAATTCCCTGTTGGTCCAATTTAAGCAAATGAAGTACCTATGGAGTCCTCTTCACTTGTAGAACATGCTGCTATCCATTTTTGCTTCGCATGAGCCCTGTGGTAGCAACCACGGTATGTGTCAAGTGGGGCCATTTTTCACAAAAATCACATGGATGGGTTTCCCATGTCAAGGAGATCTTGTTGGGACCTTGCACCTATAGTTTGGCAACTTGTATTCTGTGCGAGGGAAAAATTTGAGTTCTTGGGTAATTTGGTTGTTCCTTATGAGTTTAAGGTGTCCATCATAGCCTTATTAGGACCCTCTAGAGGTGGACTACCTACTGGTATACTTTTTTCCTTATTTAGTGTTTAGTGGTAGCTACTGCAGTATGTGTTACTTGAAACTACTGTAGACCTGGGTCACATTTTTACCTCCCCATGCTTTGGGGGTTCTCATGATGCCATGTACGTGCAATTTGGACTTCCCTACTTTGTGCAGTGCTCAGATTTCTATGTGAGGTGCCTATGGCCCTGTTTTGTTTGTTTGGTGAGTGGGTTAGTTTTTGACATGCATTCACATGTTCTATAAGTATCATAGAACTCATTGCTAGCTCCGCTTGCCATGGGGATGCTTAATATGTGCATATGAGCTCTCTTAAAGTTGCACATACTTGCTCGCTTGCTCTCTCCTGCAGGGTCGCTATGTGCAAATGACTAGAAAATCCTCTTAAGTTAGTATATGTGCCTAATGCTTCTAGAAACCCATTTTCCTTTCTAATCCCACCATTTCCTATGCATATCTTAAACTTCTAATGAATCGTCAATTTCCATGTTTGGACTTTGCATGCTCCCGATACAACAGGTTTACCTTTCGGGCCACCGTCGTATTTAGGTGAAAATTTGACGTCTTCCATTTGATTCCAAACTTTTTTAGTGAGTCCCTTTTGTTATGGTATTTTGTCATTTGGCTTCAGATTCTCCATTGTTTTTTTGGATTTTTTATTAGTTTTTTTGAAAGAAAATCCCAAAAAGGTACTTATAAATTTATGGTAAATCCCAAAATTTACAAAAAAACTAGGTAGTTGATTCTCGACTTAAGAAAATAACCTTTCTTGCTATGTACAAAGTGTTTAAGCCACCATTGGTCTATTGTTGTGTTTTTTCTCACTTTTTGACCAAAGTTCACCATATAATTAGAAACGAAATACGAAAAGCTTTTATGTTTAGACTATATACAAGACTATGGGGTTCCTTTTGGCCCTGTCGTGACCTAATCTCTCTTTACTTACTTTATCTCTCTTTACTTACTTTGCATGAAAAATCAAATTGCAATAAAGCACAACAAGGTTTAATCCATTGTAAGACAATGCCTAGTAGTATATAAAAATCCTTTCCACTTTTTCCATGAGTTTCGTCATGTCTCCCCCCCCTCACGTGTCTGAGTCCTCCTGGACGAATTGGAAATTATGGGGACAAGTTCGACCAGAAATTATGGGGACAAGGTAGGTGGAGAATATTTCTAGGCACATATAGCTTATGTTGGAGTAGTGCAACATGAGATTTGATAAGAACCTAGAAAAATTTGATAGGATCGGTCGTGTTGATAACTTACTTGGGCTATTTTGGACGCCATACTCGTTGGTTTTGCATCTCCTTTCTTGGCATAGGCTCTTGTGTTGTTGTCACTGGGACCCAAATCCAAAGTTGATTTTTTTGTGCTTGGCACAACTCTTTGGCTACCCAAAATTCCTTTGTTTACTTGGTTGGCTGATTTGTTAAGTGGTTCTTGGTATGATTTCTTGGCCCCTCATAGAGTTTCAAGATATTGCACTTAGGAATTCAAATGAGCTCTCGTGCTTTTTGAGCTCGAACCATCTTCTTTGGCACCTATATTTTGGTGATAGATGTAGGGGTGGTTCGTATGGTCATGTGAGATGGTACTGAAGTGTACGCCCGCTTATGGGTTTTGATTGATTCCTTTGCATATATCTCCTTTTTTCTTGACCCATACCTGCTTTGTTTTGATCTGCTCATTTGGTATCCATCTTTCTCTTTTGTTTGGTATTTGTCTCGTCAGATTGAAGGTGGGTGAAGCTATTGTCACCTTTAATTGGACTATTGGTTGTTTTGGCGACTCTTTGGGACTCCATCACATGTTTCCTGTATGCAAGGGTTGTTTTCCCTTGTCAGTAGTCTTTTCCATTGTTGTTTCTATTTCTACGACTTTAGTCAATGGAACCATTTGACTCTCTGTTTCAGTCTGAATTTGCAGTAGATCAAACTTTCAATCTATCTAAACATTGTACCTCCTTTTCCATGGGTGTCCTAGCAATAGTTTTTGTTGGTTTTGATGGTCTTCTATCACATAAAATCTGTGTGGGTAGACATATTGATTGATTTGAACAAATAAGGTCACCAACCCTAATGCTTTGATCTGATGGTCAATATAGCTTTATATCTTGTGTGATGTGATTTGAAGCTTTGTATCTTGACCAAGGGGTTAATTTTATTTGCGAGTTAATCAATTCGTGTTTTTTTGCTACAGGTGATGCTTTTTCGAGTTTATAGAAGCATGGATTCCAGTCATATGTATGCTCTCTAAGGTGGCGTTGTGGTATGTTAAATAAGTACCGAGGGAAGGAGAGAGAAGAAGGATTAGAAGGAGAGAGAAAAACATACTTGTGAAATAGAGATAGGATCGGGGTGTGAGAGTACCGACAACGAGAGAGAGAGAGAGAGAGAGAGAGAGAGAGAGAGAGAGAGAGTGGGAGATGAGGGGGAGAGAGGAAAGATAGGTTCAAAATGAAAAAAGTCCGGCTAAAGTTTGGGCAAGAAGGTTCTCAAGCCGGTTCAAATTATTTCATTTAGTAACTTGGTATAGAATTGTTTATGTGTTGGTTTAATGTATATATTTTATAAATATCCTACATTTTAATTGAGATGAAAGTGGAGTTAAGTAAAAGTGGAGTTTTGTTGTGAAGAAGGAGGTTGTGTGCACGTTTTCTACTCACATGTGTGTGTGTGTGTGTGTGTGTGTGTGAGAGAGAGAGAGAGAGAGAGAGAGAGAGTGGGAGATGAGGGGGAGAGAGGAAAGATAGGTTCAAAATAAAAAAATTCTGGCTCAAGTTTGGGCAAGAAGGTTCTCAAGCCGGTTCAAATTATTTCATTTAGTATCTTGGTATAGAATTGTTTATGTGTTGGTTTAATTTATATATTTTATAAATATCCCACATTTTAATTGAGATGAAAGTGGAGTTTTGTTGTGAAGAAGGAGGTTGTGTGCACGTTTTCTACTCACGTGTGTGTGTGTGTGTGTGTGTGTGTGTGTGTGTGTGTGTGTGTGTGTGTGTGAGAGAGAGAGAGAGAGAGAGAGAGAGAGAGAGAGAGAGAGAGTTTTCCTGTTCATATGCGTGTGAAAAGGTTCCAAATCTGGGTCCACAAATAATGTTTTCCGAGCCCTTAGAGAGGCAGTTTGTGGTGGTTACTCATTGCACTATTATATGCCTATAGTATTCATAAAAGAATAATAATCATAGTGTTTCCCGAGCCCTTAGAGAGGCAGTTAGTGTTGTCTACTCATTGCACTTTTAGATGCTTATAAATCTTATAGGGGAATAATAATCGTAGTGACAAATCATGCATATTTTATTGCACACCCCACTTTAAAAGTTAGTGGTGGAGTAGTAGACGATTATAATATTCATATTGACAAATCATGCATATATTATTGCACGTTCCAATTTAGCAGATGCTGCGTGGGACCCCTCATGTCACTAACACATGCCACTCTTCCATCACTATCAATGCTTTTTGAGAGCATGGTGCTTTAGCCTATATATAAATGTTACAAGGCAAGCACCATATGCTGCACAAGTGAATCGGAGGTGCTAATCAAGAGAGATTTTTTCATTTTCCCTGTACTTATACAATGCCTATAGGATATGCTAGTACTGGTAATGAGATGGTTGCAAAAATCCATGAAGAGCTTCACAAACTCCCCCCCAACGCACCCCTTGAAGAAAAGAAGACGTTTACACAAAGAGAGCGTGACACAAACAAGGCGATCCGGATGTTCAACCACCTTAATGGCGCTCGCAACACCGGAGACCAGGAACTCAATGATGGCTTTGAGACAATGCGAGAAGCTCTGGGCAAGTGGGAGACATGGGGGTACATAGATAGCTCTCGAAGGGCCGCTTTACAGGCGGAGATTGACCATTTGCTTGTCTGCAAACGCACAATCAACCTGGTCGACATCTCTGGCTCTAATGTGGTAGAAGATTGAGGCAAGATTTAAATAATTATGCACTAAATAATATAGTTAAATAAATATGCACTAGCACATGATAAATTGTACTAGTGTGATGCAAGTTGTACTGTGTATGTGTGTGTGTGTGTGTGTGCAGGTTTGATTCCCTACGTAATCATGTAAACAACTTATTTTAATTATATGATGCTTATTTTAACTATATGATGGTGTTCCACTCTTCAGTGCCTTGGCGAGAATAATTCATATGTCTCTGTCTGACTTATTATTATTGAAGTAGCTGTGATACTTTTAATCGGCCTGGTCTACTAACACATCTTCAAGATCTGTCATAATTTAGGGTATTGTTTATATCTTGTAGCTAAACTAAACCGTCAAATGTAACTACAAGCTGTTTGAAAGCCAAAAATGTAAAGAAAATCTATGTGAGTTTTTTATATAATGCAAGAAAAAGATGAGCATGTCTTTAGTATTTACCCTACTTTTAGTAGAATATACTTTCCTGTCCATGTAGGTGTTGTTGCAAACAAGGATGAATGCCTAATAAGCCAATTTGAAACTAGGAATCTAAAAAATATTGATGGTTGTACTTGTTTGGGCGAAGACCTCAAAGTAATGAAACACGCATAGACTCTTGCATATAAAATAGTAATTAAGAACACTTTACTGAGTTGAAGAACTGCATACATACATAAACACACACGTATAAATAACTATATATATTGTATAAACAAGTACTTAAAAACACTTTACCGAGTTGAAGATCTCCTTACGTACATAAACACACACATATAAATAAATAAATAAAAAGATATTATATATAAAACTATATATATTCTTAGACCGACAGTGTAAAGAAATACTGACAAGCAACTGAAATTTTGACAGCATAACAATGTGAAAAATAAAAATAAAACCATTCCATACTTGCTTCTGTGAAAGCTTGCTTAACTTTTGTTAAGCTTTCCTATTCTATACTTGCTTCCGTGAAGCTTTCCTAACTTTTGTGTATACATGAAACCATGATTATGTTTCTAAACATGAAGAAAAAGCATGATTATATTCACAAGCAATCAAAATTTTGACAGCATAACGGCGTAAAAATACAAACAACAAAATTTTCCATTCCATACTTGCTTCCGTGAAGCTTGACTAACTTTTCTGTATACGTGAAATCATGATTATGTTTTCAAACATGAACAAAAAGCATGATGATATTGATAAGCAATCAAAATTTCGGTAGCATAACGGTATGAAAATTCAAACTAAAAAAATTCCCATTCCATACTTGCTTCCGTGCAGCAATGAATGCTCATGGGAAGAAGAAATAACATAAGCAAAAAATCATATGTTGGTATATTACTTTGGTAAATCCAAAGCTCTCAACAAACTTCTATCTAGTATAATAAATATGAAATCATGGCTGAATTGATAAGGACGATCAACACCAACAACATGTCTTCAGTAATACCAAAAAAGTGGCACCCAAACACCATGGTCACACATCGTTCCATAAAAATCACAAACTAGAAAAAATGATAGATAATACCAATGTTGATGTCAATCAAGGGCAATGTGATCCGAGCTCATATTGTTGCCAATCAGTCTCCTCATCACTATCTGCATCAACTGCTGAAATAGCACGTACACATGGAGCCTTGAAGCGTGAAAGATGTTGATGGAAAACCTCTGGATCACTATCTATGCAGAGACAGTGTCTAGACAACTCAACGCAAACATTGCCCAAGCCACCACATCCAGAAAACATATCAACAATGTAGGTGTGCTCCGCAGTAAATGTCCGCACAAGCCAGCTAAAAAAAGCAAAAAATATGCGTATTTTTACTTTATGTAACATAGTCCAATAACGCATAGTAGGAAGCATATATTCTTACCGAAAGAAGTCAAGGCTACGCTCGGCGGCACCTCTAAGAGCGTGTCCTCCAATGTACTCTCCGTCGACGCGCTCCACCAGTATTCCGGACTTGGCATCGAAAGAGTTGTTGTCCACGCTCTCTCCATCTCATCGATCGTAGATAGGACGTTGACCCTTACGATAAAACAATCCTAGCAATAGTGTTTCCACCTACAAATTACAACTAGAATGTGATCTAATTGAAGAAAACTACAAGCATGCTTTTCAATCAACAAATAAATTTACTTACTCTCTCAATCTCAATGGTCTTTCGCACATAACCATCGGGGATCAAAATAAGGATGGTGTGCATCATTTTGAATCCCATCTCGATGGCATGGCTAGACACAATGCCAAAGTGATCAGTGGAGCTTAGGGTGATGTACCACCCATTGTCTGCCACATACTTTGAAGCTATTACGGCCACTTTCTTACTTAATTTTCGAGAGAATTGATTCCATGGAGGGACCTGCATAATACGCATTGTTAATTTAATTAAAGTTCCAAAACTATCATAGACTGTCCATTGTGGTTTTGAAGGATGCATACCTCGTTCTCTGAAAAATTTTCAACTTTAAAGTTTGTTGGAAAATCCGCAAACAAAAGAGAGGCCACTTCATTGCTCTTTTCCCCATCAACATGGGCTGAATGAAGAAAATCCAAGATCCTGCATACGATCAAATAAATGTATTTCAAACATTCACAACACACACCACACATAGTTAGTCTTTCTTTTCACATGTGTTTACCATTTCTCATCATCGAGAGAAATTTTGTAAACATCTAGCATGTTCCCAATAACGTTCACATCACAATCTATGGAAGGCACTGCATAATCAGAAAATAAAATATTTCATCAAGAATTGTTGAGTAGAAAGAAAGTGACAGCTAGATATCTATACAAGCAAGTTTACCTGTGGAGCCTTGAGCACCTTTTTGGTTCTTTTTGGGAGACTTATTGGGCTTCTTGGATCTAACAAAATCCAATCGTTTCTTTATAGAGGAGATTGTACTATTGTTTACTCTTTTCGAAGAGGTGGCTTTCTTGGAAGCTGAGCCAATCTCCTCAATACCATTTTCATTTCTTTCAAGAACGTGCTCTAAAGCAAACAAAAATATATTTCTCACAAACATAATCTAAATAGTATGAGCACTTTAACAATTTTGTAGTTTTTATAAATGCCAAAAATAACCTTTATATAAGTTCCCTTCATCACGTGGGTAGGTGCCTCGAGTGTAATCTAGCCACCAAGGGCAATACTCAATTTCCCAAGCAATCAAACCATAATCTCTCATCCATAGTGGATACATACACTCCTCACAAGAGAGGTCCCTCCAACTTTCAACAGCAATTGGCAACTTCTCCAACAAAGTTTGATCGTAAAGCTGAATTAGCCATCTACATAAAATGCAGTTAACTTTATTTGAGCTCCTTTCCTAAGTGACTTATTTATTATACAAACTCTAAGTAAAAAATAGAATGACAACCATAAAGATATCAATTGTATTACCTGAATAATACTCTCCTTGAAGATTCCAGAAGCTCTGGAATTTTTTCATCCGACTCTTTTGTGTTGAGCTTACTCCAAAGCTCCACAAAAGCTTTATCAATGTGGTCCCTCAATTGGTGATGAAACCATGCTTCAAAGCCCTCCGGCATTTCTTCAATCATTTTCCCTTTGATCCTCAAGCATTGCTTCAAGATACTTCCCCAATACCACTCTTTACGCAAGTACATTCTAAATTTCATTGCACTAATATAACGCTCAGAAGTAACATCATCTACACGGCAATGCATCAAAGAGTGCAATATTTCCTTTTTCCTATAGAGCAAACAATAAACAAACCATAAATGCATTGATTCATTTGATGATTTCATGTGTATTTTTTATCCAAAAATTATTACCTCTCTGGTGATATTTTAGAAGTTGCCAAAGAGTGGACTTTGTCTCTTGTAAGGCCCACTTGATCCTTTTCTCTTATCCAATTGAAGTTAAATAATAAAGAGAAGAACCCTTGGCCATTGGCGGGGTTGGCAATGGCCAACATCTATGTTATATTAGCACGAGATCAAATCAAATCAATTTTTCAATCAAATATATCAAATTCAAATGACATGTCAACTTACAATTTAGTAGAAATTCAAACATAAACGGGGAGAAGAGAAAGTGTTTACCTTATAAGCTCTTTCTTTGAATATTTTTTCTATTCTTCCTCGAGCAACCATTTCCTTTTCTGGCAGTGAAATTGAGGGATCGTTGATCTCTCGCATCTCTTTGATAAGAGACAAGTCAAAGTCTTCCTTTTGTAGAGCAAATGAAAAAAAAAGTAAGATTTTACAAAATAATGTCAAGCTTTAGAAATTACATAAAAAGTGTACTTTAAGGCAAAAAAATTTACCTTCCATATGAGCATTGCTAATAAAAGAGCAGGAGCGTTGTACCAACTCCCTTTAGATGCCTTCTTCTCACAAGCAAGCTCTACCTCTATCCATCGAATCCAATCTTGGGGAAAGTCTTTCATTAAAGAATCTTTGCTTGCCACAGCCAGTTTTTGGAACAAGAAGATCTCCTGCCCAAAATTTGTGCTCACAGTGGTTCTACCAATCCTAAACCACAATATCTTAAATTAAATGGCAGTAGAATGACATCGATAAAGTAATAGCAATAACGTTCAAAACAACAAATGTGCTTACTCATTTTGAGAGCGCAAAGCTAGCATAAGCTCCCCCTCTGCACTTCTATCAACAAAGACAAATTGACATTTCACAGAACAATGTCTCCACTTTATCATTGAAAATTCTACAACAACAAAAAAGAAAATTAGAAAGCATAGAGTAATACAAGTCAACTTTACATTAAACAAAAAAAAAATCACTTACGTGTTTTTATTAAACGCATCCAAGTTTTCAAACGGTGATTACCATCCCAAACGATAAATTTTTTTCCCCTTAAGTCTTCCCACTCAAGGGGAAGGGAATTATCAAAATCATCGCTTATTTCTCGCCAAATAGGCCCTTCATCTTTGTCTAAGTCGGAAACATAATGTTGATCATGGCCTGGCTTCTTAAATGACACAAGAAATGGAGCTCCAAGCACACTGTATCCAAACATCTCAAACCTTTTCACCAAGCCCTCAGTGCCTGGACCCACCGCTCTAATGGCTTCATTTTCCATCAATCTACAAAGAGGAATTCGAGGAGTTTCCCCACCTCTCTTTACAATAAAACCCTCTACAGTATCCTCTAATATTCGACCATGAACATTCTTTCCAAATACTGTTGGATGATCAGGAGGTTTAGCAACAATTGTTGTTGCTTCAGACACGCTGTGAGCCACCAATTCACCTTGTGTAGCATGAATATCTATGAACACCTCTTCTTCATGCACATCACTCAATATATCCTCTTCTTCATGCACATCACCCAAAATATCTTTATTTCGATGGACATTGGAAGAAGCAATGGAAGATCGTGCATTGGCCCTATGCCCTGTAGTGCCAGATCTTAATGTGTATCCTACTCCTACAAGCAAAAAACAATAAGAACACAAATAGTTTAGTGAGTATGATGAGACAAAAGAAAAGAAAACAAATAGCTTAATGTATTTGAACTTACTTTGAGAGATACCTGTCCTACCACGTTTAGATGGTGTACGAGCCATAATCTATTAACCACAAACAACAAAAATATTCTTAGCAATGACAATACAAATATAAAATTCTAAATTTCGGCAGCATAACGGGTAAAATGCAAACTAAAAAAAAAAACCATTCTCAACTTGCTCATGGCAAGGAAAAATACAAATCCACTTTGACATTTGTATACCTCTTCTCTACAACGATCTGTTCTTACATCATTGTAATTGTTACTGTAAGTGTGTATGAAAGTGTGTTAAAGTGTGTGAATGCAAGTGTTTATATGTGTGTGTGTGTGTGGATGTATGCATGATTGTGTGTGTGAATGTAAGTGTAATGTGTGTGTGTCTTTATGCATGATTGTGTATGTGTTTGTGCTATGTATGCAAGTGTGTTGATGTTGTGAATGCAAGTGTTTATATATGTGTATGTGTGTATGTATGCAAGTGTGTTGATGTTGTGAATGCAAGTGTTTATATATGTGGGTGTATGTATGTATGTATGTGTGTGTATGCAAGTGGATGTGTGCATGATTATGTGTGTGTGAATGTAAGTGTAATATGTGTGTGTATGCAAGTGTGTTGATGTTGTGAATAAAAGTGTTTATATATGTGTATGTGTGTATATGCTTGACAATACAAATATAAAATTCTAAATTTCGGCAGCATAACGGTGTAAAATGCAAATTACAAAAAAAACCATTCTCAACTTGCTCATGGCAAGGAAAAATACAAATCCACTTTGACATTTGTATACCTCTTCTCTACAACGACCTGTTCTTACATCATTGTAATTGTTACTCTAAGTGTGTTTAATATGTGTGTATGCAAGTGTGTTGATGTGTGTGACTGCAAGTGTTTAGATGTGTGTGTGTGTGCAAGTGTTTTTGATGTGTGTGTATCACTGTGTGTGTGTGAGTGTGTGTGTGTGTGTGTGTGTGTGCTTACCTGAACACGCTCGCCTGATCCACCGGAGGAGGTCCAATGGAAGCTCCATTGGAGCTCTTCCATGCCTTGAAAGGCATGGTGAGAAAGCAGCGCGCGTTGCCTTCTCACCATGCCTTTCAAGGCATGGGGAAGCTCCAATAGGAGCTCCATTGGACCTCCTCCAGTGGATCGGGCGAGCGTGCGCAGGTAAGCGCACACACACACACACACACACACACACACACACACACACTCACACACACACATCATTTGATATAAAATCTACACACACACACACACACACACAGTACCTTGTTTTCTCTTGCTCCTTCTTCTTCGCAGCAAAACTCCACTTTCTCTTCACTCCACTTTCATCTCCTTCTTCAGAGAAAAACTTCACTTTCACTTCACTCCACTTCAATCTCAATTAAAACTCCATTTAAACTTCACTCCACTTTCATCTCAACTATTTTTTTTTTCACACACACCATATATTACAAAAATGATATTGTGGTATAAACACTCACACACACACACATTCATTTATATATATATATATATATATATATATCTATATATGTATACACACACACAAAGATATACACAAAATGGATTCATATATATAGTTTTACTAAAAAAATACTATGTTTTTTACACACACACACACACACAACCATATATTTAAAAAAATGATTGTATGTGTTTGTGTGTATAAAAAACGTAGCATTCTTAAAGTTAAGTCATGCACGCACACACACACACACACACACAAAATGTAAAAACTATGTGCACAGTTAAATATCTTATGTGCACATACACTCAACTTAAATATCTTAACTTAAAAAAATGCACATACACTCAACTTAAAAATATCTTAACTTAAACTATGTGCACATACACTTAACTTAAATATCTTAACTTAATAAAATGCTACGTTGTTTACACACACCCACAAAATCATTTATACACACACACAGTAATGTATATAACTTAACTAAAATAATTATATATACACACTACCAAAAACACACACACACATATATATAAAATGGCAAGATGGAATCATATATATAACTTAACTAAAAAAATTCCTACGTTTTTTATACAAAGTCAGTCATATAGAATGTTACGTTTTTATACACACACTCCCACAATCATATATATATATATATATATATATATATATATATATATATATATATATATATATATATATATATATATATATATATACACACACACACACACACACATACACAAAAGATGAAGACACTATTAGACTGCATTAAATGCAGTCCTTGAACCACCATTTAGAAATTAAATGGCCCCTTAAATTTGATGACATATTCCACTGCACATACATTCAGAACCGTCATATATTAAATGCACTTTTTCAATTATGATTTTCATTATTCTTTGAGCCGTCACAAGATCTTACACAACTGTCTTTTTGTCTACCTACCAATCTTTCACTTTCATTAACCTTCACATCTTTCATTAACTTTCACCAGTTTCATTAACGTTAACTTTATCTTTAACTTTCATTAACCTTCACCACCTTCACTTAATCCACCACAGTTTTCTCGCATCTCCACCCTGTAATCTGTTGCTTGAGAGAATATGTCCAACATGAAAGTAACAATAACTTGGAAGGTTGGTGGTCAAATAGTCAACCGCGACATTCAGTTGAAGGGAAACTCATTGTTGCTTAGTGCTTACTATTTGCAGAGTTTGCTACCTCCATCTTGCCATTTTCAGTCACTATCTGCTCTTATTGAAAGTGATTGTGGCCTAACAAAAGTCTTGCTGCAACCACAGTGGGATATAGAAGGTCATCAGCATTTCTTAATAGATGGCTCTTTTTCGAGCTTGTTTGAGATGCTTCATTCAGACACATTTATACAGGTATCTGACAATGAGAAAAGAAATGACAAAGAGATATCTGAAGATGTTTTAAGCATTGTGCATCTTGAAAGTAGTGGTGACGATATAGGACAGCTCAAAACTCATTCAATCGTCATTTGGATTCAACAAAATCCAGGGGCAAAAAAGTTAAATGTTCTGTTAACATTATGTGGAGCTCCTTTGCAAGTTGCTGAACTTCCACAACATTATGATGGAAATTTGTGTTTTGAGTTACCTGCGACTCAGGATAAAACAAAACGAATGACAGGGATGGAACAACGCTTTGATGGTCACTTGTGGACTCGCCCATCTGTGACAACCATGGCAATAGCATGCACAATTCGTCTAAGCCACTGTTTGGGATTCATGCAGTGTAATTATTCAACGTGTCCTCATTATATTAAGGAACAAGAATTCAATAGTAGAGATTTTCATGGATATTTGGACAGACAGGTGAAAAAGGACTACCTTGCAATGGAAGAGAATACAACAATAACTTGTCATTATTGTCAGAAGGTTGTTACTTGTGTTGTTGCTTGTCCCTGTAAAATCTATTATGTTTTGCCTAGAGATGGTACAATGTCGTGACTGGCAATACATGTTGGTAAACATTGTCATAATGTAAAGGCAGGTACCTCTAGGGCTGCTATTTCAAGAGTGTGGAAACTGGTAGGTGCAGTACTAAAAATAGAAAAGGGTGGCCCAAGAAAAATTCAAATGTTGGTGGCTCAACAACTTGTTCTTCACTCCTTGATTGGTGAGGAAGCTGAAGCTACATCCGATGTACAATTCAATGATTTTTTGGAAGAAATGATGCCACTGGTTCAAACCAAAGGGTAAGAAAACTCAATTTGGTTCTTTGAATTTGTTAATTTTTTAACTATTATAAATTTAGCCTTCTTGTGATGCATCGTGTAGGTTTTCTTCAATTGTTTCAAAGGAGAGAAAGAGTCAAGGTGTTGTTATTGGGGATGGATATGATAATATTTTATTGCTTCAAAAAAAGTGCATGTTTCCTTTTTTTCATGGGAGTAGATTTCCTGGACAGGGTGAAGAGGATGACAAGTGCTTCCTATTTAAAATGTCCACTAAAGGACCAGGTTCTGGGATTGATCTAGTAAATCGGATGAAAAGAACTGAAACTGGTGACTTGAGAAATGCGTGGGTACATTTTGATTTTACCCATAGAATAGATGGATGGGCAACAATGTCATGCTCAGTTTATGATCCAAGGTAATCTTTAAGTATTTAAATATCTCGTATTTTTTTATCATTAAATAAAAGAAGATGTGTGAAAATGTTTATGTTGAATATCTTGCAGCATACGATCACTACAAATAATTGCTATATGTGAAACTAAAGAGGAGGATGCAAAGACTCAAGTTATTTTTTGGGAGAGCCTTAATTCAACAATGGAAAAGTACGGACATGGTACAGCTGACTTTGCAGGTTTTATGTCTGATGAAGCTGGTGCAAATTGGAATGCTATTCGAACAGTCTTCAATGGCGGGCCAGATAATATCATGGAGGGACGTGAACGATCATGCCTATTTCATTGGGAGCAGAGTCTCCACAAATATGCTAAAAAGTGGAAACCTCAACATCTAACAAATCAACACATTGATATGTGTGAGGACTGGAGAGCTTGTAAGACCATTGTGCTTGCATCTCAAAAGGCACTTTCAATTCAAAAGTGGTGGAGACAACATCTATCTACAGAGAGCATCACAAGAGTGAGCAGATGGTTTAAATGGTGGGAGCAACGAATTTCACACTGGGGAGGAATTGGAACAGATGTAAGTACCTTTATGACAATCTATATTTTTAGAAAAAATTCTTTTCATACATGAAATTTATAAATTTTAATTCATGTTTTTTTGCATTTCATAGGGTGGTCTAAGTCCGTGGGAGCGGGCACAAATTCCCAATGTTAATTTATCAGAAAGTGTACATGCCAGTTGGTTAGCAGGTGAAGGTGGAAAGGGAAAAATATCCTTGTATGATGCATGTGTAGCAGATGTTATAAACTCATATATTCAATGTGCAAAGCGTTTGGGATATACTACTGGGCGTTATATAGGAACGGGTCCCACAACGGAGACCTTGCTTTCTCGAGTTGAATCTCAGCAAACTCCAACTCCAACCAACGTGGCCCCTCTATTACACGAGGCTGTTGCAGGGACTCCCATGTATGCGCAACCAATTTTGCATGGAGACAAAGAAACGGTACAACGCAAAAATAGGGGCAGAACAGGAACAAGTAGCTCCCATCAGCCGGAATATGTCATGGAATCTAAGCAACGAAACCATCGCGGTTGACCAAAAAAAATCAAGTTTGATACCCAAGGACCAGGTATTTCTAACATTCCGCTGCAAATTAGTGACAGTGATGATGATATTGGATCTCAAAAAGAAACAACCACACCTTTGTCATCTAAAACAAACAATGTGTTTGAGAGTGATGTGCCACGCACTCAGTGGGCCCTTAGGAGAATGCCCATTCAAAGTCAAAGAAAATGTTTTGGAACAGTAGGGAGAAAAAATTGTGACAATATCTTGCATAGTCGCTCAATTGGTCTTGTTGCTCCATGTATATGGTCCGAAAGAATGTTCAAGGGTAAAACAATCGAGCAATGGTTATGGTTTTGTAATCGTGATATTTTGCATACCCAATCAATCAAAAGACAAGTCAAAGATTTACCTCCTGCTCCAAATGTTTGGCCAGTAGCAAGAGGGACAGATATCTCCACACAGGAACTTGCCGCGCTGCATCAGAGTGGATTTCGGATAGAGAATTCAATGGTAAATCCACAACCTCTTGCTGGCGACTGCAAAGAAGGTGGTGGTAGCTCGAGGAAGAAAAAGTGGAGGCATGGAATTTCTAAAGAGGCCATGAAGAAATTGGAAGCATGTAATAGTATGACAATTATATTTTTGGATGAAGTGAAAAGGTCTCAAGAGCATGTAATTTTCCGAGTTCTCACTGAAAATAGTTATGAGATTCATATAAAACAGAGTCCAGCATACACGTGTCCGGATTTTCAGAAGCGAGAGAATACCAACAAATCCTTTTTGGCATGCAAACATATGTACTATGTGTACACAAAAGTGCTCGGACTTGAACCTAAGGAGCACATGATTATTCATCAGCCAACCCTCTCACCAATGGACATCGCTTTTATTCTTGGACAACCAAGGATGATTTCTCCCTCCATTTAATTACAACTGGTTTGGTATGCTTCTTTCACTCAACTAGAATATTGATCTATGATATGAAAGTGTTTTTCTGTATTTATTTTGGTTTATTATACTTGTGATTATTTATCTTGAAAAAACATTGTTTATGCAGCAAAGGATTTCAAATTTCAAGCAAAAGATATGAAGCATCTTGCAAGCTATTTGGGAGCAAATTACTTGCCTTTTAGAGTGACCATTACATTTATGGCGACTATCCTTTTTTGTACTCTAATTTTGATCTTATCCTGTGGTAGTTTTGCGAATGTACTTACATCCTCAAACTTATGTTGTTTCAAAAAGCAATTGCTTGGGAAAAATAGTATTGTCTCTATCTGGCATTATTTTTTACTTCATCACATTTATATATGCTATGGATTATATTTAACTCTGAAATTAGTGTTGTCTCTATTCTGCATGATTTTTTACTTTATCGCATGTTTATATGCTGTGGATTATTTGACTCTGATCACATGCGTTGCGAGCATATTTGACTCTAATGGCATGAGTTGTGAAATGGTGATTTTATTTGTTTACATTTTTTTCGTCGTTATGCCCTCTCGGTCTCTCTCTCTCTCTTTCTCTGCGTAGTGATATACAACTCTATGATTTTACTTTCTCTCTCTAGAAGAGAAGTCACTCTCTCTCTCTCTCAAGGATTTATGATCTCTTCTTCCAATGGTAACTCGCATAAATACTATCTCTCTAGAATTTATACTTTCTCTCTCCGTCAACCACACATATATGGAGTCTTATGACGATTGAAAATTACATTAAATAGATACTTTATGCTATGACACATATTTGGTTAAAAAAACTCTAAAGATTGCTAAAATTGTCAAAAAAACTTGAAATGAAAAACTCGCAAACGTTAAATCCCCTTGACCAAGCTGTGTATATAATCTAAGGGAAATGACATTTTCCTGTATCGAGTAGAGTGGTAGTTTTGACATCTTGACCTTGATTACTGGATCCACTCTATATTCTGTGAATTCTTTGATGGAAATAGCGTTGATTCGCAATGATCTTCCATCTTGTTGCTGTTTTTGTAGAATCCATCTTTAAGACATTCATTCTTTAGATTCTATTTGTGCTTCTTCAACAATCCTTTCCTTTTTTTTTTGTCATTGTTTTTCACTAGGAATCCGTTGTAGCATCTAAATGCAACTTTCCAATGATGAGAGTTACACACACTGAATATCGAGGACATGCTAAACTACCTCAGTTGTGTACCCCATCTCTTCAGCAAATGCCCAACTTGATAGATAACTCTGATGAGATAAATTTTTCCTTTGCAACTAGATCAAAAAGGAAATAAGAGTTGTTTGAACCTTGACCCCAAACTCTTATAGCTCACGCGCATCAGAATTCGCCTATCCCCCACCATATTTGGTACTAACTTGGCCATGGGTTTGGGCTTCTTTCCTTTCCTGTCCTTTTTGTCATCTGAGTTAGCAAGCCTCTTCTTTGGACAATTCATAACAAAGTGACCAGGTTGTTCACAAATGAAACATTTACCCTTAGCCATTAAATCCTTCTTTTCCTCAAAAGACTTACACACAAAAGGCTTCTTTTGTTTCTTGGCCTGTCCTCTAGATGTTTCGGTTGAGTCTTTAGCTTTCTTTTCTTTTCTTGAACCCTGAGAAGCTTAAAGAGTCACTTTTGCAAAGGGCCTCTTTGCTGAGTTTTTCTTTGATTGACCCCCTTTCACAATGATACTTCTTGAGCATGTATCCTCTAATCAAGTTAGGCATTTCTTCTCCGTCTAATGTCGCAATCTTGACGGCCCCACTTGGTGACAATTTGTTTTATCACAAAGGGTCCCATCCCTCGCTTTTTGAGTTTTTTAGCATGTTGTTTTACGGTATTTACCAAGAAGTAGTCCCGATTTATTTGACCGTACATGCTTGTCAAAGAACTCTTTTTGGCGTCTTTTCTAGGCATAGATAGATGCTACTGCTTGAAGGTGTAGCTCATCTAGCTTTTCCAAATCATATAATCTTGAAGTCAATTCATGACCTGTCCACTCCAATTGCTTAATTACTCTCAAGGTTGGGATTAAGAATTCAATTGGTAGAATGACATTAAGACCAAACACCATATTGTAGTGTGTCGCTCCAATGGATGTATTGTAGGCCACTCTATACCCATAAACCAAAACATAATTTTTGGTCCCAATTCATTCGTGAATCTGTCACAATTTTTCCTATACTGTGCAAAGTGTTTTATTAGTAGCTTCGCCCTATCTACTGGCTTGTGGGTGATATGGGAAAATTTTTATGAATAATCATGAATTTGTCAATACGATTTTCAATAACTTCATTTATGAAATGTGTGCCTCTATCACTGACAATTTCTATGGATAATCTATATCTTACAAAGACATTTTCATATAGAAACTGTGCAATGGTTCTGACAGATGCTTTCTGTGTGGTTTTTGCTTCATCTCATTTTGTGAGGTAGTATGTGGTGATGATCATATATTGGGCATGGGATTTCTAAGCGAATGGTGAGATTGGTCACACAAAATCTAGACCCCACTTAGCAACTGCTCTCAGTCCCATCATCGGCCGTAGTGGCATCTCATCTCTCTTTATAGGTACCTTGGTACACTAGAAATCATCACATCGCTTAACATATTCATACACATCCATGTGTAATGTAGGCCACCATATTCCTGTAGTAGTTAAGACAATTTTAGATGTCTTATCTCCTGAAATGGCCTTTGCTAATTTCTTTGTGTGCTTGCTCTAAGATAGGCAAATATTATTTTTTGATTGCAAGTTTTTTGAGTTGGTTATCCTTATCTCTCTTGTAGAGTTGATTTTCAATTAGCATGAAGTCTTGATCTTCCAACTCAATGGCTCTTTGTTTGGCTCTTGTGACATTTTTATGGAATGTCCTCATTGTTTTCAGGTAATAAATAATATATTTACTCCATTTAAGTGCAACTGCTACCTAAAACAATGTGGCCTATTCCATTGGTGGATTGCTCCTTCATGTAGCACAATTTAGAACAAAACTCTGTTCATCCACATGCATATCAAGCCAATACACTCCTAGTTGCTTTAAAAATTGGTGTGTCTTCTTTTGAGAACAATCAAAGTCTACGTCATGTACATGGGCTTCTATGAGATAGAATCCATATCTTATGGACTAATGGATAGTCGCAGTATTCTGTCGGAGCCTAGGTGGTACAATAATCCTTCTAAAAGCAAAAAGTTTTTTGCTTGCCTGATCATTTGTTGCGTATGGGTTTGTTTAGTCTTATCAAACTTGCCATTGTAAATCAAAAGAGCGACTATCTCTTGAGACCACTTAGGAACCATTTTGATGTTGAAGAGATAAGCATAGGGTAGTTTTGAGAGCATGGCTCGGAATAGCTTTTCAAGTACTACCTTCTGGAAGGCTTTGGCCTTTAAAAAAAGTTTGAGATTTTTCCATATGGCCAATCTTCAAGACATTAGTAATTTTCAATTGGCTCTAAAGTCTCAAACTCTATAATATGGTGTTTATTGGTCTTCTACCATGATATTCAATTGGTTTTGTCCTGAGAATCCGTCTAAAAATGAGTAGGCTTGTTAGCGAGTCACTCGTTCAAGCACATGTTCCGTGATTGGTAAGGGTGATTATCCCTTATTGTTGCAGCATTCACTTTTTTGAGATTCACACATACACGTAATTTCCCATTTTTCTTGGGGATAACCGCAATGGGTGACACCCAATGAGTGTGTTCAATCTCATAAACAAATTTTGCCTCTCTAAGCTTATCAATCTCCTCTATAATTTGTTTGGTTTAAGGACGTTGTCAACAGGGTTTGGCAGTAGGCTTCAGGGGAATTGTGTGTCGACATATCAATGGATCCACTCCCTTGAGGTCTTTGTATGACCATACAAAAACATCTTTATACTCCTTGAGGATTTGGATGAGAAGCTCTCCTTCTTCTATTCTCAAATCCTTTGCTATGTAGACTGGTCTTACAGCCTCTCTAGGTTCCGCTAGGTGTATTCGTTTTTCTTTTTTTGGGCCATCATAAGATTCATTTCCTTTTTTCTCCCTTATTGCTTGAGTCATTACTATTTTTCTATCCTGGATAGTGAATTTTTGATGGTGGGAAGGGACATCCATATGTTTCTTTTCAAAGCTCTCTCCTTCCTCACTCTCTATCTCCGTTGTTCATACTTCCTTCAACATTCTCTTGATCAGTCATTGGTATTTCTTTTTAAGCTCGACCTTGGTCTATTTTGGTTCTTCAAACTCATCCATTGCTGGTTCTTTTTGTTTCTTGTTTTGTTTCCTTTTCAATATTTTGAGCTTTCTTCCTCAAGCTCCTAATACCCTCTTTTCTTTTGTGTCCTGTGTTATGAGCTGGCTTGAGATTTTGTCTTTTACACGATCTTTTGCCTTTACAAGCATCAGGACTCTTGTTTTACCTTTTACTTTTGGCATTTGATTTTCTTTGGCCATGTTTAAGGCTCTTTTCTTTGTATAATGTTGTTGCCACTTAGGTTTTTAATTTGGAAAGTCATAAAACCCAACATCCGTTATGGTTTCTTCTTGGTCACTAGGGTTGTTAGAGCATTCATCATCTACGTTATCATACTAGACATGCTTTGGCAAGTTGTAAAGCAACCCTTCCTCTCCATCCTCATCATGTTTTCTTATTTTGGGTTCATTTGAGGCTTGAATCTCACCCTGTTCCTCAACTACGTTGACCATGTAATGTTGGGGTAAAGGCAGTCTGCCTTTTGCCCGGACCGGACGTTCAATGTTCGGCCACCCATTGTGTATACACACTTCCTTATTCTTTCTGTACATAAGAATAAGGAGCACCTCACTCATACTTGTGAGTCACTTGCTAGAGGTTTCTCCACCCACACGGTCTCTTGCTTCTCCCGTTCCTTGCACGCACCGCACCGCGCATGCACGCAAGCATCCACGCACACGTGCACTCACAAGTGGTATCAGATCACAGTAGAGATGAACGGCATGCGTGATGGCTTCCCGACAAGTCGGAAGCATGGAGCTGGATCTTGAGCTTGGTGACAAAGCATCGACTGGGAGTGGAAACGGATCGGAGTAGATCCGATTGATCTCGGACCCCGCGGTGCGTGAATTCATTCTTGGGCTTTGTGGTATCTTGAGAGAGAATCAATGGGCATCTTTGAAGAAACAGAGATATATAGACTCAGAAACTAGCAAGAGAGGGAATTGGAGCTTGAAGAATGAAGATTGTAGAGCTGAAGACTCGGGGCTGAGACAAGTGTGGAGCTCCTTTCCACTAGAACGTCGTACCAGGGAGCAACTGACAACACACACACAATCTCTAGAGGGAATTGAAGCAAAGGGGGAATAAAATTCATACATAGTCAATAGGGCGCAGCCAAACCAATATCAACATTGCAAAGCTTGGAATCGATTGGCATAAAAAATGAGAGCTTGCAAAATCGAGAAGCGGGGTGAGAGCATTGTGAGCAAGGCAAAGCTAAAGGTCTTGAATCTTTGGAGAGATTTTGGAGCCTCAACAAGGAAAGCTTCAGGTTTGAAGGGCGGAGCCGGGCAGCAAGCAATTGGGGAGCAGAAGAATTGAGTTGTGAAGAGGGAGAGGCGATTCAGGCATCACTGATGTGGTGGGGTGTCCACATACAAGTGAGCAGGCAGCAGCGAGTCGGCTTGCAGGCTCGTCAAAGTTTGTCAAATCGACAAATTTTGAAAGTGAAGTTTAATTTATTTTTTTTAGCTTACACCACACCCTTTGTGTGCAAGAGTGGGTCCCCCCCCCAGACTCATTTACATGAGCTAAACCGACCCCAATTTTTTGACCACGCTCTCACGCACACTCAAAAAGGCTTACAGCTTGAGAGAGAGCTGACAAAGTGAGTGAGTGAGTGAGTGAGTGAGAGGTAGAGAGAGAGCCCTCTCTTTTGGCGTGCACTCACACGCACACACATATGCGTTTGCGGTGTTTGTGAGCCTCAACAAGTAAGCTCGGACATCACCTGTCATCGGCCCATTTCCTTGGCGTTCTCCTCGGCATCAAAGACTCTTGCCCGGTGGTGGGAGGCGGCATTGACATTGGTTTCAACACCGATTTTGATGTTTTTCTCGGCATTTCTCCGCCACGACTTTGAGCATCGGCTATTGGCATCAATTTATGACACTAATTTAGCGGCTCGGCTTTAGCGATTCTTCTCGACATTTTTTGTTGGCTTGGCATCGGCCTTGAGCTCAACAGTTAGCCATTCCGATATTGGTTTTGATACCGATTAGGGGGCTACTCAGCTAGCGCACTTCCGCTTGGTGGCGGAAGACGACATGGACGATAATTTTCTTACTTCGACGCTTGTCTCCAATTTTGGCTCCGATGACACATACCAGTAGATACGGCTCTGAGGGACCATTCTAGAGCGGATTTTTCCTTAAGCACACACATCTTTTTGGCAGGTTTTTTTGGTTGATGTGTTTACCAATCGATGAGGTAGTAGTTGCTAGTTTTTCAGAGCGATTTTGCTCACAGGTTGCAGTGTAGCTTGTGTGGAGTATTGGAGAGCAGTTTTTAAATGGTCGTGTGTATTTTAATGCTATGTATGCTTCTATGGATACATCTTGAGCTAGCCATAGCTCGTAGGTAGCAGGTTTATAGGTTTGCAATATTTTTGGACAGGTACAAGTCCATAGAGCCACTCGGTTAGGAGTGAGCTGGTTTGCCAAGCTTTTGGCATTACATGTAGACCACTTGTGGATCTGTTTACTGAGACACTGAGTGTCTGTTCTTTATGCAATTTGGTGAGACTTTTTTTGAGTTTTTTCTTAGTTTCTAGGGGAAACTCTATCGGATTTTTCCCATGATTTCTCGCCATGGTTTATGCGTATCTGTAGTTTGCTCTCTGATGGTTTAGTGGTCAAGCTAGACTCCCACTTTGACAGTGATCGAGTGTTTACTCTCACTTTGATAGATTTTGATAGGTTTTGTCAATTTGGACACGATTTGGTGTTCTTGTACCCACTCTCGTAGGAGTGAGGAGTACGTATGCCTCTATGGATACAGATTTTGCTAGTCACAGGTTTCACAAAATTTTGTAGCTTTTTGAAGTCAGTTTCTCTTGTGGGATGCATTTTGAGTTAGTTTTCTCTCTATTTTCGCATATGGTTATGTGCTTTACGCTCGGTTGAGCAATTTGTCCCAGTTTATGCTTGCAGAGTTTACAGATTGTGGAGTTGGTTTATTCATATGTGAGCGTTAGTTTTGATGTGTTTGATCATGCTTTTGAGCACTGTGTAGTGGGCGAGTTACCTCCCACTTTGTTGCCAATTTTTGGCATGATTTATGGTTGAGACTGTACTTGAGGTTTTGCTCAGTTTACAGGGGAGATTCTGCCAGATTTCTCACCATACTTTGGTTCTTAGCCATTAACTCATGACACTTCTCCATGTTGGTTGCTAGATGAGGACGCAGTTTTCCATGTCACACCACGTCGTGACTTGTTTAGCTGCTTCTCTAGTGGGAATTTTGGTTGTCTAGACTTGGCCAATGGTTTGGCGTTTGACATAGAGGATGCAGGAGATGTTTGTTTGTCTTTGCTCAGCGGTGCATCATACACGCTACGGCATGTGCGCTATGTTCCTCAGTTGAGACAAAGCTTGATCTCAGTGAGACAGTTGGAAACTTTTGGTTGTCAGATACTGATCAAAGAGCAATCTTTCTAGATTATGGCTCACTAGTGATTGCCAAAGGAGCCCGCAACACCCTGGTATATCCTATGCATGTGTCTGAGGTTTGAGACGGTGTAATCTTGGTTTTTTTACTAGCATGCTTTGAGCAAGAGACAAGACGTGTCTCTTTTGCAGGTGAGCTCCACCATGCTCATGAGATAGAGCATTTTACTGTGCAGGACGTGCCAGTAGACTTTGTAGAGACACAGGTAGAGTGACAGTGCTCTAGTGAGACAGAGCAAGTGTTGTCAGACTTTGTACAGGCAGAGGTAGAGCATGTTTGCTCCCTAGAGACATAGACAGAGTTCACAAATATGGATTTTTTTATATGATCATGTTAGAGGCTGATGAGTTGGTGCTAGGACGCACAATTTTGTCTATGAGTGACAGGGATGCAGGTTGTCTAGTGTCGATGTTGACACATCCATACATGATGGATAGTCATGATGATGCAGTGATTGCAGATAGCGCATGGGAGGCATGAAAAGGGTGCATTTAAATGAATGATGCAAAACCAATCCATGGCAGTATATTTGTGCTTTTTAAGTACCCTAGGGGGTAGATTGGCTTATAAGGGGCAAAAAAATGCTTGGCCACAAGGGCGCGCAAATAACCCATCCAAAACTGATGGATGGGCCATTTGCGCGCCCTTGTGGCCAGGCCTTTTTCTGCCCTTTTTAGGCTTATCTACCCCCAAGGGTACTTCAAATGCACAAATTTACTAAAACCTATTGGTTTTGCATCAATATTTTACATGGATCCTTGTGGACACCTTTTTTTGGTCATTTCAAGCTTTGAATTCCTTATAGGATATCAAAACAAATAACATATTGTGAAACCAAGTGTCTATGCAACATTAATTTGGATTTTTCAAATGTCCAATGTAATTGGACTTTTTGGTGGAGGGGTGTACTAGGTAGAGCTAAAGCAGGTGATAGTGTGCTGGAAAATTCATTTCATAATTGATTTCAGCTTTTCTAGTGTCCTTAAGTCTGAACATATGCTGGAATTGCCATATGAAAAGGGTGCATTTAAATGAATGATGCAAAATCAATCCATTGCAGTATATTTGTGCTTTTTAAGTACCCTAGGGTGTAGATTGGCTTATAAGGGGCAAAAAAATGCCTAGCCACAAGGGCACGCAAATAGCCCATCCAAAACTGATGGATGGGCCATTTGCGCGCCCTTGTGGCCAGGCCTTTTTCTGCCCCTTTTAGGCTTATCTACCCCCAAGGGTACTTAAAATGCACAAATTTACTAAAACCTATTTGTTTTGCATCAATATTTTACATGGATCCTTGTGGACACCTTTTTTTGGTCATTTCAAGCTTTGAATTCCTTATGGGATATCAAAACAAATAACATATTGTGAAACCAAGTGTCTATGCAACATTAATTTGGATTTTTCAAATGTCCAATGCAATTGGACTTTTTGGTGGAGGGGTGTACTAGGTAGAGCTAAAGCAGGTGATAGTGTGCTGGAAAATTCATTTCATAATTGATTTCAGCTTTTCTAGTGTCCTTGAGTCTGAACATATGCTGGAATTGCCATAAAAAGGGTGCATTTAAATGAATGATGCAAAACCAATCCATTGCAGTATATTTGTGCTTTTTTAAGTACCCTAGGGGGTAGATTGGCTTATAAGGGGCAAAAAAATGCCTGGCCACAAGGGCGCACAAATGGGCCATTTGCGCGCCCTTGTGGCCAGGCATTTTTTTGCCCCTTATAGGCTAATCTACCCCCTAGGGTACTTAAACAACACAAATATACTGAAATTGACTGCAATTACATATAGAACTTGAAATAACAAAGTCACCAATCAAAAAACAATTCATATCACCAATTGAAACAATTTTCAAGATTGACAAATCAGATTCAAAAGAATTTGCAATATAGAGAGACAATTTCAAATATTTTTTATTCCTTCCAGCACGGTGATTTTACATCATGTATCTGAGGAGTTCATAATTTTTTTGACCATTTCTTGGCGCCTATTTTGCGCGTAAGGCAACTCCCCAGTCAAGAGGGACTGCGCTATGGCATTTGGGTCAGTTGAGCCAATGGAAGCATGTATCCCTATCTGGGCAAGCACTTTACCACGAAAGCCAGTGCCAAACGCTGTGCATACAAGGGATCTACGCAGTAGGAACACTTGATGCGCAGTTTGAGCAATGGTGCTCAAACACAAAAACTTGCTCAAAGATTTTAACGACCAAGTCATAAAATGGGCTTGGGGAGTAAATTCATTATGGATAATGGCCACATCGCCAGGGGGGAGTTGTCCTAGGTAATGCGCAAGGGAAGCTTGAGGTCCAAAGCCCGTCCGCTTGCCACCCGTCCTTGCAGCAAAATCATCAACCTCCACAACATCCTGTCATAAACCTATGAAGGTAAAGAAAAAAGACAATGAAGGATAAAATAGTAACATGAAAATTAGGATACAGTTTACCTCCTGCTCCTTGTCGTCCTCCTCCCTGTTGCCCTTTGCATCCAAGTCAATGCTCCCATGCACCACAGATACAAGCTTTGGATCATCATATGGGAGGTCACATAATGGCATAGGCATCCTAGCAGCCTCAACCTTGGCTTGGGTGGCTTGGAAATCTTCATCAGCCACGTGCAACTGCTCTGCTGCCAGGACCTCCGTACATACAACTGCAATAATGTCAGCAACAGAGTCCCCATCTGGCAAGAGCTTGCTTTCTAGGACATCTGGCATATTGTCTAAGGGACATTTTCTGTTGTTGCATAGCACGCTCAAGCATTCATCCATGCGCAGGCCAAATGCTTTTTCCAAATCATGCAGGAACACATACTCCTCCCCATCCACTAACACTGAGGAGAAGCGACTGATTTCTACCTCTGGGATTGCCACATCCGTCAGTGGTAGTGGCACTGGAGTGTCACTAGGGCCAGCCGCAACTATGGATTTCTCAACCACTTCCTCAAGACCCCTAGGGTACTCGAGCTGGTGTGCTTTTCCTTCCGCTGCAGGGTTCATGGGGATAACCTGTTGCTCCTTGGTGTCCTTGATAAAGGACCCAACTTGAAGGTGTGGTAAGCGGAGCTCCTCCAAATCAGGTTCCTCGCTCACCAAGAAGATAAATGTTGTGAGCCGAGAAAGGTACTCCACCCCCAACTTGTGCTTCTTGAGCGCTGACACCCCAGGGGCTTGCTCGTCCAAGTAATGGCTTGCATCGGTTGCAATTTCTTGGAATTGTTGCAACCGCTTGGAGAATGGGCGATCACCTTTGTGTATATAGCACAAAAGATCGCAAGGCACCCAGATCCCTGCATGTGGGGGGATAGATACAAAATATTTTATGATGTGCTCCTCCATGAACGTAGAAATCTCCTCAAATGCATCCATGTGAAGGGCAATTGTGGCGTCAAGGTCAGGGAGACGAGTAAAAAAGGTGTGGAGGTCCAACTTCCCTTTGTATTTGGTGTCCTCGAGGAAGAGGATGAAGCGTGACAAAGGGGTGGATGTGGGTGCAGATGCAGAGGCTGTGGCAGCATCCATGTCTAACCTGGGGTGTGGATAGAGAGTGGAGGAGCTCAAGAGTTGCAAAAGTGAAAATAGTGAATGAGTTAGGTGGCCCCCCTTTTATAATGGACCCTTTTTTCAAGACATAAAAAAAAGGCACTTTCACCAAAAAATGATTTCTCATCCCAATGCAAAAAATTATATTCAAAGGCATGATTTTCCGAAGCAAATCATGTTGATTACAGTGGGGATCAATATGAAAATTGCAAGAGTTACAAAGTTATAAGATCGATAGCATAGTTCCATCTATCCCCCAGTCCTCCTCGACCTTCAATTTGTCTTCCATTCTCTTCCCAATCTGCGGACATTCATTACTATAAGCATCTAATGATCGACAAACCATGATGTATTGAAAATGTGGTGGAAGGATTCTCACCTTGTGACCTTGTAAACGAAATTGTGCTTGTTGAAGGGCCTCAAAACCCATAATAACCAAATGTTCTCGAACATTACTGAGAGTCCAATGCTTGTTCACTTGGACTGCCTCCAAAGCATCGTTGGGCATCTTCACTGCAATGTCAAAGCTTGCAATAGCGCCGTCTACACTCTATAAGGGAGTCCACACTCCAAGCTTGCACATCCAACGATCATAGTGAAATCGTATGTACAAGGAGGTGCGGGATTTCAAATAGCACATTCCAATACCTGAAGCTCCAACCTTACAACGGTACCGGTCCCCGTTGTGCATGCCCTCCACAAAACCCCGGTCCTCTTCTAAAAGCCTTCCTAATTCCTCGTAATGTGCATCTTTACATACAAGCATTGTGGTAGTCTCCACAAATCCAAACTCTTTAAAAATGTGCACAAAACAATGAATAGGCAAACACCAACTCAAGCCCACAGACCTAGAAGCTTTAGAGTATTTGAAAGAGTTTTGGACATCCATTATCATCTTTTGCTTGAAAGATGCTACCGACCACAAATCTGGGACCGGCCACTCCATACTTAATAAGGAAGTTACTTTGATGGGTTCAAGCGTTCCAAATGCTTGTGTAGAAGTAGGGACAATATAGGAGTGAGAATAGAAGAAAATCCTTCTTTGAACCAGTTTGGTTGGGCAAAGATGTGGGAACATTTGCTCCAATATCCGCATGTATAACATTGAATGTGCCGGAGAGACTATGTAGTGGCTACTCCTCCACCAACGTGGATGGAAATATGACTATAAATGCATGACAAATGTTAAGTATGAATCCATAATAACATTACACTGTGATTTCACACCTAGCTTTGTATTCTCAAAACATGTACTTACAATGTGTTGGAAATCGAGGTGGTTGTTGCAAGTGCATGGTTGACATTGAGAAAACATGTTGCACAATGGCTACGGTCCCCTTGTCTTTGCGGTTCTTGAAGCCAAGGAGCTTTCCTTTCCAATGAAGATCCAAGTGTGCACGATTCCGCACATGATGAGGGCCAACAGCAGATGGTTGCATGTATACCCAAGCATCTTTGGTGAACTCTTGTGGCACCCACTCATCATCTACACCTCTAGTGTTGTGGCATGCAAGTGTTGTGACCTCATCCTTTGGCTGCCTTTGCGAAGTAGAGTTGGCCATGGTTGAGCAAAGCAAACTAGGAGGAGGAGAAGAACTTTGCTTGTTGCTACAATGTAGGTGGGATAAAGTGATATGAGAAAGTGGTTAACCCTTGTGGCAATGGGAGGAGAAGGTGGACAACCCTTGCTTGGTGTGGCACTGGGAGGAGAAGGTGGATAGTCCTTGCTTGGTGTGGCAATGGAAGGTGGTAGGGGAGGAGAGAGGAGCTTCCTTGCTGCAGCAATGGAGATGGTGTAGAGAGAGAGAGTGTTGGAGTAGAGGATGAGTGTGATGGTTGCAACCAAGGAGGGGTTGGAAAAGGGGTTCTAGAGAGAGAAAATCACTTTTTGCCTAATAACTACTTTTGGGGGAGCTCTGGATAGCAAAAAACGATTTTTTAAAAGTTTTTTAAAAATTTTGAATTTTAAGGTTTTTGGATGCACGTTTTGACTTTTTGAGATCAAAAAATGCTTTTTTGACCATAAAATAGTTTTAGGGGGGTTTTCAGAAGATGAAATTTGAGTTTTGAAATTTTTGAAAATTTTCAAATTTTTGGGATTTTTTCATAACCGGATCAAAAAGGAGGGAAGTTGGAGGTTCCATATGGCCCACCCACCCCCCCCCACCCCACCTTCTCACTAGGTAAGAGCCCATTTAAGAAGTGTAAGACTACTTTGTCCCCCTACATTTTTGAGGGCATAGAGTGTGTCCACCACCCTCTTCTCATTGGCTGGCCTCTAATTAACCTTAATCCCAAAGGGCCCCTAGAGGGTTCATATTTTTCCTAATGGATTTTGTAAGTGTTCGGATATCTCATGTTTGACTTGTTAGTATTGAGGCCCGATCTAGCATCTGCAGTGGGAGAATTTGTAGCCGGGATAGTCAGTCGTACGATGACTAACACTAGCAAGATGCTTCATGGAACTTTGCAAACCATATACAATAGTCTACAAGATTTACATACAGGCTCTAGCATGGGTACACACACTCACCTACCACTAGAGCCGATACAACTACGTGTAGATCAGCAGAGTGAGCCAGTGGGCATAGGTTGAGAGAGACTCTCACCTAGTTTCTTGTACATACTAGTAGTTTACCTAGTAGGCCTCACTTATTGGCACATCGCCTTTAAGTGGGAGATTGTTGTGGTAAAGAGGCTGCATCTTTTTCCTGGACCGGACGTTCAATGTCCAGCTGCCCACTGTGTATATACACTTCCTTGTTCTTTCTATACATATAAATAAGGAGCACCTCACTCATACTTGCGATTCACTTGCTAGAAGTTTCTCCACCCACACGGTCTCTTGCTTCTCCTCTTCCCCACATGCACTGCACCATGCACGCATCCACACATGTGTACTCACAAGTAATATGGGACCACATCAAAGCCATCCTTGTCACGAAGCTTTTTTGTTGGAATGTCGGCCACTGCACACACATCCAAAGTAGCCAAAATGTGTTCTCATCCTAAAGGCTCTATTTCTTCTTCTGGAAAGGATTCTAGGATGTAGTCTTTGTCTTCTAAATCCCTTTCTAAAATATATTCCTCATTCTTTAAGCTTCCATAATCTGAAGCTCCGCACATCAGTTGGATTGTCCCAACCATCTTGGAATTTCAGATCCAACTAGTGTAGCTAAATCAAACTCCTCAACCGGTGTTCTTATTACATCCTTATAACTATGGTCTTTTGGGTTTATCCTGGCTATTGTTCCCATGTTTCTTAGATATATGTGGTCATAACCCCAATCCTAGACCATTTTTAACTCTCATGAATGGTCTTCCAAGTATGATGTTGTAGTTGTTCGTCTTGCCAAGATCGACAATAGCGAACATATGGTCATATTCAATTTTGCAAGAGGTGACAACTACTTTCTCTAAAAGCCCTAGAAGTTTCTCCATATACCTATCTGCAAGCTGTAGCTTCATTCATGTAGCTCTTAAAGTAGGTTTTCCCCATTTTTTCCATGTTTCTTTTGTAGCTATGGTCACTCCAACCCCGCTGTCAAGAATTGCCATGGTAGTGACACCTTGAAATTTGACGCGAAGAGTCATGTTTCCATCCTCTCCTTCACAGTATTCTCCAACTTTGTTTAATGGTACCGGCATGGTAGTAAGGTGCAAATTTTCAAGTTCTTAGATTCCCTCTTGAATTTGTGTTGATGGGTCTTTCACTCCAAACTTCTCCAGAAAACTTCCTACCATCATCCACATGTTTGGTCATATTTGTAACATCTTAGCTAATGTTATTGTGCATGTCACTCGTGTTGAAAAAATGTTTATCAGACCCTTAGAGGATGGCAATGTTCTTAGTGAATGGGGTTGGCTTTCTATAGATTGAACAAACCCTTGGTCTCCCCAACACGATTGCACTTCTAGATCTATTTGAAATCCAACCTCAAAATTTCTCTATTGGTGGAAGAAGCACTCCTCTTCCCTCACTGGTCTAATTTATGTGTTTGCTGAGCTCACTAGCTTCATTGGCCTCTCTAACTTGTTTCCATATTTTCTTAAGACCATCTATTTCCCTACACTCCTCTAGTATTGGTAGAATCCCTCGGAAGAGTTATCCATGGTATTCAACACTATCCTTGGTTCTAGTGTTGGATCTTTGAGTTCCATCCAATGCTTGTGACTAGAATCTGGCTCTATGAGCTCTTGGTTTGGTGGAATCATTGGTGTTGGTGGGACAAGGATCACATCCTCAAGTTTTCTAACTAGAGGCTCTATCTTGTAAGGCTTGGGCTGTTTGAAATGTTTTCTGGCACATTTCAAGCCTCTGCTTTTTTGGCTTTGCATAAGGATATGCCATCCACTTTTGTTCTTGAGTTTGATTGTTTTTGAGCCATGCATCATAGGCTTTAAGGAGGGCGTCTAATGGTTTGTTGACCTTTTCTACAAATATAGATCCTCTTGAACTAGTGCTCTTGGGTTTTTCAACTATGCATGGCTCTGGTACTACCTCGGGGGTTTCCTTTTCTTTGCTTGTTTCCTCTTCAATTTTTTTGAGTTTTTCTTTTGTTTGTTTAGTTCTTTGGATAAGGAAGTTTGTTGACATCCCTTCCTAGCTTTCATCCTAACTTTCCATGTGTTTTGCTGAATTTTTTGCTCAATGCTAGGGGGGATGGGAATGGATGGAGATTTTGAGGGAGCCTTTTCTAGATTTGAGAAAAAAAAAAGCTCCTTCAAAATCTCCCTCAAAACGCTCCCCTAGAGCCAGCTTTTAGGAGGGAGCTTTTTCCTTCTCTCTCTCTCTCTCTCTCTCTCTCTCTCTCTCTCACACACACACACACACACACACATATGTATGTGTGTGTGAACAATATATATATATTCCTCTGTCCCCCCTTCTCTCTCTCTCTCTCTCTCTCTTTCTCTCTCTCTCTCTCTCTCTCTCTCTCTCTCTCTCTCTCTCTCTCTCTCTCTCGCAGATCAAGCAATTAGAGACATTCACAGAGGGAGATTACGAACTTCTTTAGAGAGAGGGCTCAACATCCTGATGACCATGCCTCACAAAAAACTTCAAAGGGAATTATTGGAGAGGTGTATTAGTTGGCATAGCCATTGAGCTCAAGAGAGCTAGACACCCATATCTACAAGGGTGACCATGACATCGACGAAGGCTCCATTGGAGGCTCAGGACTATTCTAGCACAACATGGGAGACATCCAGTATGACTATTTATAGAGGTGAACATTGAAGAAGCTCTTTAGCGATTGATGTAGTACTTTCTTGGACAACGCCCGATGCTAGGCATCCTCAGGTAGTGATGATGATAATGAGGATGATGATTTTAGTCTTTTGCTTTCTTCACTTTCACTTAATCTTATTTCTATACCCAGACATTGGATTAGATCCGCGAAGATTGTATTAGTTTGGTCTCATAGGTCATTTTGGCCTTTTGAAGACATTTAATATAACATTTCCTCTCTCTCTCTCTCTCTCTCTCTCTCTCTCTCTCTCTCTCTCTCTCTCTCTCTCTCTCTCTCTCGGAGAAGTTCAATATGATTACTTCTTATCAAATTACCTCATTTTTTGGCCTTCAATGATTATGGAAACTACTTCTCAATCCAGTATGCTTCTGGTGATTTAGATAGGAAGCTACATGTAACAAATTGCATCAAACAGGTCAGCATGTCCTATCCTACTTCACTTTGTAGCCACCTTCTAGGAATGTTTGAAGGGGCTCAAACACTGGCCTTGGGACTGATGGCCATTCCACCCACTCCCAGCCATGGCATTTATCAGGTTCAAGGTTCTCACTCTCTTGTGTTGGGTCCAAGAGCTCTCCTTGCATGAAGATAATAACATATTGGCAAGGCCTCCTTTCTTTCATCATGATAATGTTGGTAACGCCTGCAAGCTGGATTTTATGGATGGCCAGACCGATCTCTTCTGAAACCTCTCAAGCTACACTTTCCTCCCAAGTCTCTGATCGCCTCCATGGAGGGAATATTTGAAGTTGCCCACTGACAATTGACGATGTCCTACAACAACAACCAAATGAGCCTTGTTGATCACCAACATGCCTACCCCCACTCTAGGCACTGGCCCCTCTGTTGTTGCCATTTTTTGATCCTCTACACTCGTCTACGCCATTTCCTGCTATGTCCTGTAATGTTGTGAGGCCTCATCACTATCCTCTCTCTCTCTCTCTCTCTCTCTCTCATGCTAATGTTCAAGTGAACGCTCTCTCTCTCTCATGCTAATGTTCAAGTGAACGCTAGTGGCTTGAACATTAGCATGAGAGAGAGAGAGAGAGAGAGGAGTTGACTCCTCACCACTCATGTATGCATCCTTTTCCACCATGGTACCCTCATCCACCTTCTCCAATTGCATTGCCACCAGCCACACAAGTGTGGAAATCCTACAAGCCACAAGGTCTTTGGTGAATACACATCAATGCTAGCCAATGATGCATTGCTTGCGTTTGGATCCAAGCACATAGCTAGAGACACCAAAGGAGTTCCCTAAAACAAATTTGTCAAGTTAATTGGAGAAGTTTCCAAGGCCATTGGTCCTCATGGCCTAGTTGCATGCCAGGTAGTCGATGTTTCTAATGAAATAAATGAGACTGTGTATCTTGAAATGCTAGTGTTTATTCACCTTCACAAGACTACAACCTTATTGGAATGCTTGATTGTGAGCGAAGCAATATTGGGAGGTGCTACAGATGAGCAAATGGAGAATCTCATGATATTTTCTCAATGCAATGGACTACTCTTTCAAGTGGTAGATGATATTTTGGATGTCACGAGGTCATCAAAAGAGCTCAAAAAGATAGTGGGTAAGGACTTGGTTTCATACAAGGCCACCTACCCAAAACTCCTTGGGCTTGATAAACCAAGAGAATTTGCTCTATAGCTGAAACAAAAGGCTTCAACTCAGCTTAAGGACTTTGGTGAAGCCAAAGTGGCTCCTTTATATGGACTCACATAATATATTTCCATGTAGTGCAGTGTAGCCCTTCGTACTAATTCCAACCTCGTCACATTCCTTTTGCAAATCAACATCAGTCATCACGAGATTAAAAAACTTACACATCACCTCCTTGGTTACAGTAAAATAGATATGTTTTCCTTTTGGTATGTGCAAGAGTGCTATGACATCTGGCTTCTTAAGGAAACCAGTAAGCAAATAAATGGGATCCTCTTGGATTTGGCTACCACATGTCTCTTGGATGAAATTCCTACAATAAGAATAAAAAACAAAACAATCACCATAGAAGCGACTTCATACATGTAGGAAATGTGAAAGGGTATTCAAAAATGCACCTTGTAGCTATAACTCTCATCCAAGAACCACCTTTGGGAGCAAGGGTCTCTATGGATGAGAAGATCCTCTTCTGCTCCCTTGCACCTAAAGGCGTTTCTTTCAAACTCAATATGGTACCCTCAAGCTTTGCAATCTTACCATCCTTCTCTTCCACATGTTGCTAAAGAGTTTGTTCTTCTTTCTAAACATGATGATCCTCTATTGAAGACTAGAATTGTTATGAATGATAACTTGGTGTTGATACATCCACCATTGCACACTATGAGCAATGATAGTGGACAATCGCTTGCAGTAGCCAATCATACTTGGCTCCCCTCTACCAACATATTGCAAGAAGGTAGGGAGACTATTGACAGTTGGTTACACACTAACCAAAGGGTCATTGGGGTAGAGGCAACCATCCACCCAAAGGTCCTCATCTGTGTGACCTGCATTGTGGCATTTGTGTTGTATGTAAGTCATAACGCTTGAAGGGTGCAAGATTTTTTGACAACCAGATATGTACATGTTTTTTTTTTATCGTACGATCGTGCTGTGGATGGGAGATTTGTATCCATATCATGGAGAGATGGGGTTGTATAGAATAGAATGAAGGAGGTAGAGAGGGGCCAAGATAGAGATGATGGGTTGTATATTATGGGATGCAAAGACCATTGTGTGCTATGAGCTCTAATAGACGACAATCTCTTGCAGTATCCAAGAAGACTGTGCTCCCCTCTATCTACATATTGTAAGAATGAAGCAAGGCTATTGAATGTTGGATACACATTGATGGCTGGATCATTAGGGTAAAGAAAACCATGCACCCAAAGGTCCACATTGGTGTGACTTTCACCACGGAGTTGTTGTGCAGTTTGCAAGTAATGATGCTATGAGCTTGCAAAGTCCTTTGGTAGCCAAACATGTAGAGAAACCATTTCCAAACTTGACGATCTTGCTGTGGATGGGAGGTTTGTAATTTCGTCTAGCTCCATGGAAAGGGGAATAAAGTTGGCCTCAAGCAAGAGTGGAGAGTTGCAGCAGTAACATGGAGGAGATAGGTGATCTATGGAGTGAAGAGCTATGGGATGGAGAGCTGCGGGAGAGCTACAAAGTGGAGAGGAGAGCTATGGAGTGGACAGCTTTGGGATGGAGAGATGCAGGAGAGCTATGGAGTGGAGAGATATGGGATGGAGAGCTGCAGGGGATCTATGGAGTGGAGAAGAGGGTTATGGAGTGGAGAGCTGTAGGAGAGCTACAGAGTGGAGAGGAGAGCTATGGAGTGGAGAAGAGGGATATGGAGTGGAGAGCTATGGGGGGGGAGAGCTCCAACAAAGCTATGGAGTGGACCTGCACCAAGGAGAGGGAAGGAGGAAGAGTGTGTGCTGAAAAGTAGAAGAGACAAGAGAGAGGGAGAGGAGTGAGAGAGGGAAGGAGAAAGAGTGTGTGTTGAACAGTAGGAGAGAGAAGAGAGAGGGAGAGGAGTGAGAGAGAGTGGAGTGATTTTGGAGGGAAATAAAAAAGGTGGAAAGTTTGATATGAAGCAGGTCTAGCAGTGAGATTTCAAGAGAGAAAATTGATTATTTTGGGTATACAGAAAGGTTGGAAAGAAGTTTTGAGTAAAAGTGAGGTTTTTTTGAAATTTTCTAAAAAAATGCTTTTTTTGGGCTGACGCTATGGACGCCCTTGATGATGTGGCAAGAAAAGGGGGGAAGGGTAGTTATTGTCATAAGGACCACCACTCTTTTGGGTAGAGAGAGAATGTACCTATCCTCCCTCCCTAGCCTCTATTTCACCCTACAAAAAGCCTATGACAGCCTAAAAAAAAGCCTATGAGAATACCCTCATTCAATGGCCTTGTCTCCTAAATCACACACATTTTTACTCTTAATCCCTTAAAATTAGGGATCCTTACAACGCCCTTTTGGGGTTCATATTTTTCTAATGCTCTTGTCTGTAGGCTTGCTATTCGGATCGGCCTCATGATCATGTGAGGCACTAGCCCTCTTCGTGTTGCTATCATCTTCTTTGGTTGGATGATTTTCCTGGGTCCTCTTGGGAGCCATGATCTTTATTCTTATGAAAGGATGCCTAACATTAGATAATTTATCAAAATTCAAACTTACCATAGAATTTTCATAATGTACTTCCATGCAATAACCTAATTTTTTTATATTAAAAGCCTGAGGTAGTTTATGTTTTAAAGTATTATATGTATATCCTTGTGGGTGATATCATTCTCGGCCTTCTTTAGACTTTAATTTAGCTAAAAGAATACATGTCTAATTTTTGGAAACTATGTTGTTAGCTTTTTCCTTTAGTTTGTAGGAAAAATTAATAACTATTTGACATAGTAATTTTGTAACTACTTATATGCATAAGATATTAAATATCCTAGCTTCCTTATAAGCCTTTTAAGATCTAGTAATTATCTTATAAGTTTTTGAGTCATTTTCCTAATTTTCCCCCTTAAAAAAAGATTTAAAAATGGCTTATTTTTTGCTTAATAGTTATTAGAGTAATTATTTGACGGGAGATATATTTATCCCAGCTTTTTAATATAGTAATATACGTCTAAAAAGTATCTTAAAAGTTTTTAAGTGAATCTTCTAATTATCTCCTTTACTTTTTTGCTAAAAAAGACATTTAAAGCAAAACTAATTAATTAATTATGATATAATTATGACGGTTTTTAACACTATAATACTCCTCTAAAACTTATCTCATTAACGTTTAGACACATTTACTAATTATCTTGCTTAACTTTCAGCTAAAAATTGAGTATTTAAGCAAAGGTAAGTAGCAAAACTAATTGGCTAAATATACAATAATTATCATGGTTTCCTAACACTATAATTTTCCTCAAAAAATGATCTCACTAACTTCTAAGCACATTTATTAATTATCTTGCTTGATTTTTAGCTAAAAATAGAATATCTAACCAATTATGAGATAATTATCACTAGTTTTTAACAGTATAATATTCTTCTAAAAATTATCTCACTAACTTCTAAAGACATTTACTAATTATCCTACTTAATTTTCAACTAAAAATAGAGTATTTAAGCAGAGATAGTTAGCAAAACTAGTTAACTAATTATGAGATAATTATCATTAGTTTCTAGAGCTATCATATTTGTTTTAAAAGTATATCATGATTTATTGAACTATATTCCTGAATTTTTCATCAAATTTAGGTTGAAAACAAACAATTTTTGCTTAATTAAATACTAAAATTAGTTAGAAAATTATGACATAATTTCCAAAGATTCCTAGAACTATTTACAAGCTCTAAAAATCAACTCTCAATTGACTAAGATTAATTGATATATTTCCCCTTAATTAAGGCCAAAACTAATCAATTTCAGTTCTAACATAGGTTAATAATTCATTAGATTACTAATCATAATAAAAAATTAAGTAATCAACAATATAGTAACATATAAGAGAGTAGTTAATATTAGAGAAAAGTTTAATCTATCCTAATTAGTAAGATAATTAGGAAAAATCAATTGATTAATGTGCCTTTTACTAATCAATTGGGATTAGCACTAATTACCTTTATTAATCATTAGAGGTTTTGTCTCTTAGTAATTGTTGAGAAGAATCTCTCTAAGCACAAGAGATTTTTCCAAGGTCTCCGAGTCTAAATGGAAATGTGAGCCCTCCTAGTCTTTTTATAGGTTCTAGGAGGCAAGCAGCTTCCCCATCAGCCCCACTCTTCAAGGAGGTCCCCCTTGTTGCTATTTCAACATCCTGAAAGTTCACGATTTCCTCCCAAGAACCTGCCAAGGTTAAATCTCAAGTCTTCTATTTTTTTCTTTGCTGCTTAAAGAGAAAATATCTAGCTCATATAGGAGGCCATGTGATTTCATATCCTTTAGTCTATGTAGCTTAATATCTACCAAGCTTCCAATTATTTTATTAATTAAACTAGTCATGAAAAATTCTAATGTAGATTCAAGGGTCGATTTGTCCAAATCTGGTTTAGAAAAAATTTGGATGAATTAATGAGGTGCTTAAGATTGTAAAAATACCAAACTATGCTATTTTGGAAAAGTTCTCATTTTTTCTCAAAATCAAGCCTCTTTAAATGGGCTTTGTACATTATTTCTTTATTGCAAAAACAAGTTGGTGTCATTTGATTCCTAGCAGTACAAGGATCACAAATATACCTTCCTTGACTAAATTGGGCCAGTAAAAGACCCTAAAATCACCCAAAAAATGAATGTCAAAGGCCAAAACCTAATAATTGACCCATCAGGCATCAAAAAGTGTCAAAACACTTCATACATAGTATCAAAAGACTCACCAAGTAAAGACCAACCAACAGGAATTGACTAGGTTTAAAAATTCCACCAATGTTACCAACCGCAGTTGCTGCCATTTAGTCCAGCTTGGAGGTTTGACCATACCAACTTGTAGGCCATCTTTCCGAGGTTCTAGAAATACCTTGGTTGAATCAAATAGATTCCAAAATCACTCATAAATACCTTGTTAAATATTACGATTTGATTTGTCAAATTCTTGACCTGGATCTTAGAATTTCTGCAATTTTTTGAATTTCAGTGAAGATTTCGGAGAGAAATTTGGACTAATCACTCAAAGGGCCAAGAGGCAAAGTGCATCCAGATTACCAAGAGCAGAGGACACACAAGGAGCTAGCTGAACTTACAAGAAAGAGGTTGGGATTTTGCAAGAGTGTGTCTGTCATATTTTTATGTATTTGAGATCAGGCAGGTATCTTCCGAGAGATAATAGAGTAATGACAGACCAAGGGAGTCTAGTATCAATAGAGGAGAGTGTAAACCAAGCCAAGATAGATCCCTTAGCTCCAATCATAGAAGAGGGTAGTGATACTGACACCTCTCTCGACACATCATATCATTGGCAGCAATTAGGAGGCCTCCTCCAACAAGGGACTATGGCAGGTAGCACCTCCAAAAACCCTTTGAACATACCAAAATACACGATAATCTTCCTAAAGGGAAAAAACGTCCATGAAGCCCTAGTTTACATGGATGCTCGAGGACGTCAATGCATCTGTATTGAAGAACGGTCTGCTAGGGGATTAGAAATAATCCTAGTAAATGATGATGGTGATAGATTTCGTGACGAAGAGGGGAACAAGTACCTCAGACCCAGAAAACTACAATCAATATGGAAACAATGTGGCAAAAGGGAAGATGGTTATGGAGACCCAAGAACCACCTCCTAAACTTAACCTTCCTAGAGCCTTTTATATTCATGACAAGAGAGTGACAAGAGTGGATACAATTCATGAAAATATTGGGATTTACAAGCACGGGGATGGGAGGGTCATCTCTTACTACCATTGCATGGAACCCCATGTGAATGAATTAAGCAAGGACAACGTCCTGTACGTGTCACTCTTATAACATGGTAACAAGGACCAAATCATTTTTGTCAATAAGTACGGATGAGAATGTGAGCCAATCCATCTAGGGGATGTAGGAAGAGAGATAACGCCATAATTGCTGACACCGGTTTCTGAAGAGAAGCAAAAGCCCACACATACCCCTATCAAATCCATATATCCCTTCTCAAAAGACTACCACACCATGTCACATACCAGTGGACAGCCATTGCCTAACCCTCAAAATCCATAAGCCCCACTGCTATCCTTTCAAGCATGGCTCAAATAGTACACAACACCAAAACAAAACAAATATAGAGGTGGTTATCAATCCATGCTAGGGCTAGGAGCACCACCAATGCCACCATTCCATCAGAAATACCAAGATGAGAGTAGAACAAGGACATAAAATCCAACCAGGATAGAAGTACCACATTGAGAACAAGAACGCAAGAAAGGGTCCGAGGAGAGGACCAACCAATTGTAACACCATCCAGGAGTTATGGATTAGAAGCATCCCTAGGGGAAGAACACATACCATATCCCAGGCCGGGAAGAGCTCATAGAGGAGGATTGGGAGACCCTATTCTTAGATTAATAGATCATCGTAGGATCAGACCATCTTAGGTCCAAAAGTGGGTAAACAAGAAATATTCAAGAAACAGAGATCCCAAGGATCACGTGGCAGCATTTATGCGCATCATTAGAGCTGAGGAAGTCCTAGACTTTCCAACACAATTTGCATGATTTCGACTAACCCTTGAAGAGGATGCCGCTACCTGGTTTGATTCCATAGAACGTAGGGATTTCAAGTCAATTGAGGAGGTGTTTGATGAGTTTATCAAGGAATTCTCCAAAGAGGGATAGATCATAACAGTGTCTCACAAATCCATAAATTCAATCAGAAAGAAGGGGAATCCGTACAAAAAGAGGTCATACGGGTTAATACATTAGGGAAAATTTGGACTCTCAAAGGGGCCCTATAAGGAGGTTTGACTTTTCCTCCCTGGTCCAAAGTGGGCAACCCAATGAAGTATGTAAACGCTTTGTCAAAACCTTTACAATACCCTTCTACATGTGAAAATGTGAGACAAAATGAAATTTAATAAACCCTTCTGCTGCACTCACGTGATAATCACATAATTCTTAAGTGACCCCTTGAATGCAAGAGATTGCTGTGGAATTCTCAAAAAGGAAAATCAAGCATAACATAGTTTCCCAAGTCTATACCTTTAAGCAAAAAGAAAACAAAAAGGTGAAGAAATATTTGCTTCGTTTCAAGCAATACATCGAGAGATGTCTGTCAAAGAGTTACCGCAAGATTGTCAGTTCTCTTTAGAGAGGGCTTGAGAAACAAAACTCTCAAAAAGGATATGCACCTAAAGGTGTACACCACATTTGAGCAGATGACAAGAGAAGATTTGTATCTAGTTGAAAATTGCAAGGTTTATGGAGAGTTATCAAAAGATACAGACACCATTCTCAACAATTCCTCTTCAATCACAAGCAAACCATCAACTAAGGGTAGTGCTCGTGCATTAATCACACCAAATTTTGATCAAATGGTTGAGGAAGTGATCAAAATAATGAACCAAAACTATTGACAAAATACACACCTATGACATTATCCTCCACAAGCAACAAATGTACCGTGAGCCTTGAAGTGCCGTGCAATCGAGTAGAAATACACCAGCCATGAGACAAAAGAGTGTTTTTACGACAAAAATTATGTGAGAAAAAGGCCATATGGACCTTCGGAGGTGCATCCTTTGCCACCACTACCGAGTACTAAATAGGTCTAAACAACATAGCACAAGTGGGAGATAAATCACAACCTATGTTGGGACAACAACCTCATTTACCTCAAGTAGTTTTTTTTATATACGTAGCCTATAGAAGCGCTCACAAGTCAACAAATGTTGCTATCAACTCTATACTATGAAGAGCCATTGTAGACCTACGAGGGAGAGCTAGAAGGAACTACATATGCTAATGAGGGTTATCCTTTGTGGATAAGCTCAAACAAGGTTACAATACCTTCATACATTGCTCAACCAACAAAAAACCATTACATGATGGAAAAAAAGACGACGAAAATTGGGGGGTAACAATGGCTACTACAAAGGGAGGCGCAGAAGGCCCTACAAAATAGCAAAAACAACATATTGCAAGCCATAATCAACAAAATTGTATACCTGACAAATAACTTGTGCACCATAACCGTTGATATACACGAACAGAGAGGAAGAGAGATCGGAAATGAGTAAGAGAGTGCGTGTAAGTGCACCTCCTAGAGTGGAGTGCGACATCGATACCGCGAGAAAGCAAAGAGGGAGAGGAGAGAAGAAAGACAACCCATATTGGACCTACGTTTATCTCTTTTCATGTAGTTGGTCCAAGCTGCTTCATACCTGCAAGGGAGTGCTTCCACGCCAGTTGTTGTTGCCCCAAACCCTGCCCTAGAAGTTTTTGTGTGTGTGTGTGTGTGTGTGTGTGTGTGTGTGTGTGAGAGAGAGAGAGAGAGAGAGAGAGAGAGAGAGAGAGAACACGCATCTCCATGCAAAGCTCATGCAAGGCTACTCCATGTCTTCTTTCCCTATCCTCCCCCTAGCTCCCCTTTGTTAGGAAATAAGACGTAGCTAAATAGATAATTGAGTAGATTACTTAATGGAGAGAGACAGATTTATATACACGAGATTATAGAGTAGAGAGAGAGAGAGAGAGAGAGAGAGAGAGAGAGTACACATGATATACGTGGTTCACCCAATGTGGGCTACGTCCACGGGAAAGCAGCCACTCAATGGCTTTAGTACTTCAAAACAAGAAGTAGTTTACAAAGGGATTATACCCTTAATGGAGCTCCCGCCTTGCTTCACTCTCACCACCTCACACTCACCTTGTTGCATCAACTTCACACACTATCAAATGTGTGTAGAAATGGCCTCCTTTTATAGGCCAAAAGGGCTGCCCTCTCTTATGAGAGACAGCCATGTGTAGCCGCCCTTGTGCGAATAAGTCCGCTTTTGAATTCGGCCACCGGCCACCGACCATTGACTTCCGACCACCGGCCACCGGCCATTGACTTCCGACCACCGGCCATTAGCCATTGACTACCGGCCACCGACCAACCGACCGGTTGTTTTCCGACCACTTTCCGGCCGCCGTCCGGCCATAATATTCCGGCGAAAAAAAGTCTCGGGGGCCTCCGCCCCCGAGGCCTTTAAAGTTGCCCCTGATTCTTGTCCGTGAAAATTTTGGTTTCCGGTGAGTGATTTTCCTTCACGCACGATGGCTTCTCCTCATAATGGGGGCCTTACAAATGTGCGCTTTTACCACAGAAAATTACAAGGGTAAATCAGGCTCCATACTTAACAATCTCCCACTTGGAGACTGATCTCCAAACCAAACCTGTGACGTCTTTCCATGCTGGCTTCTTATCCTTGAATGCCGATTGAAGATGAGCAAAAGCTCAACTTCTCCTTGTTGACCACCTTTGTAAACATGTCTGCAGGATTTTCACTTGTATGCACCTTTCCTAGCTTTAGCTGTCCCTCTTCCAAAAGAGTGCGTATGAAGTGATATCTCACCTCAATGTGCTTTGTCCTTGAATGAAAGGCTGAGTTCTTCGCAAGATGGATAGCGCTTTGGCTATCACTGTACAAGACACAATTGTCTTGTTTGAATCCAAGCTCTTCTAAGAATCTGTGAAGCCACATAATTTCTTTGCTTGCCTCTGTCATTGCTACATACTCTGCTTCCGTGGTAGAAAGTGAAACCACTTTCTGCAGCTTTGAAGCCCAGCTTACTGCTGTGCCTCCAACCGTGAACACATAGCCAGTAGTGCTCCTTCGAGTATCTTTGTCACCAGCCATATCTGCATCAGCATACCCTTCTAGAAAAATATCAGTTCCTCCAAAATACAAAGCATTTGTTGTTGTCCCTTTTAGATACCTAAGTATCCACTTCACAGCTTGCCAATGCTCTTTACCTGGGTTGTCCATGAACCTACTCACAACTCCCACTGCATGTGCAATGTCTAGCCTTGTCCAGACCATAGCATACATTAGAGAACCTACCGCTGCAGCATATGGAACTTTAGACATATAGGCTATCTCCTCTTGTGTCTTTGGACACATATCCTTCATTAGTTTAAAATGACCAGCCAAAGGTGTAGAAACTGGTTTTGCATTTTGCATTGCAAACCTTTCTAGTACCTTCTTGATGTAATCTTCTTGAGATAGCTTTATTGTCTTCTTCGTCCTGTCCCTTGATATTTTCATACCAAGTATCCTCTTTGCAGCACCTAAATCTTTCATTGAAAAAGATTTGGACAGCTCCTCTTTTAGGTCTTTGATGTCCTGCATGTTAGCACTTGCAATCAACATGTCATCAACATACAACATTAGGATGATGAATTTCCCATCTCCCAAATTCTTCGTGTAGACGCAGTGATCCGAGTTGCATCTTGTGAATCCATGATCCAACATCCATCGATCAAACTTCAAGTACCATTGTCTTGATGCTTGCTTTAAACCATACAAGCTCTTCTTTAATCTGCAAACCATTTTCTCCTTACCTTTTACTTCATACCCCTTTGGTTGAAGCATGTAGATTTCCTCCTCTAAGTCACCGTGAGGGAATGCCGTATTTACATCCATTTGCTCGAGATTTAGATCATGAGCAGCCACAAGACTTAAGACAAGTCTAATTGAGTTCATTTTTACAACAGGAGAAAATATTTCATTGAAGTCAATACCTTTCTTTTGAGAAAAACCTTTTACCACAAGCCTAGACTTGTACCTTTTCTTCCCACCTTCTTCTTCCTTTAGCTTGTACACCCATTTGTTTTGAAGTGCCCGCTTACCTTTAGGCAACTCAACCAACTCCCATGTTTGGTTGCGATGTAGTGAGTCCATCTCCACTTGCATGCTCTTCGTCCATTCTTCTTTGGATTCATGTTGCATAGCTTCTTCATATGATTCCGGCTCTCCAAAATCTGAGATCAAGAGATGGTTGAAGGAAGGAACAAACCTTTCTGGAGGTCTACTTGCTCTTGTAGATCTTCGGGGAATAGGTTGAGGCTCCTCATTTGGTTGACCTTGTTGCACATTGTCACCGTTTGCAGTGCTTGAGTCTTCACCGTCCTCAAGCTCCATGTACTCATCACCTGTTTCTTTTGTTTGTTTTCCTTCCAAGTAATCTTTGTACATATTTTGTTCATTAAAAATTACATCCCTACTCCTTAAGATTTTACCATCTTCAGGATTCCATAGGCGATACCCAAAGTCTCCTTCTCCATAGCCAATGAAGAAACACTTTTTGGACTTTGCATCTAACTTTGATCTTAGGCTTCTATCTATGTGCATGAAAGCCTCACACCCAAACACTTTGAGAAATGCATAATTCACCGGTTTACCTGTCCATGCCTCTTCTGGAACTCCCCCATCCAATGCCGTTGAGGGTGACCGATTGATTAAGTACAGAGACGTACTTATAGCTTCCGCCCAAAGTTCAAGTGGTAGGCCTGCATGTAGCCGCATGGTTCGTGCTTGTTCCATGATTGTCCTGTTCATCCTTTCCGAAATCCCATTTTGTTGAGGTGTCCTTGGGGTTGTCCTTTGCCTCCGAATTCCATTGCTAGCACAAAAGCTTTCAAAAGCTTGGCTGCAATATTCACCTCCATTGTCGGATCTGAGGCATTTAACCTTGGTACCTGTTTCATTCTCCACAAAGGCTTTCCACCTTTGAAATATGGAAAATACATCGGATTTATTCTTCATGACATAAACCCATGTTTTTCTAGTCGCATCGTCTATGAATGTTACATAGTACAATGAGCCACCAAGTGATGGTGTACTTGCAAGACCCCAAACATCAGAATGAACCAACTCAAGTTTTTTATTTTTTCTTTCATTTCCTGATTTTTGAAATTTTACCCTCTTTTGTTTACCATAAACACAATCTTCACAGAACTCTAAGTCCACTTCTTTCAAACCTGGTAGAAGCTTCTTTGTTTGAAGGATTTGCATTCCTTTGGCACTCATATGCCCAAGTCGGTAGTGCCACACCGCACTGTCAACTTTTGTAGTTGCTGCACAAGATGAAGGTTGCGTGCTAACAGTACACAAGTAAAGTGTACCGACTTTTTCACCCTTGGCAACCACCAAAGATCCCTTTGAGATCTTCCACCGTTTGTTTCCGAATGCAATGTTGTGACCTTCATCGTCCAATTGTCCTGTAGAGATCAAATTTTTGCGAAGAGAAGGAACATGCCTAACATCTTTAAGCTTCCATTCATTTCCGTTAGCAGTTTTGACAGAAACTGTACCTTTGCCGACAATTTCACAAGATTCATCATCTCCCAAGTATACATACCCAAAATTACCTTTGGTGTAGTCTTGGAAATGTTGCTTGTGTGGTGTCGCATGGAATGAAGCCCCGGAATCTACTATCCAGGAATTAGACACATTGTCTAATGAGAGAATTAGAGCATCTTGCTCTACTTTACCTGCCACATTGGCCTCCGATGTTGGCTTGTTGTCTTGAGACTCTGTCTCCTTCTTCTTCTTGGACCAACAATCCTTCTTGACGTGGCCCTTCTTGCCGCAGTTCCAACATTCAGGAACTGACTTTGTGCGTGACTTGCTCCGCCTTGAGCGATCACGACCCTTTTGGTTTTTGAACCTCTCCTTAAGCCTTCCTCTTGTTTCCACTGATAGTGCAGCACTTGATGATTCTCCTGTGCTTCTCCTTCGCATTTCCTCGCTTAGAAGAACACCCACAACATCATCAAACTTAAGATTATTTGTGCCAGAGATAGAATTACTTACAGCCATCACAAGGCTGTCCCAACTATCCGGTAGAGATGATAGTATAAGGAGAGCTCGCACTTCGTCATCGAAATTGATTTTCACTGATCGAAGTTGACTTATTTTTGTGTTAAAGTCATTTAGGTGTTCTGCAATTGAACCATTCTCTGCCATCTTTAGATTGAACAAGCGCTTCATAAGAAATACCTTATTGGATGCCGATGGTTTCTCGTAGAAGTCGTCAAGTGACTTCATCAAGTCCTCCGTGGTCTTCATCTCCGAAACATTGAAGGCCACCGTTGACGCCAAGCTTAACCAGATTGTTCCCAGTGCCTTTCGATCAAGGACAATCCATGCTTCATCTGCCATTGTTGCGGGCTTCTTCGCAAGACCGCCTAGTGGCAAATAGAGGTCCTTCTGGTAGAGATAGTCTTCAATCTGCATCTTCCAATGTTGGTAGTTTTTGCCGTTGAACTTCTCAATCTTGAGCTTCCCCTCCTCCGCCATAACTCCCACTCAATTCAAGGAATCCTTTCCTTGAGATAATTTAGCTACGAGCAAACCTTGCTCTGATACCAGTTGTTAGGAAATAAGACGTAGCTAAATAGATAATTGAGTAGATTACTTAATGGAGAGAGACAGATTTATATACACGAGATTATAGAGTAGAGAGAGAGAGAGAGAGAGAGTACACACGATATACGTGGTTCACCCAATGTGGGCTACGTCCACGGGAAAGCAGCCACTCAATGGCTTTAGTACTTCAAAACAAGAAGTAGTTTACAAAGGGATTATACCCTTAATGGAGCTCCCGCCTTGCTTCACTCTCACCACCTCACACTCACCTTGTTGCATCAACTTCACACACTATCAAATGTGTGTAGAAATGGCCTCCTTTTATAGGCCAAAAGGGCTGCCCTCTCTTATGAGAGACAGCCATGTGTAGTCGCCCTTGTGCGAATAAGTCCGCTTTTGAATTCGGCCACCGGCCACCGGCCATTGACTTCCGACCACCGGCCATTAGCCATTGACTACCGGCCACCGACCAACCGACCGGTTGTTTTCCGACCACTTTCCGGCCGCCGTCCGGCCATAATATTCCGGCGAAAAAAAGTCTCGGGGGCCTCCGCCCCCGAGGCCTTTAAAGTTGCCCCTGATTCTTGTCCGTGAAAATTTGGGTTTCCGGTGAGTGATTTTCCTTCACGCACGATGGCTTCTCCTCATAATGGGGGCCTTACAAATGTGCGCTTTTACCACAGAAAATTACAAGGGTAAATCAGGCTCCATACTTAACACCCTTTCCCTTGAGCTTTGATACCACTGAAAGACCCAAGGGAGCTATCTATATCTAGAATCCCTTATCCACATCTAGCAGTCGGCCTGGATCCATGACCCCCCTGGGTTTTCCCTTGGCCTTACACTTCAAATTTTTGGTATTCACGTTTTTGCTCAGTTTTAGACATTTTTGTTGATTTATCGGCTGTGTCTTTGGGTTTCCCTTTGCTTTGTTTCTTTGGATTGGTCTTTATAGAAGCTGGTTTTATAGGTTTTCATGTAATTTTATCCTTGGCACAATCGTTTTCTCCTAGGAGCATCAAATACTATGTTTCTCTCAACAATTGAGGCATAGACTTCTCTCGCATGTTTTTTTTTGTTTTTGCACTCATTTAGCCTGATACGTCTGCTATCTTATCCCTTTTTGATTGGGGAAATCATAGAAGAACACATTATTTTGGTTTGTTTTAGTCTCAGTTTTAGAGCTACTTGATAGCTCATCCTCCGCTCCATCTCTAATACATCGTCTCGTGAGTCTTGAAACTCTTCATCAAATTTTTTTCTCATATCTTGGATGGAAAACTTGTCCACTATGTGTTTGTAATCAATTGTTTTTGTAGTTTCTGTATCCTCAGTTTCCAACCCTAATTCCAAGATAACATTCACCATCTAGAAGGACATTATGTCAAAACCCTTATTGTTCACACACACATCTAGAGTAGCCAATATTTGGTCCCATAAAAAAGGTTCAAAAATATTTTAAGGAAATGGCTCCTAAAGGTACCTCTTATCCTCCACTGATTTCTCTAGGATGAAATCTTCTTTCCTCAGGCTCCCACATTTGGATGCTTTACAAATCCAAATATGTAGTTGGTTTGGCAACCATGCAAGTAATTGCTTTCCATTGACTATAGTTGAGTCAAATTCTTACACAAGAGTTTGACTAACATTTCATTGTGAAATCCTTATGCCGAAAGTAGAGGTGGTCGTAGCTCCAATCTTGCACCGTTTTGAGTTGACATGTGAATGGTCGCCCCAAAATAACATCAAAGTTGTTTCTCTTTCCAAAATCCACCATGGCAAAGGTATGCTCATACTCAATCCCACATGAGGATACAATGATCTGCTCCGACATACCCAAGGGTCTCTCTACAAACCCATCTGCAAGTTGCTATTTCATTCTTGTTTTCTTGAGAGTTAGTCTTTCCCACTTTTCCCGGATTTCTTTTGTATCTATGTCCACTCTAGCCCCTCTATCAAGTATGGCTATGTTTTTCACTTCTTGATACTCTAGTGACAGCTGGTGTTTTCCTCTTCTCCCTTGCAGTAATTGCCCACCTATTTTACAGGCACATGTTTTTCATTTGGTTTCTTTGTTTCAGTTTTTCCCATGTTTTCATTTATGTGAACATCCTGAGGAGATTTTCAAACCCATCCTCTCCGAATTTTTTCCCATTTGGCCCCATTGATACAGTGTAATCTGCAAAAGTTCTAAGACAGTGATGGTACATTGTATAGGAGATGACATCAATTCATGGAGGCTCTTGGTGTCTGTCATCTTTCTAACTGGATTCCATTGAGAAGGCACAACTTTGACCTTTGATTTTTCTTTGTGTTCTTCTATAAAAGATGGTAGAGTCTTTAACGTTTTAACCTTTCTCTCTGCATATACTTTTGTCCTTGCATCACCATATGATGATTGTATATTCCCAGTCTAAAACTCATGATCCATGTTGATTTCTGTGATAGGTGCAGACTTAAAAGTTGCACTATCATCTTTGTGGGTTCTAATTGTTTCCCTCAAGACTTGCAGCCATGGCTCTTCCACTTCTAGAATGGGTATCATTCCTTGAGACTTAGCATCATCTGTCCTGTCTACCACTATCTTGTATCCAATTGTGTTTTGGTTTTAGGATTCATCAAATCAATAGCCTATTTTCCTTATGCTCACTTTCCCTTTCCTTTTGATGTGTCATTACCTCCTGGTTGGTAATGTTTGTATTAATTGGCTACATTAGAGCTTGAGCGGTCTCTATGAGTCATTTGCACATTTCCAATCTCTTTGTTTTGAATTCAAGATGCAGACACACCAACCATATTTTCTCTAAGGTCTCGTTGGTCTTCAGTCTCACCTCATAGGCTTGCAACATAGCATCTTAGGGTTCCGGTACTTTTTCCACCAAGACTGAACCACCTAATGAAACTTTGGAAGAATGTGCTCCTTCAATCTTTTCCTTGTTTTCTTTTTCACGTTGATCTACTCTTTGGTTTGTTGTACTTCCATTTCCAAGGCATTCGTTTCCTTTAGCCTTTTAACTTTCATTTGTCTCTTTTTGCTTTCCAAGGTTTTCTTTGAGTCCTGGCCATTAAACTCTCAAATTTCGTTTGATTTGGTTGTTTTGTCTCGTCCTCGATCGGCATGTTTCTTGCAACAACTTGAGCATGTGCTCTAGTTACCACATTGATAAGAATGGTTGGCTCACTTTAAGATCCACTTGAGCAAGGCAAAACTTCAATGACATTCATCGTTGCTTTTCCCTTGATTTTAGGATTCTTGGGGAATTTTGGAAGTACATGATCTATCACACAACCCCCACAAAACCCAAAACTCTTGGTTAGCTCTCCTTTGTGTGTCTCAATCTAGCACAAATGACAGCTACCGTGATAGTTGGCTTTGGTGTGGTTTTTGAATTTTGGCACTTCTAATGGCTTCCTAATCACCTATATAGTCTTTTGCACCTATGTGTCACTTGTAATTTGGAATTTTGACCTGTCAAAATTCAAGTTAACTCAGTGGGCCTAATCACTTAAGAAAGTTTGGATGATTTTACCCAATTTTTCAACCTTGTTGACTCGTGGAAAGTGGATTTGGCAAGCATGGGGCTTGGGGACCCTATTGGTATGCTTTAGATGTGAAAATGTCCCAATTGGCAGCAACCACAATATGTGCCAGTGGTATCACATTTTAAGCTAGTCATTTTTTGTGGTTTTCTTACCTCTATGGCTTCCCAATGACACCCTGTATGACTCAAAATGTTTTTTGGCCTATGTCCAAAGTTTTAAGTCCAACTTAGCCAATTACTTCAAAACCTATTCTAACTCATAGCTGATGACTCAAACAATAGCCAAAATTTCTAGATATGTTCTACTACAGTGTGTATGCAAGTGTACAAGCAAGAATACCTCAATTCACACACCCCGTTCTCAAATTATGCACACTTCTTTCCTAGTCAATCACTTTACCATCAAAAGTCCCAATATGGCATCCAAAAGCAGCTTTGGCTAGTCTAAGCAACACCAAAATGTAATGTTAACCTAACTACTACTCCCACATCTAATCCTAAATAACAAAACATAAACCAAAACACAGTAAAAAGAAGTGATAGCGGGATAGATGGTAGCGAAATTTCTAAATCCAGTCCCAACTCACCACAATTGCCTACCAACATAATTTACAACAAGACTCAAAGGACGGGACACAATGCACAATGCAATTTAACCAACAACTAAGGTCGTCCTAACCTACAAGGCAACCAAAAGACACTACAAGAGTTTCTTCAACGTAGCGACACTAGTAATGCGACACTCAAATGTGGAAAATTCATGGTGTCACTATAGTCATTGCTATGAGCGTCACTATAGTCTTTGTTGTATAGCGATGTTGATAGCAACGACTATAGTGACGTCGACCCTGTAAAAAAATAATTCATGAGCGCCAAAAACTTGGATCTCTAGATCTTAGTTTCAGTGCTCTTGAAAAATATGTTTACCTGCAACTCTCTCTCTCTCTCTCTCTCTCTCTCTCTCTCTCTCTCTCTCTCTCTCTCTCTCTCTCCCAACACACACACATGCACACACATGAGGAGAGGAGGGAGAGCCACGTATGCTCCCTCTCCTCTCTCTCATGTTCTCTTCCCCTCTTTCTTTCTCTCTACCCCCCCCCCCCCCACACACACACACACACACACACACATTGTGTGTGTGTGTGTGTGTGTGTGTGTGAGAGAGAGAGAGAGAGAGAGAGAGAGAGAGAGAGAGAGAGAAATGAAATGAAATGTTATATTAAACATCTTCAAAATGTCAAAATGATTTATGAGACCAATCTGATAAACTCCTTTTGGATCTAATCTAATGTTTGTGTTGTTCGAGAAAGTGGTGCATTGGTCAGTGAAGAGCTTTGTCAATGTCCATCTTTGTAAATAGATGTACTGGGTGTCTTTCATATCGCACTAGAGTAGTCTTGATCCCTTAATGGAGCCTTGTTGATGTCGTGGACGTCTAGCTCTGCCAAGCTCAATGGCTCTGTCAACTAATATATCTTTAGTAAGAGAGAGAGAGAGAGAGAGAGAGAGAGAGAGAGAGAGAGAGAGAGAGAGAGAGAGAGAGAGAGAGAGAGAGATCTAGACACAAATACACATACATTGAGAGAGAGAATCTAGGACAGAGAGAGAGAGAGAGAGAGAATGAGAGATAGAGAAACATATATCATAGTTATCAAAACGAGAAATCAGATTGTGGAACAGGGAATGGCAACGGGTGCAAAATGCCATTCCTTGTTACGATCACATGTGAAATAGGAAACGGGGATTCAGAACAGAAATGAAATGGAAACGAGGAACAGAGACCTAAAATTTGACATTCCTTGTAACTAGACATATATAGATAAAGAGAGATTGATAGAGAGAGAGAGAGAGTCATAAGTTTAGGATTTAGTTTTTATATCTAGGTTAGAGTTTAGGTTTAGATTTGATGCTAGAGCTTTGGGTTTAGGTTTAGGATTTAGCTTTTTATTTAAGGTTTAGAGCATAGCTAGGGATATTTAATGATAGCTAGTGATGAGAACTTGGATTTAAGATTAGATTTTGGATTTAGTTTTTATATTTAAGTTTAGCTTTAGGATATATCATGGTTTAAATTTAGAGTTAGGTTTCGTAGTAGTTTGTATGTAGCTCACATGAGCTTAGGTATATACTTGTTTGCAAGCTCACATGTGCAAACGGCTCATGGCAGACAAGGCGTTTGAGCATGTGTTCTTGCAAGTAAGTAAAGAGCTTAGGTATGTAGATGTTTGCAAGATCTTTTTTACATTCCCAAGATGGAGTTCAAAAATGGCTTTCTACTCTCTTCTCTCTACCTTCTCTATCTTTCTCTCTCTCTCTCTCTCTCTCTCTCTCTCTCTATCTCTCTCTCCATGGATGTGGCATTAGGTTGGAAAGCTTTCAACGACAGAGTATATCAGAATGAAGACATCCATGTAATGTGTACAGTAATCCTTCAAACAAGGAGCTGATGTGAAGAGATGAAGAGCAAGAAGCATAATAAAGAAGCTCTTCTTCAAAGAAATCTAGAGAAGTGGGAGCACTCTTGCACTATGTACACCACAAAATGGTAGCTTCACTTACAAGCATAGCTCTTCAGGGCATTATCATGTAGACGTGGGTGTGTAGATTTCTTGTACCCACAAATATAGTCATTGACCAATAAAGACAAGATTATAACGCGGTTATTTTGATCTCTGTGCACCTCTAGACCAAGGTGTGCAGGGATCGGACATGGCTAGAGAATTTGAGGTAGTTTACAATGTGATCTATGGTTTCTTGATTGTGAGGGAGATTGAGAGAGAGAGAGAGAGAGAGAGAGAGATAAGAGATAGAGGAGAGTAAGAGAAGATTTAATTTATGTTCATGGTTCAAAGTTTTTAAACTCATTATGATTAGCGACGACAATGTGGGGCTGTCCAACGGAAACAAGGATCTTATGTCCTTGTAATCAATACAAACATGCTGTGCGACGCACAAGACGTGTTTCTTTGCAGCGGCACGTTCGCGAATTTGGCAAGTTTGACCCATCTATTATAGATCGCGTTGTTTCCAATTACAGCTCGTTGGACTCTGGCATTGGCCAACATGCATGAATCTTGCAAGCCAATAGACGTGTTTGCAGGTGCTTCACTCAAGAAGGATATGTAAAGCCACAAGATATAGCCTCTTACAGCTCGGAGGGTGATCATGTAGAGCACATTCCCAAGAATGCTATGTTTGAGCCCAAGATCGATGCAATGATCAAGACGATCATGGATTCAAAAAGGCTTATCTATGATGACATGAAAAGTGAGGCCAGTGGAGCACGAGTGTCTAGATTGAGGGCACTCCTCGTTCTTCTCAACATGCAAGCAAACTTTGGATGGAGTGACACTAGCATCACAACACTTTTCAGATGATCTATTACAATGTGTCTACTTCAATAAAAAAACTCGAAATGTATAATGTGCCAAATTAGATACACAAGTGTTTTGCGCTTTTTCTCTGTGTAGATTCCTCAAAGAGCACATATTGCCAGTGATAATGTGATGCTAGATTCCAAAGAGGAAGCAAGAAAGATCTTGCAAAACTTGAGGATTGATTACAATTTCATTCACGCTTGTCCTAACGATTGCATTCTTTTCAAAGGGGAATACATGGAAATGAGAAGTGTCCAAAATGTTGTTCTGAGAGATATTGAGTAGATATCCACAGACAAAAAGTACCGCAGAAGGTGTTGCGACACTTTCCTCTACTACCACACATCAAGCATTTCTTTGAATGCAAGTCCATGGTTGCTCTAGCATCATGGCACAAGGAGAATAGATCTTTGGACGGTGTGCTACGGATCCCTGCAGATTGCACGACATGGAAGCATATAGACGACACATGGCCGGATTTTTCCAGGGAAGCTTTAAATTTGTCATAGAGGTAGCCCCTTGTAGTGAACGGATGTATGAGGGCTACAATTTTCCAATCATCTTGGAACCTGTGGAGATCGATGAGTATCCTATTCATTCCGATTTTAGAGACGTGATTTCAGCCCTTGCATTAGGGAAGAAAGAGGAACCATTTACTTTACAAGATGGTTATCTTCTCTCGGCAATAGACTATGCATTACCAACTCACTACGTGAGAAAGTAATGTATGAATCTCATGTTCCTCCTTATGCGGGGCATAGAGGGATTCAATCTACCCTACAAGGGATTGAAACATATTTCTATTGGCCTACCAAGAAAGCAAACATACAAGAGTATGTTTCTAAATGTGTGGTATGCCAAAAAACAAAGTTTGATAGAGGAAAGCAACCTGGATTTCTTCAACCTTTGCCAATCCCTAATTCACCATGGGAGAGCATATCAATGGATTTTATCTTTGGATTGCCTAAGCTGTCCATGAAATACAGGAATATGGATGATAGTAGAAAGTTTCAATAAACAATCTCATTTTATACCTGTCAAGAAGACTATCAAAGCCCATCAATCTTCAAGTACCATGGCTTGCCAATTTCCATAGTGTCGGATAGAGATCCTAGAATGATCAGTAATTTTTGGAAGGGTCTCTTTGAGAATTTAGGGACAAGTCTAAACTTCTCTTTGGCCTATCATCTGCAAACGGGTGGCCAAAGTAAAATAGCTAACCTAACCATTCTTGATCTACTAAAAGCCTCTGTAACAGAAGTAGATCAAAGATCCCAATGGGAGAAGTACTTACCCTTAGTGGAGTATGCCTACAATAACACTGTACATACTTCCATAGGAAAAGCACCTTTCGAGGTAATTGAGGGAAGATCAAAAAGTCCCCTGCTACTTAAAGTACATGGGAAGATCTTCGCTGCAGATGAGTATAGCCGAGACCTACAAGAATCTTTTCAAAAGATTAAGGATGATATCTCTATTTCACAGCAAAGGCAAAAGGCTATTGCTGATAAGCACAGAAGAGACCAAGCCTTTAAATAAAATGATTGGGTCTTACTTAAATTTCCCAATGCTCGATTAAGGCACACGATGGGCAAGAATCCTACGGGACACCAAAAGTACTATGCTAAGCAAGAAAAAAGGTACTATGGTCCCTTCCAGATTCTTAGACCAATCAATGAGATGCCCTATCAACTCAAGTTTCCCAACCATTGGCTCATACACAATGCTTTTCATGTGAGCCTACTAAATCCTTACAAAGGAGAGCCACCTCAAGAACCAACTATAGAAGACCCACCGGAGATCGAGGACCAAGAAGAGGTGCTGCAGCTCGAGTCCATTCTCCAACATGAAGACAAGGTATTAAGAGGTGGTAGATTATCCAATGATATCGTATTAAGTTTAAAAATTATCCTTTTGAAGATGCTAGATGGATGCAAGGCATACAATTAAAGGATGACCTAAACCTTGTCAATGCTTACAATGCTTCCATAGAGTAAGCAAATGTACAAATGTTTAAAATGAACAAAGTTTTTGTCTTATAAGACTCTCTTTTTCTTTATTGTGCACAAATGTTAAGTAGTATGCATGCTTAGAATCAAGTTTGTGGAGATGACGTCTCCCAAACACCAAGTAGAGCTTGTCACTCTACTATGGAAGATTGATAGGACTAATGTACAGACATGCTTGCGGCAGCCTTAGGCTCTCAGCGCCAAATGCATTAGTCATCGATTCTAGAATGATGTCGTAGGGTAAGATAGGGATTCTCTACCCGCTAGAAAAAGGACTAATGAATAGGTTTTATCTTCTCTAACCCATATTCGAGGATGACTATGATTTCAAGAGAGAGATAATGTCATAATAACTAATATCTAATTCTTCTGAATGATTTTCTCATGTTAAAATGATCATTTAATATGGGGAAGTACTAGGGGAGGAAAACCTAGAATATTGGTTAAGCTGGCAGAGTACCCGCCACAGTAGGGATCTAAAGAAGGGAAAATAGGGATCCAAAGGCAGGGCCATCTGCAAAAGAGCAATGTGCAACAATGGGCTTTAAAGACCCTAAGGTGCAGTCCATTAAGGCTTCCAAAATGCTAAGGTTCCAAAATTCAAAGGTTGTGTCCAATGGTCAAGCTTAGTTAAATTGGATGCTTAGTGAGTGTGACAAAAAGTCTTCATAACTCTAAAGAGGAGGGGGCGAGCCCTAAAGGTAGGAGAAGAGAGAGAAGCTTGTGAGAGAACAAACACACACACACACACACACACACACAATCAAAGGCTTCCTTTACACAAAGGGCATAATGGACACATGTCAGCTCCTTAGGCAAATTGCTCACAATGTGCACTTAAATCCTATCGGATGGCCATAGAGGTGGACCAATGAGAATTAGGCTAGAGTAAATCTACTTTAATTCATTTAAAAACACTTGTAAAAGAACCAATAAGAATTAAGCTCTCTAGAAGACTATTGGACAATCTAGATCCAGTGAGCATTTAGCAGCCCAATGGCTTGCCTGCTTCCTATTGGCCAGAATACAAAGGGGTCCAATGAGAGTTTAGTTGCATTATTTAATCACCTAAAGCTCTCACAAAAGAGAAAATGGGGACACATGTTACAAAACTATCACTTATGCTTATTAAATCCTACTGGCTAAGCTTGGAGAGGTCCAATGGGAAGCCAACAAGAGGATTTAGCAAGAGGGGTCGAGCAAGAGAGAGAGAGAGGGACTGATTTTTCAAAGGCATTATCACACACACACTCACACAATCTCATGTGTGTAGCAAGAAGACTCTCTCTTTACTTCTCAAGCTTTATTGGAAAGCTCATCACCTACTCCAAGTTTCTGAAAAGGGAAGCCTACACCAACAACTCTTGGCTTTGTGATGCAAATCCAACCAAGATCCAAGCTTCAATGCATTCTCATCTCCTCTACCATGCTAATTACTAATCTATGCTAAGATTTTATGAGTGATTATGTGAGGAGATGTACTTCTTTCTTGTAAGACTACTCCTTCGTCCTCTCAATCTACTCTCATACCCCGCTAGTTGTGTGAGGTCTTGGGTCTGAGACCGTGACGAAACTGATGTTGTGTTTTATAAGTGTTTTCTTAGTGCTTGAAGCTTCCATCTTCATTGCACTAGCTAGTTATTGAAGGAACACAAAGAATTGTATTGTAAAAAAATGTCTCCCTTGATGGGGGAAACCTATAATACAAAGCCTTTTGGAGGGGGGACTAGCTCCATGTAAATCCGATCCTCAACTGTTGTCAATAGCTTAATTTCTCTCTCTTTTGAAGTATTGTTCATGCCTATCTAACTATGTGTTATGCTTGTTGTTACTCTCTCCTCCCAAGCACTCTTTTTATGCTCATTAGGAATCTATTCTAATGAAATGATCACTATGTCATGTTATTTTCCGCTACACACAAGTTTCTAGGCCATCAAAAGTTACATTGGTATCAGAGCACAAGGTTTCTCTTTTCTTGCTCTCAAGAAGGGAGGTCCTCAAGCTAGCTATAAATGGTTGGTATTATTAATTGCAACTGAGTAAGTAGAATAGGGATTTTTTAGCCTTGCAGTGCGCCTGCCTTTGTGCAGATAACGGGGCATCACCGTCAAGAGCTATTGTTTTAATAGTGGAGTCCTACGGGGCTTGCCTACGGCTTAACCACTATTGAGCTATTAGAAGCTTGACAAGAGCCGGTGTTGTTTTGGTGCTGAAAGACCCTCTCTTCTATTCCTTGCAATTAGTGGTATTCAAGCCACGGGTACAGTAGCTTGAGTGCTTTTCTAAAGGGGTAAAGAGGAGTAGCAACTAGGGCTTGAAGTGCCAAAGTACACCCAAAAAAAAGTTTACACCTAAAAGTTGTTAGAATGTCTGACAATAGTAAAGAGAGTGAAATTAATGTTGATAGCTTTGATTTTGCTAATGAGCAGGCTACTAATGATGCCCCTATGCTTGTTAATTACCTTGTTTCTAGGCTTCAACAAGCCATGGGCAATCCATCCCTCCAAGGTGAAGTGCAACGGCAGCTTCGTGCTCATGGGATTCTCCAAGCTCCCCACCATGAAGAGAAAGTACCTAGGAAGCCTCCTTGTAAGACTTCCAAAAGAGGCCTCGCTCCGATTTGGGAAGAAGAAGAGGATCCTTACGAAGGGCTCAAAAATTTTCTTCTTGATGATGCATCTCCTTCCCAAAGGAGAATTCAAGAGCCCCCACCAAAGGAATGAGAAAAAAGTGAGTCTCCTGCCACCTTGGTGGAGATGGTTCCATGATGACGGCGGGCAAAATGCTCTCCATCACCTCCTAAATGGAGAGACCATTGCACACCTCTCCACAACATAATTCAAAGAGGGATGACAGAACAAAAGAGAAGAAAAAGATGAGAAAGAGGTCACCCTCTTCTCCATCTTCTTCATCCTCTTCCTCTTATGAATAAAGTGATGGTGCAGACAAGGAGGACCAAGGCAAGAAAAAGGCAAGAAAGAGGTCACCCTCTTCTCCATCTTCCTCAAATTCTTCATCTTCTGAAGAAAGCGATGGTGCAACTTTTGAACCATCAAAAAGAAGAGGCCATAGGAAATCCTATGCCACGTGGAAGAGATCGTCCAATCTCAAGAAGTTCAAAGAGGGAGGAAAGAGCATCTCTTTCCTTACCTATGATGGAACCTTTGGTGCTACGGACAAAGCCTTGGCTTTAATCCAACAATTCGATGTGGTGTTTGGATATGAGGGTGTCATGGAGTCCTCTAAGCTACACCATGTAGCTATGCATTTTCAAAATTCCGCCAGAGCAATGGTGGTCTAGCCTAGGGCCAACAATGAAGCTCCACGAACATGGAAAGCATTAAGACCTTCCATTATGAAGCAGTTTTTGGCCACCTATGCCAAAGACAAAGTACTCACCGAATGGTAAAGCTTGAAGCTCTCTCCCTACAAATCCATTCATAAATATGTACACAAGTTTTGGGACTTACATCTCAAAGCCACTGTCTTCAAAAAGATGGATTTTGGAGAGAAAAAACAACAATTTTGTGCGCGCTTAGCTGAAGAAATGGCAAAGTATGTCACCTCCCAAAAGCCACGCACCATATCTGCGATTATACACCATACTATGGTGGCTTATTGAATCAATTTCCAAACAGGGGCTAAGAGAAATCCTAAGCACACAAAAAAACAAGGGCTCCAATGAGCCTAAGGGGAAGGACAATGTCCAAAAGTCTCCTCAGGGCAATTCCAATAACAACAAAGCTAAGGAGAAGGGGGTTTACAAAGGTAAAAATAAACTCTCTCCTTAACAGATTGAGCGTTATTGCAAGGATAACCATTGTTTCAAGTGCGACAAGCAAGGGCATGCGTACCATGCTTGTCCCCGAAAGAACACCCACCATGAGCCTTCTAGAGGTACCTTGGTCGAAATCCAAGAAGAGGAAGCTCACCACAAAGGATCTCCTCTATTCCATGCTTGGGGAAAGGTAAGAGAACATGATTCTTTATTTCTCTTTGACCCTGGTTCTACTCAATTTCATATCCATAGAGTTGGCCACCAAGCTAGGCATCCAAGCCTATGAGATGGGAGATGTCCTACCCGTCGATGGTGCTTTCAAGGGGCAAGAAGCTTTAGTCACTCCCTTAATCGTCAAAATGAGCTCCATGTCCAAAGCTATGTGGACAAAGAGAACTTCTTTATCTCTCCTCTCAAGCATGAGGTTGTAATCCTAGGGGCACCATGGTTTGGTTGCATGGCTGCCAATGTTAAATTCCCTGAAAGGAGAATCTACTTTAGGTTCAGGGAAAAATATATGTACATAGATGCCAAAGAGATGGGTAACACCATACCCATTTGTAGATGGCTGAGACAGTTTCACTATGTGGGAACCGGCTTCTTTGAGACGGGCAGTGGGTCAGTCAATAATTACTACGATAATTACCATGGTAAACCCAAGGCATATAAATAGGACCCATTACATTGTAATCGAGTTGCAATTGTTGTCGGTAGCAGTTACGGGGTCATTTGTCGGCTGTACTCTGTTCATCTTTTGGTTCATAAGCCACATCATCTTCATTGTAATCCTTCATCTGTAATACTAATTATAGTAGTGTTGTATATTCCACCTATACTTACTCTGTACTCAGTTATTCTCAATCTGAATCTGAATATCATTCGCAATACTTAGTCTAGTTCTTATTCTAGTAGATGTATTCCAGTTCAGTTTTTGTTCCTTTGTCCAGTCTACTGTCTGAACAAATACATCACTAGTAGTTGTAAGCTTCTAACACTGGAATTAGCTATCTCAAGAGATCAGCTCCCATTCCACTTTGGCGATCACAGTGGCTAGAGCTGAAGCTCGTTGACTGGAACACTCTTCTCCCAATTGGAAGTTCTCAGCTACAACAATGGCACCCAAAACCAATCGAGGCCGAAAATCAACTATCCGTGTTGACCCTATTCCTGAGGAGTCGGGAAGAGACTCTGACCCTAAGCATGAGTGGGTGACTGACACTGAGGCCCATGAGGAGCACAGTCAGGCTGATGAGACGTAGGACAGCATTCCAGTCACTCTAGATGTAGATGGGCAGAAAGGGAAGCACGTAAGGCCAAAAGTTCTCGGTCCAAGCAGGGGCATGAGGGTACCAAAGGTAGTAAAGGCAGTCACCACTCTTCCAATAGACAGACCAGAGAGGACACTGACACAGAGACAAAAACAGATATTGATTGGGATGCAGATACTGAAAACTGTAAGAAGACTCTAAAGCGGTGTTCCGACTTTAAGAAGAGAACCGGCAGGACCAGCGGTAATCGGCATGATTACACATCCTCACTGAAAACCTGTTTTCCAGTATTCAAAGGGGGCAAGAAGGATGATCCGCAAGTTCACATCCAGAATTTTGAGAGGTATGCAGAGCTGAAGAATATTGATGAGGATGACTGGGGTGAATACTTTCCGCAAACCTTGAAGGAGGCAGCGAGAAAGTGGTACTACCATTACCCCGCTTGTCAGCTTAGATCCTATAATAAACTACTTAAAGTCTTCAGACTGGAGTATTCCGACAACATAGGTGATGAAGATATTTTTTGTGAACTGGATAAGATCAAGTAGAGGAATCTGTCACTCCAAAGCTATGTGGAGAAAATCACGGAGTTGACAAGGCAGTTGCAGAAACCACCGTCAGAAAATCAATTGTGTTCATGGTTCCTGAATGGCTTTTGTAGCAAGAAGCTTAGGGAGCAGGAGGTACCAGCACCAATGAATAAATTCAATGATCTGGTACAGCAAGCACTGAAACTGGAACAACAGGCTAAGAAGGAAAAGAGCCATAAGAAGAGAAGATCCAGTAGCAATAGTTCTTCTACTGAGAACTTTGATTCTAGTGAAATTTCCAGCAGTTCTGAGAGTAGTGTTATAGGCACAGACATTTAGAATAGACAAACACAGGAATCACAATGGAATTGGAACAGAACACAGAAGCAGACTAATTCCACCATAACTTCCGCCTTCATATTCCCAAAAAGACACTGATCGTCGACAGTTACATAGCTTGAGAATACTAGTGGGCAACGCCCTTTCCCAAGAACACCCCTTGGAATCCCAAAAGTACAAAAGTTGATATTCCAAATTTCACTAAGGTAAAACATCCAAAATTCCCTCGGCTTAACACCTCGCACAGCCCGGTGGCTAGAGCCATAGACTGACTTGGACCCACAATCCCTTGATCAAGTAGTCTGCTCCCCAACAACATCTTCTGCATTTGTCTCCAAAGCCTTTTCTGCCACAAAATCAAGATCCGCTTGCTTTTCCACCTTCGCTTCCGCCTTATTTTCCACTTCCGATTCCACTCCACCTACCAAATTCCAATCTGGTTCCAAAACGCCACTACTTAGCTCCGTCGTCCACTTACTCAGACCCCCTGCACTTACTTCAATTCCCTTGCTTTTGTTCTTCAACTCCTCTATCTCTGCAATCACCCTCACATTCTCCATCTTCAATGCCTCATTCTCCCTCCTAATGCTCTCCTTTCCACTTAGTTAAAACCAATTCTTGAAGTGGTCCATCGATGCTTTGATATGCTCCCTCCAAAGCCTAGTTGCTTTATTCCACATCTCCTGTGCATATTCCAGCACTTCCTGCTTTAAGGCATCCGCATCCAAATCATCTACTAAGATGCCTGTCATTCCTTGGTTCTGCAATGCCGCCTTCTCCATATCGGCCAATCGAGTTATTCTATTAATCAGAAAAACATTTTCAGTGTGGTCAAATTAGCCACCTTGTCCCCCAATTCTTTAAATTTCTCATCCACTGCAGTCTTCAGTCCATCTGCCCACCGAGTGAAATCCTCAACTACACTCAAAACTTCAGCATTCCTTGCCATAGCCTCAGCTGTAATCCCCCTAACCTCCTCCTGCAATCTTTCCTTATCCGACCTCTCTTGAAATAATTGCATCCTGACTTTCTGCATTTCCCATTCTGGAATAGCACTACACTTATGTTTCATCTTCTCACTTTCCATCACCCTAAGCGCCGCATCCTGATTCTGCAGGAACTCATTCAAATCAACCAAACAGTTACCAGCCTCCTCCACAAAGAAAATCCCCCTGGCCTCATAACTGGCACTGCTACCTGCCTTAACCTTCAAACTCTCCGGAACACTCTTCTCCGCAGCTCCACCCATTCCTTTCATAAACGGTGTTACCTTCTTACCTTTAGGCTTCGACTTCTTAGATTCTAACTCCATGGTGAAAATGTCCAACTTTGATTCAGACTCCTCCAAACCCTTCCAAGAAACTTTAAAAGGTGATTTTTTTTTCAACTGTTGGAGACCCCAACAACAACTTCCTCCGCTTCATTCCACATAATGTTCCCTCTTCCTTCAACCTGTGTCTTCAAACCTGTTGCTACTGTCAAAACCTTCAGAACATGCTTGAAGATTGCGGCCAAATAAGGCGCCACTCGGCCCACTGCCGGTGTCCGACGCTGATCTCTCTTGCCTGTAAGCTGCATCCAATCATATAACATTGTTTCCCAATCAACCTTTATGCCTCTCTCAGCCTGAAACAATGGTACAAAAGCCTCCTTAGACATGTAAGTGGTCTTCTGTAGAATGCATACCTTCTCCAAATACCAAAATAAATTTGAGGCTCTGATTCCACCCGCATTCCGCACCATATAGTATGCCTTCGTCCCAACCGGATTTCCAAATTCCCCCTTCATCTGGGAGTCAGTCACCTTCCTACCCTTAGCTGGCACAGGCAAATATGGAACTTTGAAAACCTTGGACACCAACCTTGGTGTCAAGAGCACATCCCCTGTAATCACTCCATCACTCTCCTTAATCATGTTCCACTGCTGCTCAGCGAACTCGTTCTCTGCCCATGCGTCCCAAGGTAAACATGCAAACTCATAAAGGCCTATGCGCTTGAGCCATACCTGGGTTACCACCACATTTGGGTCAAATGCTGCCACCTCCGTCTCCACACTCCCCTAATCACTCATAGACTCAGCTTCATCACTCTCCACCTCGATGTGATCTTCCTGCTGCCTCGACTTAAACAGCTCCTCCATCGCCATCTTCATCGACTTGGTGTGCGGCATTGATTCTAACACATTGTCTTGCATCCCTGCCATTAGCTTTCCCTTGATATTTTTAGAAAAAAAAATTCCCTTCTTCTCCGACTTAACAGTCAGTGAACTGCAACTTTCACACACTTGGATGTGATCTCCAACACTTCTCACCACCTTAATCTTATAATAATGAATTTTGTCCTCGATTCGGGCATGCCATGCAAGATTCACCCAAAAAATATTCGTCCTTAAATGAGTCACATCAGCCCTATGCGAGTTTTTAGCCTTAAAGTGAGTACCCCCACTAATGAGTACCCCTTGATCCTTTTGCCCAATTCCATTCCTCCGACTTTCCTCTTTCTAGACTTCCAATCCCACAGTCTGAATTCCAACATCCAGTCCGCCATTCAAAATCCGAATTCCAGATCCCTTTACAGGTTTTGAATTGCAACAGCAAGTTGCCAATGCTATCTCCGAAAATTCCACTGCAACCCGCAAAACACTAACTATTAACAATTTACTGCCAATATCCTCAGCCTTATTGACCATCCACTTGGGAACCTCAGGAACCTTTCCATAAAATCTCTTCAGTCTGAACCCATTCACAGGTTTCAAAATCTTGGTTCCGAAGACATCTTGCAACAAAAATGTTCCTTGGCCCTGTTCTGATTCAATTTGATAAGGTCCCAAATATCTCAACTTCAACTTACCCAGATGTGGTCCCAACTTAGAATTATATAACATCAACCAATCTCCCTCCTAAAAAAATTTGAATTTCACCTGCCTGGACATCCATGCTTGTCTCCTCTTCTGCCCAACTTCCACCAAGTAGGCACTCTGAATTCTATCCTCTTCCAATTTAAGCAACTCCTTTTGTCTATGGGAAATTGATTCCTCCGGACTCAACCTATGCTGAACTGACAACCTCAAGCTTGGAATTACATATTCCATTGGCACCACAGCTTCAATTCCAAACACCAATTTGAAAGGTGTCATTCCAATCACCACCTTAAAAGTCGTTCGAAAAGCCCATAGTGCTGAATCCAGCTTGTCATCCCAATCTAATTTGTTTTCTGATACAATCTTCTTCAAAATTCACACCAGCACTTTATTGGAGCTTTCCGCCTGTTTGCTTGCGGATGATATGGAGTAGATTTCGTATGCAAAATCATATGTCTGGATGTCAACTCCTGAATCACAGAATTCAAAAAATGTGCTCCCTGATCCGACACCAACTCAATAGGACATCCAAATCTTGTCATAATGTTTTTATATAGAAATCGTGCGACACTTGCTGCTTTATTATCTGTCAAAGCCACCGCTTCCACCCATTTGGTAGCATAATCGGTTGCAACAAGAATGTATCTAGAACCCATCCTCTTTGCCCGTGGTTTTATTGGGCCTACAAAATCCAATCCCCACTTCTGAAATGGTTCCAATGGCAAGACAGGATGATCATGCATCCTATCCCCTTCTGTAGGTTGCCCCATCTTCTGACATTGAGCACATTCCTTGGCAAAACTATGTGCATCTTTCAATAACAAAGGCCACCAAAGTCCAACTTGTAAAATTTTCCGACTTGTAATTTCCCCAGAGAAATGTCCTCCAGCTGATCCCCAATGTGCCTCCTGCAACACTGCTTTCTGCTCTTCATTCGGAATACATCGGTATATAATCTAATCTGCTCCTCTTCTATATAATGCTCCAGCTATAATCAGAAATGGTCTGCTTCTCAATGCAAACTTCTTCCTCTGATATGGAGACATTGTCGTAGGTAAAACTCCATCCACCAGAAACTAAACCATCTGATCATACCAATTATCAAAAAACTGTCCTTCCACATGGAACAAATCCGCATCATGCAATTTATCCGATACTCCTGGTAATTCCTCCTAATGTTCCAATCTGTTGAGGTAAGAAGCCACTGCATGCCGAGTTCCTGGAGTATGGACAACTATATAATCAAATTCTTGCAACATGAGCATCCACCTTGCTAATCTGCCTTCCAATTTTGTCTTCTTTACCAAAAACAATAAAGCCTGATGATCCACATGGAAAACCACTTTATTCCCCAACAGATAATGTCAGAATTTTTCCAAAGCAAAAATCATTCCAAGAGCTTCCCTTTCCGTAACTGTGTAATTCTTCTCCAGTGCTCTCAACATTCTACTAGCATAATAAACTAGTCGAAACCATCCCTTGATCTTCTCCTACATTAAAACAACTCCTACTGCCATGTCGGAAGCATCTACATACACATGAAACGGAAATTCCCAATTTGGTGGTTGAAGTATAGGTGAAACCACCAACATCTTTTTGATAATCGGAAAAGCCTTTTCTTGCGCTTCTCCCCAAACAAATTCCACTTCCTTCTTGGTCAAATGACTAAGTGGTGCGCTTACATCCGCCAAATACCGCAAATACCTACCATGCCATTTGATATCTCCAACAAACTGCATCACTGCTTTCAAATTGTGTGGAGCTACATCTTTCTGAATTGCACTAATCTTGTCCCCATCAATCGACATTCCTTCTTGAGAGATGATATGTCCCAACAACTTTCCCTTCTGCACTCCTATTGCACACTTCTGAGGATTAAGTGACATCTGAAACATCCTACATCTTTTAAAACACTTCCGCAAATATTCAAGATGTCTGACTTTTTCCCCAAAAACCAAAAAATCATCCATAAAAATCCTCATAAAATCTGTCAAATGTGGCTCAAAGGTTTTAAATGCTTCCTTCGAGAACGATGGTGGTCCATTCTTCAAACCAAAGCTCATCATTGTATATGGAAAAGCTCCCCATTCTGTGATAAAAGAAATTTTTTCAATATCCTCCTCAGCCATTGGTATTTGATTGTACCCTGAAAATCCATCAAGGAAAGTGTACATCTCATGTCCCGCTACGTCATCCAGAACTAAATCAATAAAAGGTAATGGAAATGGATCTGAAACTGTTGCTGCATTCAATTTTCTATAATCCACACAAACCCTTAACTTCCCAGACTTCTTAGGTACCACCACAATTGGTGACAACCATTCCGCCTGATCCACTGGCACAATGAATCCTGCATTCAATAATTTTTCCAATTCCTCTTTCACCTGCTTGGCATAATTTGGATTCATCCGATATCTTTGTTGAATCACTGGAACAGCATCCGTTCTCAAATTTATATGATGCTTGTAAACTTGAGGATCCATGCCTTTCAAATCAAAATAATCCCATGCAAAGACATCAATATACTCCAATAGTAATTCCTTCAAGTCCTTCTTGAAACCGTCCTCCAAATAAACACTAACTTTTACCATCTTTGGATGATCCTCCGTCCCCAAATTCAGATCCTGTAAATCAACCTCCTTAACTCGAGAAACTTTCTTTATCATCTTATCATACAGAGCCTCCGCTCTCTAAATTGCCTCCTTTGGCTCCAACTCCGAATCCTCCATCACAGTTTCTTCTTGGACTTTACTCTCTTCCCTCTTTAATTCTGAATTTACCTGTTCCACACCATCTGTATTCCTGTCCAATTGATCAATTTCCAAACTGTCCTCTTTCACTACATATTTGTCAATGATCCGCTCCACATCAACCTCGAATACCGGAACAATTGTTGGATTTGCTGCTAGGAAATATGCCTCTTCGTCATCCTCCAATCCTTCAGACATGTTAATTGCTTGTGCCAACTTTGGCTTCATGGATTCTGACAATTCCTTCTTCGACCCCATTGGTAATGTAACTTCTCTCCTTCCTTTCTTAACCGTCACTTCATTTTTTCCCCAGTCCTGTTTTATCTTAGCCGTGCGAAACCATGGCCTCCCCAACAACATAGAATAAGTATTTTTTGAATCCTTCATATTGATGACTACAAAGTTTACCATAAACTGCAATCCATGAATGATAATACCCCGCCTCCTTAACATCCCCACTGGTTGAACTCTGCTCAAATCAGCCATGCACACTTGAAATGGAGCTGGTTTCAACCTGACATCTTGCATCCTTAGAAATTTCGATTCTGAAAGTATGTTGACACTTGATCCACCATCCAATAGAACATCAGAAAATTTGATGTTATTAAATTCCAACGGCAGTGTCGGTACTGAAAAATCCACATCCTCCGGGCTAATCTGGAAACTCTGAACTGTCTGTTGCACCTCATTCATACTCGGAGCAGTCTTTGACCTCCGCATCCATGAAAATTGGAACTAATGACTACAACTGATCCAAGGTAAAATGCATAGAGGAATTAGTTAACTCTTCAAACAAGGCATCCGTCCTTTCTCTTTCCTTATCCTCCTTTTTTACCCCTTTCTCCTTCCATTTCAACTTGATATGTTGTTCTTCCTTTTCCATCATATCTTTATCTACCTCACATTAGGAGAAACTTGGACTCAATTTTGGGCCCTGTAAGAAACGCCAACTCAGCATAGAGAGAGGTAATTATGAAAAATGCAAAAGTTTTATCTTGGAATTCTATTTTTCATGGTACATACGTAAAAGTTTGCTCAATCACTTAAATGCATGATCGTAGAAAATGCTTTTCGAGAGCCCAACTTAAGTGTAGACAAAAATCCATGTCTATGAATCTTAATGAGTGATGTGATGTGCAATGAGAGGAAACACATAAGATTTGTTTTCAAAATACAAAAGTAATACCACGGATGCATCCGAAACGTCCAAAAACCTTAGGATATCTCTTTAAAACGCTAAAATCTGACGTCTCTAGCTCAAGATATAGCAGTTTTAATCCTAGGGCCTCAATGAGGTCGGTATGAAGCGAATAGAGGCCCCAAAGAGCCCTCAAGGGCCTCTATTCGCTTGGTTCTGACTCTTTCATAGTCTTAAATAGTACATATCAATCACTATTAAGTACGATCTGTTCAAATTTAAATTGCGAGTACTTCATAAAAAGGTGATTGATACTTGTGTGAGATGCACAAGTACAAGTACTTCACTTTATAGGATAACAACAACGGGTCATAAAAGTGTTCAGCGCTTGTGCAAGATGTCATTATCAAGCACCTTACTTTTCTGATGATAATGACAATTTCACCAAAATTTTCAAAATGAGAAAAAAGGTTTTTTCAACATAACGTTAGCCTTCTTCCTATTGGCTAAGGAGCATTCTCGCACTAGAGCTAAAAGGCCCGAAAATGAGTCCATTTCTTTCCTAATGTCTCAAATCTCCTTCTGCTCCTCCCAATCCAGTGGAGGTTTCAACCTTGCTTTTGACCTTGTTGTCACTAATACATCTACTTCCTCTTGCAAGCATTTAGAACAATCACATTCTGGCTGACAATCCATAGCCACTTCATTCACCCCCTGATCCTGAAACGATTCTACTACTATCAAACTACTTTCCAATTCTTTGTTTGCTTCGGCTGATTGTGCTGGTGGTGTTGGCAATTGCGGCACTTGTCCCCTTGGTTGTTACTGATTCCCCCCTTCATAATTTCAATTCGGCTGATTCCATCCTTGTGGTTGTGGCTGCCAATTCTGCCAACGCTGCTCTGCTGATCCCAATTTCCCCCCCATGGGGGTCTTGAATTCTGCCATCCTCCATATCTTGGTCCTCCTCCAGAATTGAAATTTTCTTTGAATGATGGTCCCCCTTGATTAAACTGTGGTCTCCACCCAGAATACAGTTGTTGCCTTTGCCAACCTAAATTGTTGAACATCCACTACCTTCCTAATGTCTCTGGAAACACCCCATGAGTTTGAGGTCCTTGTTGCTGAATCCTTTCTGGTACAATACCCCTGAAATTTGGATTAAACCAACATTCCTTTGTCCAATGCCCATCCTTAACACAAATTTCACAATGAGGGGATTTTGATTCCACAACTTTCTACACTCCCAACTTCTTCAATTTCTTCTCCACCAATTTTTCCACTCTATCATCTTTCCCTTTATCCTTAGACTTTTTCTTCAACTTCTTCTTGATTTTCTTCTTCTTATCCTCATCTCCTTCTGAATCCAAATCATCACTAGAATCCTCTTCACCATCAAAATTCGTTTCCGTATCTGAATTAGTATCAATTTCCAAATCCGAATCGGTGTCCAAATCCGAATCATCTGACGTCTTCTTTTTCTTCGACATGATTTTCTTATTTTGTTTAGATGGCCTCTTGGCTGCTTTCCCATGAGAGACCCCAAACCTTTTCTCTGCTCTTTGAGCTGTTTCCACTAATGCTTGTAATCCACCCGCAACATCAACTCCAACAACAACATTCTTCAATTCCTTCCTTAATCCGTTCAAAAAATACCCAACAAGCATTTCATCAGTTGGCCTTTCTTGAGCAGTTAGCCTTCTCACATATTGGTTAAACTTTTGTGCATAATCCTCAACAAACATCTTCCTTTGTTTCACTTCCCTAAGCTTGGTCAACACATCATGTGGAGTCTTTTCCCTTCTGAACCTATTCAAAAATGTTGCTTTCAAGCCATCATAATCAGCAAAATGGCCTGCTGGAAATTACTAAACCATTGCATAGCCTTCCCATCCAATGTAGCCTCAAGCTGGCGCATCTTAGCCTGGGCATCGTACACTCTGACGAATCCTCTGGCCTGCCATCTTGTCTTGTATTGAGATATGTGGCAATCAGGGTCTTCCTTTGACGTTCTCGAAAAGGTCCAAAATTTGACGCGCATATCCTGCCTAGCCACCGTCATATTTGTAAGTAACCCTGGTTGTACAAGATTTCCTGCACTAGTACTTCCTAACGGATCAAAAATCAATCTCCTTCTCGCCTGTAATGCATGCTCTCTACCGCCAATAGCTGAGGAAATATATCCGGTTCTTTGTTCTCTACTTCTTTGTTCTCTACTTCTTCTTCCCACCTATCACTCAAATAATCCTCTGCGCCATCTAAATCTTCCACAGTATCATCAGAATCCTCTCCTACATTAACTCGGTTCATCCCACTATAATCCAAATTTCCCTGCAATTTCAAACTCTGACCATCTCGCTCATAAAACTGTCGGAACCACTTAGAAACTGACCTTGTCCAATACGGGAATGTATCTTTTTTTGCTTCCTCCAGAGTGCAGCCAAACACCCATACCAACTCGCACTATTTTGAACATCTTCCCTCCATTCAACTAAACCTTTCACCGCTTCAACACTCGCTCCTACAAGAGAAACTTGAATTCGTCCATGCTACATCACAGCTACACCGTGATTGCCAAGTGTTATAGGCACAGACTTTCAGAACAGACAAACACAGGAATCAGAATGGAACTGGAACAGAACACAGAAACAGACTAATTTCGCCATAATTTTCGCCTTCATATTCCCAAAAAGACACTAATCGATAGTTACATAGTTTGAGAATACTAATGGGCAATGCCCTTTCCCAAGAACACCCCTTGGAATCCCAAAAGTACAAAAGTGGATATTCCAAATTCCACTAAGGTAAAACATCCAAAATTCCCTCGGCTTAACAAGTAGCTCCAATGAGAGGTCCAAGAATAATTCAAAAAAGGGGTCCTGGACTAAGAAGATTGAAGAGATGGCTAGGAAAATTGTTGAGATTAGCCAGACCAGACAACCAGTGATAAAAATAGAGACTTGGTGTTCAAAATGCAAATCCAAGGACCATGTTTCCAACGAGTGCCCACAGTGCACTTATTGTAAAGCCTTTGGCCATTTATGGAATAATTGTGATATTAGGATTCATCATTTCAAGAAGGGCAAAGACTTGTCAGTAGTAGCATATACCAAACCAGTAAGAGTGGAAACCGCCAAAGCTTATCAAGAGGAGAAACCGGGTACCAGTGGTACTGGTCCAGGACACGGCAGATACCAAGCGAGTACTGGCCGAGGCCGTGGGCGGGGTAACTTCCAGAGCCAGAGTTTGAATTGCTATACTTGTGGAAAGTATGGGTATTTTGCCGCTCAATGTCCAGACACACCTGCAATTGTGGCAAAGGCAAAGGCACCAGGACCAATTCCAGTACGGGCAGTAACACGGAGCAAAGCAGTAGTAATTAAAGAAATTCCAGAGATTCCAGAAAAACTAGTCACTATTGAAAGCAGCAAATGGGCTCAACAGAGAGAGGTATGGAAGGCCAAGGGTAAAGAGAAGGTGGTTGATAAATGGCAGGAGCAGAGAGAACTAGCAGCAAAAATCACAGAGGATTTATCCAAGAAGCTTCTAGAGCAGCCAGAAAGTTCTGAAGCACGAGTCATTCAGAAGATACCAGCCCAATCTACTGAGAAAGATCAGTCAAATTCTGGCATACCTGAGACCATGTTGGCTGCGGTACAAGGGATGATTGGAGAATTGGGAGTTGATAGAAGAACTGGAAGCACTACAAGGGAGGAATGTCATTGTGAAGATACGACCAGTTATTTGAGCTCCAACAATCAATCTGATCAGGAGAAAGAAGAAATCCATGTTAAGATCTATGATAGAATTCAGAAACTCGTTGTGGAGTTGGAAGATATCAGACGAACTTTGCCTGGAGTGGCGAAATTCATCAGACAGCGAAGGAAAGCTGAAGCGGAGGCTAGAACAGTTGATTTGACGGCTGTCCGAGATGATGAAGTACTGCTCATTCAAGTGAATTACAAGGTTCGGAAGCAATGGGAACCACTTTCAAGTGTCATCTTGGATGGAGGAGCAGGAGTCAATATAATGGGAGTACATCTCCAGCAGAGGATGGGCATCACAAATCTAAAGCCAACACCATTTAAAGTGAGAATGATAGATCACAGAGTAGTACAAGCTACTGGTATGATTGAAATATGCAAATACGAGTAGGCAGGGAGAAATTTAAAGCCAGCTTCCTAGTTCTTGATGTGCAAGGGGCATATGGAATGCTGCTAGGGCACCCATGGTTGAGAACAGCACGTGCTATTCACAATTATGCAAATCAAACCCTAACTATACAAGGGGCCAGCGGTAGAATTCAAATCCAGATGAACAATACTAGGAGCTGGAGAAAAGAGCTGAGGCCTAAGGAATTATGCCAGAAGTAAAAGGCAAAGAAGATTGAACGAATGTTAGCAGCTCTGAACATATTTCCTCTAGCAAAAATTGACTTGAATGCGGTTTTACTGAACAAAGAGCAGGCTGACAAGCAGAAAAAGCAATTCTCAGATCAGTTTACTGAAATCAATACGGGAGAAAGATCAGTTCAGTTAACTGGGAGGCTAGAAGAATCAACTGAAATTGGCATGGCAGATGAACCAGTGTAATCTGGAGAGCACACAGTGAATCAGAATGGTGATTCAGAACTTAACGGGCCATCTTGGGATTATGCTGAGAAATCAACCAAGAGAAAAGGTGGTGGGCCTAATTGGTTGCTTCCAAACGACCAAGAAGTTGAAGAATGAAACCTAGGCTCTGAGGATAGTCCTAGTATGATCAAGGTTAATAAGCATCGCAATCCTAAAATGAAGGAAAAGGCATGCAAGATGTTCCAAAACTACAAAGACGAATTTGTCTGAATCCATTTAAATCTATTTTCCTAGTCTGGAAGGGACAGCTACTACTAGGACATGTAGTATCCCGCAATGGAATAGAAATGGCCAAACGACAAAATCCAGTGTGTTCAGCAAGCCAACACCCAGAAATGCATCTGAGTTAAGCTCTTTCTTGGGTTATATTAACTTCTACAGAAGGTTTGTGCATAAGTTTTCCTCTCAAGCTGTACCATTATATGAGCTCACAAAGAAGACCAGTAAGTTCAATTGGACTGCTGAGTGTGAGGAAAGCTTTCAGAACCTGAAAAATGCCATTATCAATAAACCAGTCCTCAGGCAACCAAACTGGGATGTTATCTTCCATGTACATGTGGACGCTTTGGGACTGGCAATGGGGGCGATATTGGTTCATCCAGATGGAAGGAGTGATTATCCTGTTTATTTTGCTAGTCGCAGATTCAGTCAGGCTGAACAAGGTTATACGACCACTGAACGAGAAGCCCTAGGAATGGTTTTCAGTGCTACAAAGTTCAAGCAACCTGCTAGGCAAACTATTTCATTTCTATGTGGATCATCAGGCTCTTTTGTTCTTGATTCATAAAGTCATTATTCAAGGCAGGCTAATACAGTGGATGATGTTCCTCATGGAGTTTGAATTTTGGATTTTTCATAAGCCTGGCAAGAATCACTGTGGTGTTGATTTTCTATGTAGGAGTACAGAGGGTTATTCAGAAGCATCTTTGAGGGACGAACCAGTGGATGCTGAATTATTTCAGCTGGAACCATGTGAATCAGTTGACCCTGAATGGTATGACATTTACCAGTTTCTTTCTCAGGGTGCTTTTTCAGATGACTGGAAGCAGAACCAGAAGAAGGCTTTGGTCATCAAGAGCTTGAAGTTTACTATCATCGGCGGTTCACTCTATCGATTAGGTGTTGATGGTATTCTTTGGCGTTGTGTGCCTATGGAAGGGAGAATGCAAGTCATCTCAGAGGCACATAATGGCGAATCTGGTGGACATTTTTCCAATAAGGTTACCTATAAGAAGATTCTGCAGGCTGGTTTATGGTGGCAAACATTGATAGTTGATGTTAGAAGTTTTTGCAAAACTTGTGACATATGCCAAAGAATGGGTAGACCTTTAGCTACAGACATGACTCCTTTAACGCCAGTACAACCACTAGGTATTTTCATGAAATGGGGTTTTGATTTTATGGGACCTTTTAAGAAGGTTACCCCCAGGAAGAATAAGTATATAGTGATGGCTACTTGCTATGTCATTAAGTGGGTTGAAGCTAAGGCTCTTCCTAACAACACAACCAAGTCAACTGCAAGATTTCTATTTGAGAATATTGTCTGTCGCTATGGATGTCCTGTGGAGATTGTGTCAGACCCAGGGACACATTTTATCAATGACACCATGGAGATTCTACTGGATATGCTTTCAGTCAAGCATCAGAAATCTACCCCTTATTATCCCAGATGCAATGGACAAGCTGAAAGTAGTAACAATACAATTAATACTATTCTCACTAAGGTTGTGCAGAAGAAGCCAGACCAGTGGGATTTGAAGCTCCAACTTCTTTATGGGCGTATAGGACAGCTTACAAGGTCACTACAGGATTGAAACCATTCAGAATGGTGTATGGCACGGAAGCTATTGTTCCTATGGAGTTTGTTATCCCAAGTCTAAGAATGGCTGTGGAATATGGGTTAGACTTCAACCACAATCTGAAAAAATTCCCGGATGAGCTTACCCAGTTAGATGAACTCAGGCAAAGGGCTATGCTGGAACAAGAGATTGTTCAGCAACGAAGGAAGCACTGGCTTGATCGCAAAATTAAGGTCCAGGAGTTTCAGAAAGGGGATTTGGTGCTCCTCTATCAGTCCAGATTGGGTCCTAGGAAGCCAAACCTAAAGATTGCCTGGGCAGGACCATTTGAGGCAGACTGGGTTTTCTCCAATGGCACGGTAAGATTGAAATACTTATGTGGATTATTGCTGTCAGGGGTGTATAATGGCGCGAAGATCAAGCTCTACTATTTCAAAGCTAGAGAGCCTAGCCAAAAACAGGGTACTAGGGAGCTAGAAACTGAAGATCAAGAGATACAAAAATGAGATATTTTTGGGCTTTTTCATGTGTAGCCAGTTCCAGTTTCAGAACCAGTGCCAGTGGGACCAAGCCAGGCGGGTACCAGGACCAGTACCAGTGCGATCAAACCAGACTGGGACCCAGCCCAGTATCAGTGGGAACATAGTTATCAATTTTTAGGCGCCCAACGGTCAGATGGCACTCCAATAGTAATCGTTTCAAGGATGGGTCGAATTCTTGTCCAATGCATGTCTGCCATGACAGCAATGACGCACAAAAGTTTAGGAATGGCAAGTGGTGGAGCTTTTATGGTGCGAACGCGTATAACAGTAAGGAGAGTCGGCATTTTTTCTCACAAATCTCTTGCGCGATGATTCCCTCCTGTTGTCCATTCTCCATCGCTAAGTCTGAGGTACCTTCTCTATAGCCACAGACTTCGTCTTCTGAGGAGACAATGGACTGTCTTCTAGCTTTGCCAGCAACACCTGGGTACGGCTTTGGAGAATCAAGTAAGTCTTCCTCTTCCTCACCTGTTTCGTCATCTTCACAGTGTATGGGTAGGAGAAGACACTCCGACAAGATGCAAGACTCTCTCAATGAAACCCAAGCTATTGTCAATGCTGCCAAGGCAAGCCTTCTCCTCATCCCTTACAGCAAGATTCAGCGTTATGTGTTCACTGACCAAGCTATGGCTCTGCTGCAACTGTGGGATTTACGTGTGCTTCTGCAAACCATAAGAATTGACTTTGACACAGCCATCATCAGGAAGGTGCTAGACTCTTTCAATGCTGAAGATGGCAGTGCAATGGTATATGGCAAGAAGGTGTCTGTCACACCAAACAACATAGCTTTTGCATTTCGTATGCCAAATGAGCCCAAGCCGTCTGTGGCAACTCCACAACAGATCAGCACAGTCTTGAAGGAGGATGATGGTGCCAAGCAAAAAAGAAAATCCAGTGGTGTCAAGGAATTCCAGTGGCCGGACTGGAAGCTCCCACTACTTATAGGTTTGTAGCTGAAGCTGTCAATCTTAAGAATAATCCGATATATGTGTCAGAGAAGGTTTTCGCTATGCTTCTAGCAAAGACATTGGATTCAAAAGTTTCTATCAATCTCTGTCAAATATTGTCACATAATGTGTTTCAACAAACTGCCGAGTTGAAATCCCAGAGTGTATTTAAGGCTTGGTATGTTTGGCAATTTTTGTATTGGGCAACTGCTCCAGATGCCCATGACCAAGTAAGAATGGCTTGGAGTGAGAAGCCATTTCCAGTGTCAAAAAACATCGATTTGTCTTCGGATGAAGAAGCAACGGACAGTCAGACCACTCTAACTGGACTGAAAAGGAAGGCTAGACAAGATGAATCTGGAAGCTCAAAGAAACCGAGGACGACACTGACGAAGAGCAGTGATTTTTTGACGCAGAGTCAAGTCAAAACAGTGACTACTGAAAAGACTCTAGTTAGCCAGGCTGACAAACAAACTGCTCAGACCACTGAAGTCAACCAGTCAGCAGGACAAATTACAGTCACTTCCAGTACTGGCAAAGATCAGGTAAAAGTGACTACTTTTGAAAAGTCAGCAGAATAGTTGGATAAGGGCAAAGGTCCAGCATCTCCAACCTTACTGGGTGGCTTCTCCATCCCAAACAATGAAGAAGCTCTGCACCTGATGAAGAAGGACAGGTTACAGTAGCTGCAGACCCATCCATTTAAAAGGAATCTCTTTCTACAAAAGTCTGATTATGCTGCTTTACCCTATATGGCTCTAGTTACGGTGTATGAGCCAACTAATTTTGACCCAGCAACAGTCAATGATGGATGTTCAGTCCTCATCCAGTCCTCATGGAACACTATTGTCAACTGTATGGGACAAATGCTGGACGTTGCAGGGTCAAAAGATGAACTGAATAAGGTTAAAGCTGAATTGAAGGGAGCTAAGATCAGATTGAGAAGCTGAAGGAAGCAAGAGAAAACCAGAATCTGTGCCACAAGCTACTTGAAGCTCATTCAGAGAGATCCATTAAGCTACTGGAAAGTAAGCTAGCTAGGGCGGAGTTTGCTATGCAGATTATGAAGGAAGAAAAGGATGAAGCACAGAGAGCTGTGGATCGGTTCCGAACGATGCTGAGAATGAAGAGAGTTGACTTCAACTCCTTGCTGCTTCGTCATACAGCTCTGAAGACTACCCTCACTAGAAGATATATTTATAATAACCTGGCTGAGATTTAAATCCATCAGGCAATGCTGTTTTTGATCTGGATAACTTGAAATCTCTTATGGAGACCATGCAGAGTGACTTGCAGGACAAAGTTGCTGAATATAATAATGCTCTAGCAAATCAAGACATCCTAGATTATATTGAACAACAAACTTCCCTTGAAGAAGAAGAAGACAATAAGGAAGAAGAATCAGATAAGGAGGAGGATGACCACGACAAAGGGTATACTAATGATGATGATGATGATGCCTCTCCTCCATATCCACCTCCAGGACCTGGTACTGGTGGCACAGGGCCAAGTGGAGGAAATCAGTCACAGTCAAACCAGCCAGACCAGTATGAAGGGCAGAAGTCAGGCAATCAACAGCCAGAAGAACAACGACCCACTAACACTGGGAAGCTGCCAGCAAACCAGTCCCAACAGAGTAGGGAGGATAAAGGGAAAAGTAAAGTTATGGTTGAGGGACCAGCAGCTGATGAGCAGCATTCATTATATCTTATCACACTAAACAGGAGATTGAGACATCAGTAGGCTCCCATAATCAGGCAATATCTGGAGGATGATGATCTCCTATCTGATCTGGAACGCTTTCAATGACTGTATATCGGAGCCAGGGAAATGGTTGAGCATTGGAAATCAGTTTCTTTTCATGATCAAGAGACCTGCCATTTACCTGCGTATCCCAGCACAGTCAAGCTATTGGAAAGGGTGCCTAAATGGATAATCACTGCTACTGAAGAAAGAGTGACCAATCCACACTGGCAACGACAGTCTACTGCAGATTGTCGATCTTTGGCTATAGAATTAGAACTTCTGTTGGGAAACAAGCCAACATACAAGTGTATGAAGGATGTCAGGAATCAGTTGAAAGAGGTTTTGGTGCAGATGCAAATTGCTAGAGGAGTTTTAGATCAAAGGGTGCGGGCCATTCTTGAAGATGAGACGGCCACCAGCAAAGGACCTCAGACTAGAATGTCAGTTGGAGAACATTCAACTGCTCTCCGGAAACTGTTTCAGCTGGTGAGAGTAACTAGAAAAATGATACAGCATTAGGACCAGGCTGTTCTCAACTTCTTAGAATTTGTGCCTCATTCTCCAATTCTCTTGTATGCTTTACCATCAAGAGAGACAGAATTGCCAAGATATTTTCGGCACTTTACCCTCAACATCCAGAACCAGTCGATCGCCTTACATATTTCAAGATTATTGATGACCTCCAAGATTGGTATGAGCTATCGACTGTGGAATGGAAAACTTGGCAAACACTGTTCAATGATGCTCTCCAACTAAATGATATTCAAGAGCTAAAACAAGAGGTGCAGAGGATCAGACTGTGTATGGGTCAGTGGAAGATTTAGATCAGAGGCCTCACCAAGATCACCAATCAATTGCTGCAACTTACTGTTGAGTCCTCTAAACTGCCTAAAAAGGATAATGTGGCTAAACCAGGCCTAGGACCACAGTATAGAGAGATGGCGGAGATTCTTTTTGAAGATCGGGTCAAAACCAATCAGCCTCTCCCAGAAGGATGGATCCATACAGCTTTGCATTGTCACAAACTGGCCAGAACTAGGATCACCAAAGGCAGACGCACGCTCTATGATCTTGAAACCAAAACCTATCATTATCTTACTATGGAGATGACCACGGAAAGGCATGATCAACTTGAGCAGGAGGCCATTTACAGACTCATTCAAAAGGAGAATGATGGCACTAGGACTTCTCAGACGCCATCCAGGCCAAAGGGTAAATAGAAGCTGGTTCAGTGGAAGGATACTGGGTAGTTCCATCTCTGAATTCAATCGATGGCTTTTTCCTTCTCAGCTGGAAGGTTGATATTAGTCTGTGTAGATGATGAGAGCTCTGCACTGGACTTTTTAGCTGGTTCTCTATCATTGGTCAAGTTCGGTCTCCAAAATCAAAATCAAACGGTGGATTTTTTCTCTTCAAACCAGAATCAGACGGCGGGATTTTCTTTTCAAAAATTTTGGAAACTTGCCAAATTTCAAGAAAGGAGGGAAGGATGTAGATGGGTGAGATGGTTTCACTATGTGGGAACCGGCTTCTGTGAGACGGTCAATGGATCAGTCAGTAATTACTACGGTAATCACCATGGTAGGGCCCAAGGCATATAAATAGGACCCATACATTGTAATCGGGTTGTCAATTATTGGCAATTGTTGTCGCCAGTTACGGGGTCATTTGTCGGTTGTACTCTGTTCGTCTTTTGGTTCATAAGCCACATCATCTTCATTGTAATCATTCATGTGTAATTCTAATTATAGCATTGCAATATATTCCTGTTATACCTACTACGTACTCAGTTATTCTGAATCTGACTCTGAATCTCAATCTGAATATCATTCTCAATACTTAGTCTGGTTCTTATTCCACTAGATGTATTCCAGTTCAGTTTCTGCTCCTTTGTCCAATCTACTGTCTGAACTAATACATCACTAGTAGCTATAAGCTTCTAACACTGGAATTAGCTATCTCAAGAGATCAGCTCCAATTCCACCATTGTACATATGCAAGCTTTCAATAAGTCAATAAAGAGCTCTATTTCCGTGTACATGATTTTTGTTAAAGATTCTCAAAATGAACCTAATGCTTTAGCAAAAGAAAATATAAATAATCACAAGGAACTAGAGTTATCCAATTTTCTCAAGGGATTTCAAGATGTCTTTATTGACGACGTCCCTTTTGAACTACCTCCTAAACAAGGCAATGATGACCATGCAATTGAACTTCTTCTAGCAAGTTCACCGCCTAATAAACCTCCTTATAGAGTTTCTCTAGCTCAACAAGAGGAGATATGCAGCAAGTGCATGAGTTAGTTGAGAAGGACATGATTAGGCCTAGCTCATCTCCATTTTGCTCACCCGTGTTATTAGTGCAAAAGAAAGATGGCACATATGATATGTGTGTCGACGATAGAGCACTAAATAGGATCACTATCAAGAATATGTTTCCCGTACCACGGGTAGAAGACCTATTTGATAAGCTACAAGGACCGACCTACTTTAGTAGAATTGACCTAAAAAGTGGCTACCATCAAATAAGGATAGTTGATCAAGACATTGTAAAGACCGCATTTTGTACTACATTTGGTCTTTACGAATACATTGTCATGCCTTTTGTCTTGACCAATGCACCATCCACATACACCGCTTGATGGAGAAGCTATTCATGCCTCACCGAAACTTTATTGGAGCGTTCTTTGATGATATCATCATCTACTCTAATTCACTAGGCAAACACAAGCAGCACCTCCGGGTAATATTTCAAGTCTTAAGAGAGAATAAACTTTATATTAATCAAAAGAAAAGTGAGTTTTTCTTACAAGAGATTCAGTATTTAGGTCACATTATCTCTCAAGATGGCATTCAAATGGATCCATCAAAGCTAGAGGTAATAAAAGGATGGCACAAATCAAGGAATCCTCATGAACTAAGAAGATTTATAGGTATGTGTGCATACTATAGACGCTTCGTAGAAAAGTTCTCATAAATTGCGAGACCATTACATGGCCTAAAAAAGAAAAATGTTAGGTATACATGGTTTGCTAAAGAGAACAATGCTTTCAAAAAGCTTATCTCTCAACCTGTGCTTACACTGTCGGATCTCTCAAAGCCATTTGAGGTCCAATGTGATGCTTGTGGTGATTGCCTTGGAGCTGTTTTTCTCAAAGAAGGGCACGCCATATCCAATGAAATTCGAAGGCTCAACCTTGTTGAGCAAGCTCTAGGCATATATGAAAAGGAACTCCTTGCAGTTCTACATGCCTTAGACTCATGGAAGAACTATTTATTGGGGACTCCTTTTATCTACGGATGGATCACCAAAGCCTTAAGTACTTCATGACGCAGACCAAGCTCTCCAACAAACAAATGAGGTGGGAAAATTTCCTTTCGCAATTTCATTTTCATATTGCTCACATTATTGGCAAGCATAATCAAGTAGCCGATGCACTCTCAAGACGGCCGAAAAGTGAATGCGGTTTCCACAGGCAACTCACAATGATCTATCTTCTGATAGATAAGTATATGATTGATTCCAATTTTAGAGATGTGATTTCAGCCCTTGCATTAGGGAAGAAAGAGGAACCATTTACTTTACAAGATGGTTATCTTCTCTATGGAAATAGACTATGCATTAACAACTCAGTACGTGAGAAAGTAATGTATGAATCTAATGCTCCTCCTTATGCGGGGCATAGAGGGATTCAGTCTATCCTAAAAGGGATTGAAACATATTTCTATTGGCCTGCCATGAAAGCAGACATACAAGAGTATGTTTTTAAATGTGTGGTATGCCAAAAGACAAAGTTTGATAGAGGAAAGCAACCTGGATTGCTTCAACCTTTGTCAATCCCTAATTCACCATGGGAGAGCATATCCATGGATTTTATCTTTGGATTGCCTAAGTCTATCCATGGGAATACGGGAATATGGATGATAGTAGACAGGTTCAATAAACAAGCTCATTTTATACATGTCAAAAAGACTAGCAAAGCCCATCAAATGGCAACCCTCTTCATATCACAAATCTTCAAGTACGATGGCTTGCTAATGTCCATAGTGTTGGATAGAGATCCTAGAATGACAAGTAATTTCTGGAAGGGTCTCTTTAATAATTTAGGGACAAGGCTAAACTTCTCTTTGGCCTATCATCCGCAAACGGATGGCCAAAGTGAAATAGCTAACCTAACCATTCTTTATCTACTAAAAGCCTATGTAACAAAAGTAGATCAAAGATCCCAATGGGAGAAGTACTTACCCTAAGTTAGTGGAGTATTCCTACAATAACATTGTACATACTTCCATGGGAAAAGCACCTTTCGAGGTAATTGAGCGAAGATCAAAAAGTCCCCTACTACTTAAAGTACACCGGAAGATCTTCGCTTCAGATGAGTATAGCCGAGACCTACAAGAATCTTTTTAAAAGATTAAGAATGCTATCTCTATTTCACGGCAAAGGCAAAAGGCTGTTGCTGATAAGCACAGGAGAGCCCAAGCCTTTAAAGAAAGTTATTGGGTCTTACTTAAATTTCCCACGGCTCAATTAAGGCACACGTCGGGCAAGAATCCTACGGGGCACCAAAAGTACTATGCTAAATTAACAAAAAGGTACTATGGTCCCTTCCAGATTCTCAGACCGGCCTATCAACTCAAGTTGCTCAATCATTGGCTCATACACAATGCTTTTCATGTGAGCCTACTAAAGCCTTACAAAGGGGATCCACCTCAAGAACCAACTATAGAAGACCCATCGAAGATCGAGGACCAAGAAGAGTTGTTGCAGCCCGAGTCCATTCTCCGACATGAAGACAAGGTATTAAGACGCGGTAAGATTATCTGACGATATCTTATTAACTTTAAAAATTATCCTTTTGAAGATGCTAGATGGATGCAAGGCATATAATTAAAGGATAACCCAAACCTTGTCAATGCTTAGAATGCTTCGCAAGAGTAACCAAATGTACAAATGTTTAAAATGAACAAGGTTTTTGTCTTATAAGACTCTCTTTTTCTTTATTGTGCACAAATCTTAAGTAGTATGCATGCTTAGAATCAAGTTTGCAGAGACGACGTCTCCCAAACACCAAGTAGAGCTTGTCACTCTACTATGGAAGATTGATAGGACTAATGTGTAGACATGCTTGCGGCAGCCTTAGACTCTCAAGTGCCAAATGCATTAGTCATCCATTCTAGAATGATGTCGTAGGGTAAGATAGGGATTCTCTACCCGCTAAAAAAATGACTAATGAATAGGTTTTATCTTCTCTAACCCATAGTCAAGGATGACTATGATTTCAAGAGAGAGATAATGTCATAATAACTAATATCTAATTCTCCTAAATGATTTTCTCATGTTAAAATGATCATTTAATATGGGGAAGTACCAAGGGAGAAAAAGCTAGAATATTGGTTAAGCTGGCAGACCGGCCACAGTAGGGATCCAAAGAAGGGAAAATAGGGATCCAAAGGCAGGGCCATCCACAAAAGAGCAATGTGCAACAATGGGCTTTAAAGACCCTAAGGTTCAGCCCATTAAGACTTCCAAAATGCTAAGGTTCCAAAATTCAAAGGTTGTGTCCAATGGTCAAGCTTAGTTAAATTGGATGCTTAGTGAGCATTGCCCTTTAGGTTTGGTAGTTATGGGTATTTGTACTTTTAAATTCTAACATTACATTTGCTTTGTATGTTTTGAATAGTGGTCGATGACTAAATGTGACCTCACACCGTACAAGCACGAGTATGCGGGCACAAAGGGATTAAACTCCCTAATGGACGTTCTGAGTTCTTGCTCCAGCTTGGTTAGTATTTAACTTTACTCTCTTACATTTGTTGTATTTTAATAATAAGCTAAAAATTAGATTGTTTTCTAATTATATGTTTATACTTACAAAAATTCTTAATGTTTTTTTTTGCAAAATCCGCCAGATATGTCGATTGGATGCGATGAGACGTGAGATTAGTCGATGTCAATCTAGTTGTAGCTAGATAGCACTAGCTTTTTTTCTCATAGCATGTATAAGAAGATGACATGTGTACGTCATTTTTGTAACTATTGGTCACGATGTATTTTTTCAGTAATGACAATTGTGTTGTAACTTGCACATTTTGGTCAAAGCCTAACAATTAAGTGTTTTTGCCTATGATGTGTATAATTGTGGCTAAAAGCATACTTTGGTGGTGTAACATTTAATGGCCTAGTAACTTGTGTGTAGCGGAAAATAGCATGAACATAGTGAGCATTTCATTAGAATAGATTCCTAATGAGAATAACAAGAGTGCTTGGGTGGAGATAGCAACAAAGAGTATAACACCTAGTTAGATAGCACGAACAATATTTCAAAAGAGAGAGAAAATTAAGCAATTGACAACAGTTGAGGACCGGATTTGCATGGAGCCGGTCCCCCCTCCAAAAGGCTTTGTATTATGGTTTCTCCCATCAAGAGAGACATTTTACAATACAATTCTTTGTGTTCCTTCAATACTAGCTAGTGCTATAAAGATGGAAACTTCAAGCACTAAGCACAACACTTATTAAACACAACATCAATTCCCTCACGGTCTCAGACCCAAGGGCCTCATACACCTTTGAAGATGGTGAGAGCTAGCAGGGTATGAGAGTAGATTGATAGGAAGAAGGAGTATTCTTACAAGAAAGATATACATCTCCTCACATAATCACTCTTATTAGCATAGCTTATCTTAGTAATTAGCATGGTAGAGGAGATGAGCATGCATTGAAGCTTGGCTCTTGGCTGGATTTGCATCACAAAGCCCAGAGTTGTTGGTGTAGGCCTCCCTTCTCACAAGCTTGGAGTAGGTGGTAAGCTTTCCATTAAAGCTTGATTAGGAGAGAGAGAGAGAGAGTCTTCTTGCTTCACACATAGATTTTTTGAGTGTGTAAGTCAATAATTCCTTTGAAAAATCATTCCCCCTCTCTCTCTTGTTCGACCCCTCTTGCTATTTGCACATGCTCACATCCTATTGGACCTCCCTAGCTCAGCCAATGGAAATCAAGCAGCATAAGTGATAGCCATTTGACATGTGTCCCCCTTTCCCCTTTTGTGAGAGATTTAGGTAATTAATAAATTCAACTAAACTCTCATTGGACCCCTTTGCCTCCTGGACAATAGGAATCAGGCAAGCCATTGGGCTGCTGAATTCTCATTGGGCCCCTTGGGAGACTGTCCAATAGTCTTCTAGAGAGCTTAATTCTTATTGGTTCTTTTATTAAATGTTTTAAAATTGATTAAACTAGATTTACTCTAGCCTAATTTTCATTGGTCCACCTCCAAGGTCATCCAATAGGATTTGAGTATAGCTTGTGGGCATCTGGGCACAAGATGAAGTTCAAGGCGCTTTGGACAAACCTGGAATCAGTAGGGTGGGTTACCGAAAGCTATTCAAGCTCATCAATAGAAACTTGAAGAACTCAAGGGTGAAGGGACAAAGCTGGAATCAGTAGGGTGGGTTATCGAAAGCTATTCAAGCTCATCAATAGAAACTTGAAGAGCTCAAGGGTGAAGGGGTCCTTGCTTCCAAAGCCAAGAGTTGTTTAGCAAGCCAGGCTTAGAATTAATTCCAAGGTCATGGAGATTCTTGGAGAGCCTTTTCACAACAATGACATATGTCCTGGTAAGAATAAAGACGTCAAGTTTACTCTTTCAACAATTTGTTCTTTGACTTGAGAACTTTGTAGAGGGCCATGATAAAATTCTATTATCTTCAACATACTGAGGTGAATGGGCAAGCCATTTTTGTCATCAAATTAGATGAGAGTGAAATTGCGAAGTGTAGAAAGTTTGAGACAATATCAATAACTCTCATGAATAAAGCTCTTTATACCACACAAGAGAAAAAACCTAAAAAATTTAGTGTGCAGACAGAGAAGAACATTTGGTGACTGGGTGCTTTTGAGTTTGATAGTGAATATTTCAATGTGTTGAATTAGCTATTCCACCTCACTATTATCCTTGCTATAATAAAGCTCAACAGGATGGGATGGAGCTATATGTTGAGGGATTTGGTAGGTACAAGGTGGAATGGCACATTGGGTGGGACCTAAAGACACTAAAGTGTATGTACAATGTGTGAAGGGGTGCCGATTCCAAAAGCCCCTGTATCTACTGCATGGATGCAACAAAGGAGTTGAATACTGCTAATTGGAACAAAGCCCCAGATAGACACTCTAAAGATCCAAACTTTCAAGATTTTTTAGATATTCCCCTTTCAAATGTCCACCTTTGCACACTGCATGCACTTTGTAGAATCATTGAGAAGATTGTGCACCTCTACATAGGGTTTGCATGGAAACTACATCCTTTATTAGTTAGAGAAGCTGCAAAAAAAAGTATTGAGAGGGAATTGTCTGATATTGGACTTCATGGGGGGAATGTTGTGATTGATTCAGGCCCCAAAAGCTCATCTGGTGGAAAGAATGTCCTTGGGATTTCATGGAAAGTTGGGTAGCGGTTCATCTAAAGACCAGTACAACCAATGGAAGGCTCTGCACAATGTTGTGAGGGACCATGGAGTTGATGGCAGAGCAAGAACTGAGAAGGCAGAAGAGTGGGAAGCCCTATATGTAGTCTTTTCTTACTGTGATAAAATTCATTGGGGAAAGAATGACCTCTCCAAATTTAATAAAGAGTCGAATAGATTCAAGAAAGCTGTGATAAGTGCTTGGATCTTGGAGCTTAGAGCACTTCACACACTATATGGTAATAATTATGAATCTTGACTTACTAATTTTCTTCAATACTTGCATAAGATGCTAAATTAATTATCTTTTTTTGTGCAGCACATTATCTACCATCACACTTCTTGGTTTGTAAAGAAATATGGAAGCTTGTCAATTTGGTCTACTCAAGGTATGGAGAAGTCCACCTATCAGGCAAGAACGAAGTTTTTCAAACACACTAGACATGGTGGAGGAGCTAAAAAAGCTAATAGCTTGCTTGAAGTACTCCAGTGGTTTCACAGACAAGTGTGGCATAGAGCAAGACCACAAGAGACTGAAAAATTATTAGACACTTTTGATATTTCTACAACTATATAGAGGATTCTACAAAAAATAAAGGATGCATACAGTAGATCATCTGCAAGTGAAATGTTTTTACATGAACCTGAGGAGTAAGCCTTAGTACCCATCCCAACATATTTTGAAGAGCCTAGTGGATACATGCCAAAAGCACGATACTATCCACCTGAAGAACCAAAATCATGGGAGCCATGGAGCATGATTGAATTAGTTGGACCACCAACTGTTGCGCATGCTGCAAAAGAAGGTAGATACAGCTTGGACGAACCCACATTGTTGTTCATAGAAAATGGAGGATTAGCGGGTTCAAGATGTTCTTATCAATAGAGGGTGCTCAAGAAGCACCTCAACAATCCAAGGGACCATGCACGGAGACGACCTAATGAGAGATTTCGGTAATCATTTTTCAATTCTGAAACTTGCATTGTGTGCCTCTTTCTTTGCTCTTTCATTCTAGTGTAAGCATTGTCAATTTTGTTGTGGTTCGCGGCTACGTGTCTATGAGCCTTAATTGCAGATTTGAGTCCTTAAATCATTGTTTTTTGTCATTTTGACCATAGGAGAGTGTTCCTAGACCATAGGGCGACCTTTTTGGATTGATCTGTTGAAGTTCTCAATACCTTTTTCATGATGGATCGTGATTTTGGTACCTTGTCGGATTGCAACCAGACTTGATAGGATTGTGCCTGTAGGTGTCCTAGACCTCCTCCTAAAGTTTGGTTGCATTTCGAGTCCGTTCAAGTGTCAAAATGGCGTGATGACCTAGAGCTGTGAGAAAGAACATAGGCAAATTTCCCTGATCATTGAGTGTTAATTTGCTTGTAGAGTTGTTGTGTTTGCTTGTTAAGGTTCACTTCTTGAGATTGACGATCTCAAAGAGTCTCTGTGCCCCATCCGAGTCACTTCCCTGAGTATTTGACATTATGTTAGTACCAAAAAGCTATGCTGCAGACGTCCGTCGTGGTGACCCGCTAACATTGGCGTTGTTGTAGGGGATATGATCCTTAGATGGTGAGTGACCTAGTGCGTATTTAGAGCGTTCTATTTTGAAGATTTGTCTCTCCATTCCATTTACACCTTAGCAGTGAAGTAGCTAGACATGGGGTTTAGTGCTTGGTAGAGCCTAGAAGTCGAGGCCTTGCTAGATCTATTCTTGAGGAGTAACGAGGGTTGTGAGTGAGATAGCCAAAAGCATTTCATTCTCCGATTTTCTCTATGCTTTGAGAGTGCTTTTCCATTTTTTGTTTCGACTTTATTTTGTACTGTTCAGTTTGTTTTTGTTTCATGTTTCATTCCAGTACTTAGGAGTAGGGTACGTGGAAACTACCACCATCATATTTGGGCTAAAAGATTGAGGGAAAAAAGGGTGAAAACCATATTTTGGCCGAAATGACCATAATTTGAATTCTAAAAATTTGATGGTAGAGACCTCAAAAGTGATCCAAATTCAAAAATTTGTGGATCAAGGGCATCAGCAGCAGACGCTCTAGAAGCAATCTGAGAAGTTTAGCCAGATTCTGTGAAGAAACATGGATAGCGATCCATGTATCCCAGAGACCAATTTTGCATAAAAGTGACTTGTTACATTGAGCATCAATGGGATATTGCTCTGATCAATTTTTCTTGAAAGAAAAACTCAAAAATCACATCAGAAATGACTGTTAGGACAAAAACAACAAAACAGGCATTGCAGACACAAAATTGAGCCAATTTTGAGATTTTGGGATCCAAATTGAGATTTGGCTTCTACAGGGCATAGAGAACCTATAGAACAAAATTCATGAAGAAATGATGTTAAACATGGATCACGATCCATGTACCTTTTTGACATTTGGGGCTAATATTTGACTAGTACATTCTTGATAACTAGTGGAAAATCTTTGCCAAAAGGCAGCATGTCAATTTTTTTCCAAAGGGAGCATGTCAAAAAATTGAAAAAAGTTGGTCAAAATAGCCAAATACAGAAGATAGCCAAAAATCACTGGACAGACAGAAAAACTTGTTTTTGAATGACAAAAACTAGTCCAACTCCAAAACTTTTGATATCATAGCATGTAGTAAACATGTTTTTTATGGTACCAAGGAATGTCAGCTTGGCTTCAAAACATGGATCGCGATCCATATACCTCATGAAATAATTTTGAAAATTTTTTGGCTGAGATTTGAGCAATAGGTAGTGAGGCGGTCCGGGGCGGGCAACAAGAACAGCAACCTCTAGACACCCTTCAAGTCTCCCGTGCTGCTCAATGGGGCTGGGCCACAACACAACACAAACCAAAACAACAAACCCACAGCCAAATCCCAACTACACAAGGGGCACCACCTAGTTTAAGAGCGAACTAGGACACAAAAGAGGAGAATCGTTAGAGCAACCCACAAACAAGCAAGGAATTTACACTAACCCTAACACCAATGGAACACTCTCACACACTAAAACACGAGAGAGAGAGAGAGAGAGAGAGAGAGAGAGGGAGAGAGATAGTGCTCGGGCTGCTTTGAAACGTATCGGCAATGATTAAGCAAGCACAACTATATATTTAAGAAAGAGAGAGAAAGGGAGAGGGGATGCTTGTTGCATTAATACCTTCTTACAAATCTGTCATGACAAATCAAAGTGAGATTAGTATTTGTTCAACATAGCTTGCGTAAATTTCACCACAACACATCACAAGAAAAGCCACCCCAATCACTGTCTTAAAGCCAGGGGAGTCCTCTCCACCCTGTCGCCCTCTTACAGTATGTGGGATTTATGGCTAGATTGATGACAACACCAGAGACAAGCTATCAAGAACTTAACAAAAAACACCAAGACACTTACGCATCATTGTTGTCCATTACTTCACGTTGGAAGGGAGACAAAGTATCCAAGCTTAGTCCAAATCCACCCTCCTTGATTCAGCAAATGTTGGGCTTACACTAGTAGGAGAAATGATAGATTTCCTACTCTCAATTGAATGATCACTCTCTCTCTTACAATGGCATAGAGTTCCCTTGCTAATCCCCTATTACAACACATGCACATGCATAAGACAATGAGCTTTCACTCAAGAGCTCCTTCTAGAGAGGTTGAACTTGGCTTCTCAAGCTATAGCATAGTGCTCTTGCTTATGGCTCCCCCCTTTTATGCTAGCTACACCCTCCTTTTATAGCAATTTTGAAGGCTAGGGTTACTCCTCTAACCATGGTTGGGTTAGATTTTCAGCAATTTATCTAATTTCTTTTGCTTGGAATTATCAAGAAGTTGGTGGGGAAAGAGAGAGGAGAGAAATGGAGGTGATAGGACTTTTCATAGTGGGTTAGTGTTAGTAGAGTTAGTATTAATTTACAAATGGAATTGGATATTTACAATGGGAGTATCCATGTAGGATACAAATAAGGAAGAAAAACTCTTAAGAGGTAAGAAAAGGTGGATTTCTTACAAGGTTGATGCTCCAAGTGTCTTGAGTAGGGCCAATTTTGACGCTTGTTGACGGTCCACTAGCTTTGACGGTACATTTTTTCTCCACTCTTGACCTTCCTTGAGAGACAAGGTAATTGAAGCTGAGTAATCAACCACCATGATGCTGTCTTTTAAGAGAAGAGGCTGAATTTTGTGGTTTTTTGATAGATATGGGTAATTTGGAGGAGGAAAAATGAGACTAGGTGGTCAATTTTGGAATGGAATTGTGTGTGGGAGGTATGAGTTCACCATGGTTTCTCTTATTCTTCAAGGTTGAGGAGAAGGTGAGTAGTGTGCAGAGAGGAGTGGTGAGAGAGATGGGGATGATGAGTGGAGAAGTGTGTGTGAAAGAGGAAAATGATAAAGTGGAAGAGAGAGTGTGGCTGCATAGCATGGGAAAACTGGGGTCCACTAAAAAAATCATAGCTCACAGCTCGTAGCTCAAAAGAATATGAAAAAATTTGAGGCAAAAGTTCAGCCCACGAGATACAACTTTTGTTTGCATCACCTTTTCAAATTCGGAGAGCAAGTGAACTTTAAAAATTCAGCAAAACCGACCGTTTTTTTCCACTGCAAAGGTCCTTGTGGGGTCCTTCTTTGGATGATTCTTTTGAATACCTCCAAGAGTGAGCCCTCCATAGTGCATGTATGCATGCCACCTACCCTTGACCTTATTTGGTAGGTCTATAATTGAAGATATTGTTGAGATTAGGATATAAGTGAATAGTACAACTAAGAAAATCAAATATTGAGGGGTCTAAAAAATATGTACATGTCAAATATAAATAATATAAGTGGAAAAAATATAAAGGGGTCAAAAGAAATCTCTCTCATTATGAGGCTACCATAAAAAGATAAATATTTTTGGTGTTCTAATTTTTTAGAAAAAAACAAAATAGATGTAGGAAGGGAAAAATCAAAATAGTGAAAAAATATACACATAAATAAAACTAGTTTTTTTGCATTTTTGTTGGGGTGGAGTTACACCAAATATAAGAGAAGCTTACATGAAAATATTTCTATATGGAATAAAGAGTATGAAAAATGGTAAGAAAAAATTGTGGTAATGGTGAGGCAATGTACAGAGCATAAATAACACACACGTAGGTAGAAATATTTAAATAAATACCAAAATAATTATGAAAAAATATTTTATTTAGGCCCTATATATAAAGAAATATTTACATACGCATGGGCCATAATATACTTATATATATATATATATATATATATATATATATATTTGGCTCAACTAGCCAAATGACTAGCTAATTGAGGGTTTTTTAAGAAGATATGGGAAAAGTCCTGTGACTCACGCACGCCTATGTACAGTGAAATGGTAGGGATAGCCACAGTGTTTGGGTGATTTTGGTAGGGTGAGGTAACTCACTGTGGTAATTACAAAGAGCCGAAAAACGGCTATCATTAGCCCTCCCCCTGGATGATGGTATATTCATGTAGCATCATAGAGCATCTTTTCCAAAGAGAGTGCTTCAGAGTCCTTGACAAGATCTTCATTGTTTGGCCCCTCGGAATTTTGGCTAGAGTTACACTCATGCTTCATGTAACAATACTTACATGAGGCAGTGGCCTTTTGACAGATCTTTGGTAGATCCTTTGGTAGAAGGCGACTCAAATAGGGCTTCAAGCGATACCCGTTTACTTTCCTGGAGTGCTCTTTACCATTCAAGTCCATAAGCTGATAGTAACTTGAATTGAAAGCCTTCTTGACTATGTATGGCCCTTGCCATCTAGTTTCAAACTTGGCATCAAAACGATTATCGAGTCGATTGTCATACCTTAGCACCAGATCTCCTTCATTGATGCCTTTGTCCTTTAGTTTCTTGTCAAGCTTCTCCTTCGCCTGCGTAGCTTTTCTCTTGTAGCACTCGTATGCTGCTTCTCTTTTCCACTCAAGCTCAGCTAAGTTAAGAAGTCGATCCATCCATTCTTCTTGATCATCTTGTGTTGATTTGCCATGAAGTTGCATTGTTGGAATGTTTAGTTCAATTGGCTGTAAAGCCTCTTGACCATAGACCAAGTGAAATGGTGTGAACTCCGTGGCTTCCCTATATGTGGTTCGATACGCCCACAAGGCACCATCCAAGAAGTCATCCCACAACTTTGTCTTGTTTTTCACCATCTTTCTAATGATGCCTGCAATGACACCATTAGCTTTTTCTACCAAACCATTTGATTGGGGATAGTAGGGTGTACTGTGACGATGTAGAATGTGAAGTACTTCACAGACTTCTGTGAGCAAGCCCTTCCTAAACCCTGGACCATTATCAAAAACAATCTCCAAAGGTGTGCCAAATCTACAACAAATGTGATTGTACACAAACTTGCTAACTCTCCTCTCATTCACTCTTGCCACACTTTGAGCTTCCACCCACCTAGTCATATAGTCTACAGCCACTAGAATGTAGAGTTTACCATTTTTTGTCCTAGGCAGAGGACCCATGGCATCAATGCCCCACTTTTCAAAGGGTCCATTTGCAATCACTATTTGCCTCGGGCCATGCACCAACCTTCTATTTCCATTTATCTGACAATTGTGACAGCTTTTACACCAATGTTGAACATCCACATGCAAGCTTGGCCAAACATACCCCGCAAGCAAAATCTTCTTCACAGTTAATTCTTGGGCAAAATGACCACCACATGCTTCTTCGTGCAAACCTTTTAGAATGGCTGGAATTTCCTCAATAGTTGGTACTCTTCTGGACACTTGATCCTTCCCTCTTTGATAGAGGGAGCCTTCTAGGAAGAGATACATGCTTGCCTTCTTCATGAGTCTCCTCTTCTGAGCTTTTGTGAAGTCTGGTGGAAACTCACCCTCCAAAATGTAGCCAATGATGGGAGCCAATGACTCCAATCCTTGGTACCTCGGTTGCTTCACAGTAGCCGCCACCATGATGACCTGCACTTCTTTATTTACACATGCAACGGCTTGTTGTGCAAGTAAATCAGCATCTTCATTTTGTTTCCTAGGAATATGATATAATTGCACCTCCTCAAATTGATTAAATAGCCTACGAATGGCATGAACTTTTGTCCTTAAGCTTTCATTCTTGCATGCCCAAATGCCTAAAATCGTTTTAACAATGAGAAGTGCATCTCCTTTTACCATGAGACGTTGTATCCCTTGGCCAATGCACATCTTCAAACCATGAAGTAGAGTGTCATATTCTACTTCATTGTTGCTAGCTGAACTTGGTAGATTGAACTTCTCTTTCATGACCACCTCTCCACTTGGGTTGAGCAACACTAGCCCTCCCCCTGCTTTTCCTGTGGCTCGACGAAAAGCTCCATCAAAGAACAAGGTAAAAGCATTAGGAATACTTTTTGGTGGTGGCAATGGTAGGGTCTTTACTTCAGGCACCTTAATCTCCTTTTCGTGCACCCTATAAGTGAGAATCCCTGCCAATTGTGCACGCACACTATCTTCTACCTTGAAAGAGTATTGAAACTCTTGCAACTCCATAATCCACTTTGAGATCCTAGTACTAAGATTCATTTGAGATGACACCCAGGGGAACAAATTTTCTGCAGCGAGAATTACAAAAGGTTTTGGTAGCAGGTAGGATCTAAACTTTCTCACCGCAAATATGAGAGAAAGCATCATGAGTTCTGCTTCTGTGTAGTCTCTCTCCAAAGCATTCATGACCCTACTAGCAAAGTAGATGGGTCGCATCCTTGTACTGTGGGGATCTTGTTGTAGCAACACAGCACCAATTGTTTCTTTCCCAGCACTAGAGCTAACAAAGAATGTGTACTCCCAACAAGGAGGCATGAGTGTTGGTAGCTCTGACAAAATGACTTTAATGTTACAAAAGTACTCTTCAAGCTCATCAGACCATGCAAATTCTACTTGTTGTGTCAACTTTTGCAAAGGGTGAAGTAACTCCGAGGCTAAGTGAATGAAGCGTGACATATACTTCACCTTTTGAATGAATGAGATGACCTCCTTAAGACTCTTGGGTGATGGTAGCTCAATAAGAGCCTTTGCCTTCGAAGGATCCACTTCAATGCCTTTGTAAGAAACTTTATGACCAAGCAAGATTACTTCATCCTCACCTATATGGCACTTGTCGGGGTTGAGTTGACCTCCCATGTCGTAGAGCTTCTTTAAACCTTCTTCTACCCTTTGTAGATGCAATGATTTTGAGCTATAAATACAGAAATCATCAATGAACACCCTAATTGACTTTCCAAAGAATGCTTGAAACACCATATTCATGAAACGTTGGAATGTTGCAGGAGCATTTGTCAGACCAAATGGCATGACTCTAAAAGCATAACAACCCCAAGGAGTGATAAAGGTTGTTTTCAATTGATCCTCCAGTGCAATCCCTATTTGAAAGTAACCTGAGTAACCATCGCACACAGTGTACTTCTCATGACCAGCTACCTCATTTAGTATCTCATCCTGGAATGGGAGGGGAAAGTGATCTCTCTTTGTTGCCTCATTGAGGGGACGGTAATCCACACACACCCTCCACTTGCCGTTCTTCTTAGGAGTGACAACAACAGGAGAGACCCACTCTGAATTCTCCACTGGATAAATGAACCCTGCTGCTAGAAGCTTTCTTACCTCCTTGAGTAAAGCCTGCTCCTTGATGACTCCTAGCCTTCGTAGCTTCTGAGCCTTAGGTGTGGCCTCTGGCTTCAACTCAATTTTGTGTTGAACAGCATCTACTCCACGCACATCGGTGTAGTCTTTAGCAAAAAGCTTAGGAAACTTCCTTAGCACACATTTGAACTCCTCTCTTTCATCCTTTGTAAGTGTTGTTGATAGCATACCTTCCAGCATCCCTTCATCTTGAACACCTTCGTTCTCTTGAGGACCTACCTCCTCCAAGCCTTGACAACAGGTCTCTTGGTTTCTTGGCTTAAACCTTACCCCCATGACTTCGATGGAAGACTCCTCTTCAGTAATGCTGCCGCTACTTTCTTCTTCTGAAGTGCTATCGGTCCAACCTTCTTCCGTCTCACTTTGAGATGATTCTTCATGGAGCTCCTCTTGGCGTTGCTCCTTCATGTCAAAGACAACCTTCTTATGATTGTCATTCCTGCAAATTAATTTCCCACTCTCCCAATCGTGCAAAGCTCGCATTTTCATTAGCCATGGTCTTCCTAGGATAAATGGATAACCACTTCCCTTGGTCGACATAACATAAAAATCCACCACTTTCTTAATGCCAAAGGCCTCTACAAAGACATTTTTACAAATGCCTACACACCTAGCCTTGCTATTGTTTGCCATCTTGACTTTGATTTCAGGTGTCTCCTGGATGTGCATGCCTAGTCTTTGCATGAGTCCCTCTGTCATGATGCAAATTTGTGCACCCCCATCCACTAGACCTTTCCTAACCAATCTTCCTTTGATGTAACAGTCTAGCACCGGTGTAATGTCCTCATTCATTTCAGCTTGTGCAATTTTTACAACAGGCACACTCTCTTTTACCTTTCTCCTAGTGCTAACTGCCCTTGTTAAATCCCTCCTAACTTGTGGACATAATGCAAGAAATTGAGGCCATGAAATATCAGGACCCTTACCTCTCATGTCTTCCAACAAGTTGTACGGAGCCATACCATGTCCAAGAGGGAAGTCTTGGAGGTTGATACGACGTCGAGTCCTCTTGGTTTCCTTGGTTTCCTTTGCCTTCTTGCCTTGTCCATGGTCACTCTGTGATGTGACTCCTTCTTTCTCTTCACCTTTTCCTCGGCCACGCTTAATTCCATTGGCTTCCATGTCAACCTCATTTGAATTTGTCACCTCTACCACATGCACATTTGGATCTGGCAAAGGTGGAACTCCTTCTACCCCTTGTGGAGGTGGTCTTGGTCCATTTGGCCTTTGTAGAAGCCTTGGTTGTTGACCAGCTCCTTCACCTGCATTCATCACTGGGTAATTCAAGTTAGGTCTCCCTGGCTCCCCACGGGGCCAAGGACAATTATACATCCCATGTCCAGACTCTCCGCAATTCCAACATTGCAAGACTCTCCTAGGTCGTGGATCTCGCTCTTCAGACTTCTTTGCTTGTCCCTTTGGACCTACAGCTTGTGCAAGGTGAATTGACAGGCTGCTTAAAGATTCGTTTAACTTCTCAATTACTTCCGCCCTTACCTCAGGAAGCTCCCTCGATGTTGATGCTTGTGACTTACCTTTGGGTCTAAGACCTTCTATTGGAACCTCTCCCCTTAAGCACTTGAGTTTCCTATACTTCTCAGCAGCCCTAGTTTCAGCTGCATCAAAAGTAGCAGGTGCACCCGCCTCAACTTTTACCTTAAGGTCAGGAAAGAGTCCGGCTATGAACCTCTCCTTCTTTAAAAATTATGCACCATCACCAGGGTTAGCAACATTTCGTATCCATAGAGCCCAAAGACGTAGAAACTCTTGCTTGTACAAGTAGTAGTCATCTAAGTCTTTTTGCTTATGAGAAACAATGTCTTGCCATAGTTTTTGAGTGTTTTGGGGATCAAAGAAGTATCTCTTAAAACGATTCAAAACTTCTGTGTAATTCCCCTTAACTTCCTCAGGCAAAGAGTCAAACCAAGTACTAGCATCTTTCCTAAGGACCACCTCAAACATTTCTACACGTTCTTGATCGGTTACTATCCTCTTGATACGGCAAGACATCTTGAAATTTGCTAAAAATAATTCTGCATCCTCTCCAGGCTCTCCAAAGAAAAGAGGATATCCAGACATTTGGCGTTGGCTCTCCATTATTATGAAAGATTACAACACGAGTTACAATAAGGGATACAATAGAGATTTAGAACCACTCACGTGCAAATGAAGAAGTGAGAAAATACCACTCTAGGTTTTCTTCTTCAGCTATCCAAGCTTCAATAAGGTCTCGATTTGTTTGATCAAAACAAAAGGGTAGACTATTGATGAGCTCTAAGAAGGGTTGAAATTCTTCAAAGCTAAGGCGATAAACAGAAATCTCTAGAACTTCATTTTCTGGATCCAAAAGAGCAACCACGTCCCAAGTGATAAATTGCACTTGCTCTACAATTCCCAATGCACAAGCGGTTTGTATAAAAACTAGATCTTCATGCTCGTCGAAGGCCGTGAGAAAGTAGCAATTGACTAGGAGCTCCTTTCCTTCGAGTTCCACACAGTCGGAGTGAGGCAACCTTCTCACAATTTCATAAAGAACATCCTCATCAAGTCCAATCAAGTTTGCAAGATTTAAAGACTCCACTTGTGCTACAAAATTCCTGGACAAAAACTCCTTAGGATTATGGTTAAATCATTCAAAAGCATAAAGAGATTTACAATGTCTCTATGAAAAAAGTGTCATAGAAAGTAGAGAAGGATGAGAATTTATACAAATTTGCAATCTTCTCTATGCTCTCTCTATTAAGACAAGCTCTGAATAGCTCCCTATCTCCTTTGTTGAAAGCGAAAGGAAGACTATTAATAAGACGCAAATGAGGGAAAAATTCACCAAATGTGAGTCTATGAAGCATGAACTCTGGCCGCAAGTTTCCTGAAGAGTCTTCCTCAATGGTGAAATGCACTCGCCAAACGCCAAATTTCACTCTATTTACCAATCTTAGGGCACACACTAGTTGGATGAATGCGCGGTCTTCCTTAGTGCCCAACAACAAGAGGAAAATGGAATCCACGCGTAGGACCTTCCGTCTTAACTTCACCACCCTCTTGTTATGAGGGAGACGCCTTACTACTTGCTCCTGCAACTCAATTGGTAATAGAGCTAGATCTCTAAGGATTGAACTTTCACTGCACACACATTCCCAGCTAGAACAAATGATCGTTTTTTTGTTTCTTGTAACAACTTGGACAAAGAAAAAACAAACATACACACTATTTTGCCGGGCTGCACTTCATTTTAAAATAAAATGAACACATGTACATCAAAAGAAGTGTGGTAGTTGATGAGAGGTAGAATGACAGGGTTTGGTGATGCAAGAATTTCTCCTGCTCTTTGGGCACCAAACACGAACACCATTCGTTGTTGAAAATGGATCTTTCTACTAATTGCAACGTTTATTCTAATGTGTGGAGTAAAATGAAAGGGAAAAACCTCTATTCCTGGGCCATTATCCATGGCCTATGCATGTCCTAATGCTTAAAACAAAACAAAAATATAGACGTCCAAACTAAGGTTGTACCTAATGAGAGGCAAAATAAAAGGATTTACTGAAGCGTTTATCTCGGCCAACCTAAGAGGACCTAAAAGTCTACGAATGACACGTTGAAATTGCAACTTAGTACTAACAATTATGTGTACCTTTTACCTTGCAATGGGAATGAAGGGATCATACAAATCTTCGTGATTCATGCAAACTACTTGACTATGCTAAAGGTTGATTCTACACAAAAATACACAAGCCGTCCTCAGTGGGGGCACCAATTTGAGGCGGTCCAGGGCGGGCAACAAGAAGAGCAACCTCTAGACACCCTTCAAGGCTCCCGTGCTGCTCAATGGGGCTGGGCCACAACACAACACAAACCAAAACAACAAACCCACAGCCAAATCCCAACTACACAAGGGGCACCACCTAGTTTAAGAGCGAACTAGGACACAAAAGAGGAGAATCGTTAGAGCAACCCACAAACAAGCAAGGAATTTACACTAACCCTAACACCAATGGAACACTCTCACACACTAAAACACGAGAGAGAGAGAGAGAGAGAGAGAGAGGGAGAGGGAGAGAGAGAGTGCTCGGGCTGCTTTGAAACGTATCGGCAATGATCAAGCAAGCACAACTATATATTTAAGAAAGAGAGAGAAAGGGGGAGGGGGTGCTTGTTGCATTAATACCTTCTTACAAATCTGTCATGACAAATCAAAGTGAGATTAGTATTTGTTCAACATAGCTTGCGTAAATTTCACCACAACACATCACAAGAAAAGCCACCCCAATCACTGTCTTAAAGCCAGGGGAGTCCTCTCCACCCTGTCGCCCTCTTACAGTATGTGGGATTTATGGCTAGATTGATGACAACACCAGAGACAAGCTATCAAGAACTTAACAAAAAACACCAAGACACTTACGCATCATTGTTGTCCATTACTTCACGTTGGAAGGGAGACAAAGTATCCAAGCTTAGTCCAAATCCACCCTCCTTGATTCAGCAAATGTTGGGCTTACACTAGTAGGAGAAATGATAGATTTCCTACTCTCAATTGAATGATCACTCTCTCTCTTACAATGGCATAGAGTTCCCTTGCTAATCCCCTATTACAACACATGCACATGCATAAGACAATGAGCTTTCACTCAAGAGCTCCTTCTAGAGAGGTTGAACTTGGCTTCTCAAGCTATAGCATAGTGCTCTTGCTTATGGCTCCCCCATTTTATGCTAGCTACACCCTACTTTTATAGCAATTTTGAAGGCTAGGGTTACTCCTCTTACCATGGTTGGGTTAGATTTTCAGCAATTTATCTAATTTCTTTTGCTTGGAATTATCAAGAAGTTGGTGGGGAAAGAGAGAGGAGAGAAATGGAGGTGATAGGACTTTTCATAGTGGGTTAGTGTTAGTAGAGTTAGTATTAATTTACAAATGGAATTGGATATTTACAATGGGAGTATCCATGTAGGATACAAATAAGGAAGAAAAACTCTTAAGAGGTAAGAAAAGGTGGATTTCTTACAAGGTTGATGCTCCAAGTGTCTTGAGTAGGGCCAATTTTGACGCTTGTTGACGGTCCACTAGCTTTGACGGTACATTTTTTCTCCACTCTTGACCTTCCTTGAGAGACAAGGTAATTGAAGCTGAGTAATCAACCACCATGATGCTGTCTTTTAAGAGAAGAGGCTGAATTTTGTGGTTTTTTGATAGATATGGGTAATTTGGAGGAGGAAAAATGAGACTAGGTGGTCAATTTTGGAATGGAATGGTGTGTGGGAGGTATGAGTTCACCATGGTTTCTCTTATTCTTCAAGGTTGAGGAGAAGGTGAGTAGTGTGCAGAGAGGAGTGGTGAGAGAGATGGGGATGATGAGTCGAGAAGTGTGTGTGAAAGAGGAAAATGATAAAGTGGAAGAGAGAGTGTGGCTGCATAGCATGGGAAAACTGGGGTCCACTAAAAAAATCATAGCTCACAGCTCGTAGCTCAAAAGAATATGAAAAAATTTGAGGCAAAAGTTCAGCCCACGAGCTACAACTTTTGTTTGCATCACCTTTTCAAATTCGGAGAGCAAGTGAACTTTAAAAATTCAGCAAAACCGACCGTTTTTTTCCACTGCAAAGGTCCTTGTGGGGTCCTTCTTTGGATGATTCTTTTGAATACCTCCAAGAGTGAGCCCTCCATAGTGCATGTATGCATGCCACCTACCCTTGACCTTATTTGGTAGGTCTATAATTGAAGATATTGTTGAGATTAGGATATAAGTGAATAGTACAACTAAGAAAATCAAATATTGAGGGGTCTAAAAAATATGTACATGTCAAATATAAATAATATAAGTGGAAAAAATATAAAGGGGTCAAAAGAAATCTCTCTCATTATGAGGCTACCATAAAAAGATAAATATTTTTGGTGTTCTAATTTTTTTAAAAAAAACAAAATAGATGTAGGAAGGGAAAAATCATAATAGTGAAAAAATATACACATAAATAAAACTAGTTTTTTTGCATTTTTGTTGGGGTGGAGTTACACCAAATATAAGAGAAGCTTACATGAAAATATTTCTATATGGAATAAAGAGTATGAAAAATGGTAAGAAAAAATTGTGGTAATGGTGAGGCAATGTACAGAGCATAAATAACACACACTTAGGTAGAAATATTTAAATAAATACCAAAATAATTATGAAAAAATATTTTATTTAGGCCCTATATATAAAGAAATATTTACATACGCATGGGCCATAATATACTTATATATATATATATATATATATATATATATATATATATATATATATATATATATATTTGGCTCAACTAGCCCAATGACTAGCTAATTGAGGGTTTTTTAAGAAGATATGGGAAAAGTCCCGTGACTCACGCACGCCTGTGTACAGTGAAATGGTAGGGATAGCCACAGTGTTTGGGTGATTTTGGTAGGGTGAGGTAACTCACTGTGGTAATTACAAAGAGCCGAAAAACGGCTATCAGTAGCTGGTACCATTTGGAACAACCTTCCCAAAAGATTGCAAAAAAGTTGTAAAAAGTGGTCAAAAGAGACAAAAACAAAACATTGTCAATACTGCCATAACAGACTGTAGAAAGTCAACTTTGGTTGGGAAAAACTGATCCAAATTCAAAAATATTTGTGGAGCAAGCTAGAAACATCATAAGCTATCAGTACACCAAAGATCAAGTCCAAAAGTGGTGGAACATGGATCGTGATCCATGTACCCCTGAGAAATTTTTGGAGAGAAACTTTTCCAGCTTGTAGGTGAGACCATTGTGAACAAAAGTCCCCAAAGAATTTTTGTCAAAAAAGTTCAAAAAGTGGGTGATAAGAGCCAAAAACACTGCAAAAAGGAAGACCCTAAAACAGACCTAGAGATTGACTTTTGCTTGACCTAAAGTGATCCAAATCACATAAATACCATATAGCAGGGATCAGTGGACCAAGAGGAATCTATGTGCCAAGTTTCATTACCCTGACACATAGATACATGGATCGCGATACATGTTCCTTTGTCACAAACTGATACCATATTTGCACCATAGCTAGAGGACATCACAAGGAGTCTAGTGGTCTATTTAAAACTGAATTTGGATACCAAACACCAAGTCAAAAGCCTTGAACTGCCAAGTACTCTGACAAAGTGCCAAAATTGACCTAACTTTTAATTGAGAGGTCCATTTTCAAAAAAATTGATACCATAGGACCTACTAATCATGTTGAATCTGATGGTACCAAAAAAAGTTAATTTGGGCTCCAAATGTGGATCACAATCCATGTAACCATAGTGATAGCTTGACCTAAAACTTTCCAGATCACTAGTGCATACACGAACTGAGCAAATTTGGGTCAAAAGGGAGAAAAACAGGTGACAGACTGAAAACTACAGTGCAGACCTTGTATTGAGAATTTGACCTATCAAAACATGTCCAAATCCAAAAATATTTGAGAATTTTCTTGTGGGCATAGAATGCAACAGGCTGCCAAGAGATCAAGTCCAGATGTAGTTGAACATGGATCACGATCCATGTACCTCAACCTTAGAATTTGATGAAAATTGGTATATAGGCTGCATAGGACCTTGTCTACACACAGTCAATTTTTTGAGAAAATTGGAGAGAGAAAAAAATTTACAGAGAAACATGGATCGCGATCCATGTACCTCAGCATAGTTGGGGTTCTGATTTGATGATCTTGTAGACATACTTGAGTACATCCCAAATCTCAAGTTTGAGCTAAAAATACCTTCTGGAAACCAAGATACAAGCCAAAGTTCCTGTGTTCTGGTCCTAAAACTGTCTTGAGTGTTGTTTCAAGTGCAATTCGCTAAAAATTGCTCTAACTTTTGATAGACAACTCCAAATTGAGTTAGGTAAAGCTAGGAGATAGATTGCGGGCTAGAGCTAAATTTTCTCAGGTTTCCTAAATCTAAACTTTTAGGAGACTAGTTTCTAGAGACCAAAAAGTCACAAATTCTTGACTTTTCAAGGACCTTACTAGGGGCAAAAAGGGATAAGTTGCACTAAGATAAAGTGGGCTTGTAAGAGATTATCTTGAGAATATTGAGTGAGCCTTAACCATGACAAATCATCCACCAACAGGGTTTTTTGTTCCACTCAGAGACATGAAAAACGCAACAAACACTACGATGCTGATAACAGGGGGATTGGGAGAATACATAGAGGAGAGGCATCCTTTGATCAACAAACTGAACATGAGATTCATCAAAGCCAATGAATCCATGAGAGTGCTTAGAGATTACCCTCATGAGGACATATATAGATTCGCAATGGGGATCAATATATCTTCTACAAGTGTGTAGAACCCTGTCTTGGAGAGTTGACCACCCATAAGAACCTCTATGCATTCATGTATACAGATGCCCATGAAGTGCAAGTTTTGATGGTAGATAAGTATGGAAGAGAGTACAAACTTGTCGATCCAGTTGACCTAGAGAGATATACGTACAAGGGTACTCCGATTCCTACTTACTTTCAGCCAAAAATGATGCTAGATTACACATCAGAGAGGATTCCATCGGGATTCTCTCCAAGACGAGAGGTGAGAGCGAGAGAAATCTTTCCAAGAGACCACAAATTGGTTAGATTAGTGATTGAACCACAACGATTAAGACCATACCAAGTGGCTCAATGTGTTAAAACAAAATACGATGGGTCAAAGGATCCATATGCTCATGTCTCACTCTTCAAACAAGTTTTGAGAGCTGAACAAATTGCGGATTTTCATGCTCAATATGAGGGATTCGGGTGGACATTAGAAAAAACAGCTTTGACTTGGTTCCAACCATTGAATAGAGATTATTTTCCCAACATAGCACAACTCTTGTAAGAATTTGTATAGGAGTTCTTGAAAAGGGGGATCAAACACAACACAGTGTCCCAAATCTACACTTTCAAACAAAAAAAGGATGAAAAAGTGAAGGAAGCTCTGCTTCACTTCAAACAGTACTTAGATAGATGTCTTGTGAGAGAGCTACCGCAAGATGAGAGATTATCAGTTCTCTTCATACAGGACTTGAGTAATGAAACTCTCAAAAAGGACCTACATTTGAAAGGATGCATGACATTTGACCAAGTCACTAGAGAAGCTCTTTATCTAGTTGACAATTGCAAGGCCTACGGAGAGGTGAGTGAAGATATAGATAACACAACTAGTAGTGTCTCATCTCCGAAGAGTGAATCAACAAAAAAGAGAGATGTTCAAAATCCTTGGGAACCAATCATTGATCAAGTGGTCGAGGGGATGATTAGAAGAATAAACCAAGTCTACAAACCAAAATTGAATGTACGACAACCTCAGAGGAGATGTAATACTTGTGGAGGGGATCATCCCACTCCATGGTGTAGCACTCAACCAAAACCAAGCCCCATCCAAGTAACTTCCCTGAGTATTGACATTATGTTAGTAACAAAAAGCTATGCTGCAGACATCCGTCACGGCAAGACCGGCTAACAAGGTGGATGACATATCCCTATGCGGAACTTGAAAAGCAAAGGATTGAAATGTGTAAGAAAATTATTCAAATAGCCCAAGCTTTGTTGGAACCACCAGTTGGAAAACCTGAGGATGTGGTTCTCGTTTCACCAACACCAATAATACAACTAAACCAAGAGCAGATAGAACCAGATCGTAGTCATGAGCATGGACCAGAGCTCAAAGACCTAGCATAAGGGCCAAGGATAGTATTGAATACCACAGGTAACTCTCCAAGGGATTCCACTTATCTATACCAGAGGGTTGTAGAGAAATAGAGGGTCTTGATGAATTGTGGAAACAAGGCCACCAATAGAGGAATTTGGGATTGGATCTCAAATGAATCTAGAAATGCAATCATATTGGGAAGACCAAGGATCTCTACAATCTATGGATAGCCAGTCCCATTCACTAAGAACACTACTATGCCATATGGGAGAGCACCAGGCCAAGTCAGATGTTGTTGCAATCCCATCTCAGAGACTCTCTTCCAAGAAATTCATTGACTCTAAGGGACTGATAGACATATGATCAACACCTATGACATGCATGATAGTGCTAGCTCAACTACTATGGATACCACCAAATATGTGCATGATGGTAGGAAGTTTCATAGAAAATTTTGGTGTAATGGATCCTTCATCTTGAATTTGAGAGGGGATCAAGGAACTCAAAAGGCCGCACCTCACTACCAGGCCGTACTCTGAACAAATTCAGAGAATATTGCAAAGGAGAAGATGAAAACACAAATCTTCTTGTGGAATTTCAAGGTGTCGCGACCATGGTAATTCTTGACAATGGAGCTGGGGTATCCATTGCTACAAAAGAAACATGGAAAGAATGGGAAAAACCGGCTTTAAGAGCAAAAAGAATGACATCGCAGCTTGCAGATGGGTATATGGAGAAACCCCTAGGGCTTCTAGAGAAAGTAATTGTTACCTCTTGCGGAATTGAATATGAGCATACATTTTTTGTTGTCAATTTTGGCAAGAAGAACAACTACGACATCATATTGGGAAGACCATTCATGAGACAACTAAAAATGGTCCAGGATTGAGGATACAACCATATCTACTGAGAAACATGGAAACAACAACCAGAATAAACCTGAAGGACAATAGTTATAAGGATGTAACCAGAACACCGATTTTGATTCAACTACATTAGCAGGATCTGAACTTCCAGCTTGGTTAGGTAATCCCAAGAAATTATAAATGTGCGGAGCTTTAGAATGTGGGATCTTAAAGAGATAAGAGTGCATTTTACAAAGGGTTTTAGAAGACAAAGATTGCATTCCAGAGCCCTTCCCATAAGAAGAATTAGAGCCTTTAGGTTGCGAACACATTTTGGCAACTTTGGATGTGTGCGCTATGGCTGATGGACCCACAACCAAGTTTTGCGATAAGGATGGATATGATCCGATCCCATATTAGATGGTCAATGTACTTGAGAAAGAGAACGCAAACCAAACCCCAAAAGAACCCAAGATAGGAAAATAGAATGAGGGCTGGAAAAAAGAGTTGTTTTATGACTCTTCAAAGAAATTCAAGTATGAGATGGCACGGATGACGAATGCTCTGACAACCTAAGCGACCAAGAAAAAACCATAACAAATGTTAGGTTCTACGATTTTCCAAATCAAAAACCTAGACAAGAGTAATGCTACACAAAGAAGAGAGCTTTAAACAAAAATCCAATGCCGAGAATAAAAAGAAAACACAATTTTTATGCTTGTAAAAGTAGAAGATTGTGTAAAAGAAAAAATCTCTGGTCAGTTCACAAAAACACGAGACACAAAAACAAGAGAAAGTGATAAGAGTTTAAGGAAGCAAGCTCAAAAGACTAAAAAAGAAACAGAATAGAAAAAACCAAAAGAACCAAAGATGGATGAGTTTGGAGAGCCAAAATGGACCAAGGTCGAGCGTAAAAAGAAATACCAAGAACTCAAAAGAACCCTGAAAGAAGTATGGATGGTGGAAATAGAAATTGAGGAAGGAGAAAGCATCGAGATGGAAAACATGAATGTCCCTTTCCACTATCAAAAATTCACCATCTAGGACAAAAAAATAGTGATGAATCAACCAATTAGGGAGAAAATAGGAAATGAGTCCTACAATGGCCCAGAAAATGCAAAACAAATAAACCTAGCGGAACCTAGAGAGGCTGCAAGGCAAATATACATAGCAACAAATTTGATTGCATAAGAAGAGGAGCTGCTCATACAACTCCTTAAAGAGTATAGAGATGTTTTTGCATGGTTATACAAGGACCTCAAGGAGGTGGATCCGTCGATATGTCAACACACGATTCCCTTCAAGCCTAATGCTAAACCCAACAAACAACATCCCTATACCTATAATGCCACATTTTCCAAACAAATTAAAGAGGAGATTGATAAGCTCAAAGAGGTAGAGTTCATCTACGATATTGAATGCACTGATTGGTTTCACCAATTGTCGTTGTCCCCAAGAAAAATGGGAATTTACGTGTCTATGTGAATCTCAAAAAGGTGAATGATGCAACCATAAGGGGATAACTATCTCTTACCAATCACAGAACATGTGCTAGAACGAGTGGCAGGCAAACAAGCCTACTCCTTCTTGGATGGGTTCTCAGGGTACAACCAAGTGGCTATCGTGGTAGCGACCAAGACAAAACGGCATTCTCCATGGAATGGGAAATCTACGCTTATAGAATCATGCCTTCTGGATTGACCAATGCACCAGCTACATTCCAAAGGTTAATGATGCACGTTTTCAAAGAATACTTGAAAATATTCTTGGAAATATATATGGATGACCTTTGTGTTCACTCTCTTCTTAGGGATGAGTATATTGAACAACTTAGAAAATTATTCGAGAAATGCAGAACTTAATAAATCCAAAAATGTGTCTTCATGGTAAGACAAAGCAAAATCTTAGGACACATTGTCTCGGAGAATTGTATCTCTATGGATCTTAATAAGATCAAGGTGATTGTAGAACTTCCGAGACCAACCAATACCAAACAGGTACAATCTTTCATGGGACACTGTGGATACTACCGACGGTTCATATATATGTATGCGGTCATTCTGCAGCCCTTATATAGGTTGGTAGTTGTCTTTGATTGGACAAAAGAGTGTAAAGAGCCATTCACAAAGTTGAAAGAAGTGCTTATAACAGCACCAATTTTAAAGGCACTGGATTGGGATAAGATATTCCATGTTCCCAATGACACCTCACCATTTTTTATAGATTGTATCTTGGCTCAACCAGGAGAAGGAAACAATGGATTTTCCAATTTTCTATGCTATCCAATAGCTAAACAGTGTAGAAAAGAATTACATGGCCATAGAACGAGAAGGGTTAGGGATGATATATGTGTAAAAACATTTTGGCATTATCTTTTGGCCAACAAATTTGTCTTCTTCACAGATCACCAAGCCCTCTTGTATATAGTTTACAAACCTTGCAATACAGGAAGAATCATTTGCTGGTTCATCTTATTGCTTGAGTTTGATTTCTTAGTTGTGGTTAAAAAATGGAAAACACATCTTAGAGCAGATCGTCTCTCTAGGCTGCCCAATGGCAAAGCACCCAAAGGAGTGGATGATGATATACCTAATGCTTACATGTTCAACATTGAGATGGTTCCAAAATGGTCTCAAGAGGTAGTCAATCTTTTGATCTACGGTGGAAAATTTGATAAGATGGAACAGACATATAAGCAACAAAAAATCATGCAAGAAAAATACTTTCAGCTAATAGGTGGTCGGTTGTACCATCTTTGCTCCGAAGGAATCCTATGGCTATGCATCAATGCAGAAGAAAATGTGTGATATCTCATGGAAGCCCATGTACAAGACATAGCTCCATTGCTCTCAAAAGAAGACACATCAATGCTTGAAGAAACTAGGAGTACATTAGCCTGATATGCATGCAGATGTACATAGTTATGTAGTAAATTGTGCTACATGTAGGAACAACCCACCAATGGACCATGCCACATTGTTTCAAATTACATTGGCACCACAATGGAGTCAACATATGGTTGATTTTCTAACAACAAGGACATTGCCCACAAATATCACAAGAGCTAGACAACGAGCTATTGAGTTGGAAGCACGAGACTTCACACTCATTGAAAATCAACTCTACAAGTGAGGAAAGGATAACCAACTCAGGATCTGTGCTTTTGAAAATTAATATTTGCCTATCTTAGAGCAAGCACATGGAGGAATTAGCGAAGGCCATTTCTTGGGAGATAAGACAGCTAAAATTGTCTTAACTGCTGCTAGAATTTGGAATCCTACATTGCACATGGATGTGGATGAATATGTTAAATGATGTGATGATTGCCAACATACCAAGTACCCTACCAAAGAGATGAGATGCCACTACGGCCAATGATGGGAGCAAGGGGATTTTGCTACGTGGGGTTTAGATTTTGTGGGACCAATCTCACCCCCGGCTTACAAATCCCATGCCCAATATATCATTGTCACCATAGAATATCTCACAAAATGGGTTGCAAAAAAGCCACACAAAAGGTAGATGCCAGAACCACTGCATAGTTTCTATATGAAAATGTCTTTGTGAGATATGGATTACCAACAGAAATTTTTAGTGATAAAGGCACACATTTCCTAAATGAGGTAATTGAAAATTTCCATGATTAGTCATAAGAAGTTTGTCCCATACCATCACAAGCCAATGGTCAAGTAGAAGCTACTAATAAATCACTTTGCAGAGTGTTGACAAAATTTGTGATGGCATCACAAACAGATTAGAGAAAAATCTACATTTGGTCTCATGGGCACATTTGGTCTCATTGGCCCACAAGACATCCATTGGAAAAACACCTTACAATATGGTGTTTATTCTTAATGACATTCTCCCCATTCAATCCTTAATCCCAACTCTACAAGTAGCTAAGCAACTAGAATGGACGGGGTCATGAATTTTCATCAAGGATAGTTGAATTGAAAAGGCTAGATGAGCTACGCCTTCAAGCGGTAGCATCTATCTATGGTCAAAAAAGGTGCCAAAAGGAGTTCTTTGACAAGCATGTGCAGTCAAAAGAATTTATTGGGGATTACGTCTTGGTGTATACCCTGAAACAACATGCTAAGAAACTCAAAGGGAAAGGGATGGGACCCTTTGTGATCAAATATTTGTCACCAAACGATGCTATCAAACTTGCAACATTAACTAGAGAGGAAATGCCTAACTGGATTAGTGGATGCACGTTAAAGAAGTATCATCTACCACTAACCCAAGAAATGTTACAGCATGTTCATGATGAGAAACAAAAAACAAAAGAAAATCAACGGGTTGTGGAAGAAGCACAGATGAAAGCTAAGGAACGGATGGCTAACAACATGGGAGACCACTGCAGATCAACGCCATTTTCATAGACAAATTTGAAGAGGATAGAGTGGACGTAGTGATCAAAGTCAAAATTGGTCACAACCAAGTCAAAGCTATTGATCTACTCAACACAAGAGCCCAAAGAAACATTATTTCCCTCACCTTGTATAAGCAGATTGGCCAAGATGCAGAGCTTCACAAGATGCCACAAGAGATGCAGAGCTATTGACTGATCATCGAATCAAAGTATTAGGATGGGTAACCTTGCATGTTCAAATCAGTAACTATGTCTACCCGCACAGATTCTATGTGGTAACAGAAGACAATCAAAACCCACACAAACTACTGGTAGGATAGTCAGGGCAAAGGATCACAATGTTTAGACAGATTGGCAAGTCAATTCAATCCAAATTCAAGCTAAATCAGAGAATCAAATGGTTCCATTAACCAAAGCCCCAGACCCTGGGCTAGTAGTGGAAATAACTACTGACAAGGGCAGAGAACCTTTGCCCACATAAACCACGCAATGGATTCCTAAAAAATCCACACGAACATTGACAAACCAAGCCAAGATGGCATCAGCTCAACCTACACCATTATCAACCAAGAATCCGGCAAACAACCGCCAAAGAAAACACCAAGATGGTTACCTAAGACACAACTCAAAACAAGGCACATTTGGGTTAGGAAAGATGAAATAAAACATCATTCAATACCCAAAAGCTGAAGGAAACTTCAATAACATCTAAGATACCCATACGAAAAACTCTTGATAAAATTACACAAATATGGGTACCAAAGAAGTTGCTTCAAGCTCAGACATCACAAGAGTTGATTTGGATCCCAAAGCGCATCCAGCTGAATCTTGATATACGGCCAAACTAACCAACCAAGTACCACTTGGATAATCCAAGGTGAACCAACTCAACAAAGCAAGTCCGGATATCCAAAGAAGTATGTCAAGCATGAAAACATCAACTTTGGATCTGGATTCTAGTGAAACAAACTCAAAGAAAACATCAAATCATCCAACATCCAAAGCAACTGCACAAATAACAAGTATGGCGGCCAAAACAACCCAAGAAATCCATCAACTTAGTTGGTCTTATCAAATTTTTCCATCTATCTATGAAAGCATGTGTTTCCATCTCCAACAGTGGCTATACGGACCAAGAACTATGGCTCCATCCACCTTCAACCCAAATTTCCAACTCTCTAGGAGGACTCAGCCATGGGAGGGGGGAGACATGTCAACAGACATGGCAAAACTCAGGCAAAAAAGCTTATATATATGTTACCAGGCATTGTTCTACAATCAGTTTAAACCTCGTTGTGTTGTATTGCGGTTGGATTTTCCTAAAATGCTGAATAATGCCTAAAAAGTAAGTAAACGGGGATCAAGTCATGTCAAGGCCAAAATAACCCGGTACTCTTGTATATACTCCATACAAAAGGCTTTTTGGGCTTTATTGCTAATAATATGGTCGACCTGTTGTCAAAAATTTGAGAAAAAACACAATAATAGACCAAGGATGCCTTAAATTGCTTTGATCAAAACAAAAAAATTATTTTCCTAAGCCAAGAATAGTTAACCCAACTTTTTTAATGCTTTCAACTTTATTTATCTCAATTTTAAGAGTTTTCTTCGTTTTTTAAGTACCTTTTCAAGATTTTCTTCCTAAAAATCTAATTAAAAATCTAAAAAAGCAATGAAAAGTCTGAAGACAAACGACAAAATGCCATAGCAAAAGGAACCACATAAAAAGTTTGGAAGCAAACAGATGATGTCAAATTTTGGCCTAAAGACGCCAGTGGCCCGAAAGGTAAGCCCGTTGTATCTGGGCCATATGAAGTCCAAACGCAAAAATGAAAGATCCATCAAAAATCTGAGTCATGCATAGAAAATAATGGAATCAAAAAGGAGAATGGGTTTTCGAAAGCACTAGGCACAGATACTAACCTAGGGGGAATTTCTAGTCATTTCCATTTAGTGACTTTGCAGGAGAGAGTAAGCGAGTAAGCACACGTGTTCTTAGGAGAGCCCATACACACGAATCAGTCATTTCCATGGCAAGCGGAGCTCGTGGTAAGTTCTGTACTACTCATAAAACATGTGTATGCATGTAAACAACCAACCCACCCACCAAAAACAAGGTCTAAGCACCTCACATAGAGAATTGGGCACTACACAAAGTATGAATGTCCAAATGACACGTTTAGGGCATCAAAAGAACCCCCATAGCATGGGGAAGCCATGGATATGATCCAAGTCAATGATAGGTCCCAGTGACAGTTTCCGCCACCTGGCACTAAAATAGGAAAAAATCATATCCACAGGTTGTACATCATCACAAGATCCCAGTGAGGCCATGACCATCTAATTTGGATACACAAAACCCAACAAAAACAAGAAAAGTGTCTAGGATCCCAAAAACTACCCTCACACAAAGAACAGGTGATCAAGTTACATATCCATGGCCCAAACAAGACCTCCTTGGCATGGGGAGCCCAACCATTTCAAACTTGTGCAATTTGGCCGCAGTTGTTAGCTACCGCGATTGCTACCAGAAGGCTCGGAGCAGGCAAAATTTGGCATCAAAAGTTTTCACATGCCAAGAGGGTCCCAATGACACCTCATTTGCACTAGGCAAGTTGACAAACTATAGCATGTTGCCAGCCCAGAGAACCCAATTGAAGAGTAGAATGAAAAAATGAAGTCATAAAGCAGGTCAAAAAGTCAAAATTTACAACTTAACCCCGAAAGGACCAAGTCAAAAGGAGTCCAAAAACTTTTTTGGCCTAATTTGAAGTTTTAGGTATCCAAATTGATCATGCATAGCATGGATGGGATCAAGGAGAGGGGAACATAAAAAATATGAGAAAAAATGTTAGAGTTGGCACAAATGACACATACCACGATATCTACCACTTATCAAATTTTGGTGTTCGGATTTGATCATGATGAAGTACATCTCAAGGGATTCCAAAGACACCTCATATGTCAAAATTGAACACTCTGAGCTCAAGATATTCACCAAACTAACTTTCAGAGCACTAACTGCACAAATGCCTGACATTTGATTATCCAGCTAAAAATTGAATTTTTGCCATTTGTTTACCACAGGTTTAGATACTCCCAAGAAAATGTGAAATTGAAGTATCTACAAGCTTGAAGAAAAGGAAAGCTACCAAGTCGACATGGACCACATCACAGAGTCCAGAGCTTGTTATGTTGATGAGGCCATTCAAACTCAACATGGCCTCAAGGTTTTCAATTGTGTATGAAAGGACGAGCAAGAAAAGAGATGGGAGGCACCACAGATGCCCAAGGACTTTAATACCATTGCATACACACCTCAAAATGTCCTCACACAGCTATATCAAGGCTAGGAATTGAGAATTTCCTCTCCAAACCAATCGTACGAGCTAATTATATAACAGCTCATGAATTCATCACCACTCTACAGAAGGTGGATGAAGATAAAATGACAAAAACTCTTACAAAGGCTGATGGAGAGAAGGTCACAGTAGAAATCACCCGAGATTTCATAGTGGAAATCACAAAATTTCCAAGAGGAGAACCTATTAAGCCTCAAGGATATGCTGACGAGGATTTCTCTACCATGAAGCTGCCAATATTTAATAGCATTAAGGAAAAAATGAGAACATTTGATGAGGGTTCTGCATCAGCACCTCCACTTTGATAGGCAAACCAGATATACAAGGCTTGACTGAAATTTATCCTCGACATTCCACAAGTTAGTACCACAACACAAGCATGCGCCTATAGATGTAGCCAAATGTGTCTTCGACTGGCTCATAGCAGTGGTAGAAGAAAAGAAGTGGGATAAACCATTTGGCATCCCACACCTTGTGGGAGCCGAGTTCTTAACCAAAATGGTGGCTTGCTTAATTGGAGAGCGAGATTCACTAGAAGATGCCCCAAACTCAAATAAATGGGCAGAAACCAAAAACCAAGGAGGCGGCAACACCATCCACATTGACATGGCCCACTAGGGCTACAAGAACAATTCAACCACAATATGTGAGACGAAGGGGCCAACAGCTCTGAGTGAGTCGGATCAAAGATCGACAAAGAGAAGATTGAGCTCCAACAGTTGGATCCCACTACTCAAGAAAGGAAACCAATGTTGGCATTCACCAAGAGGGTAGAACAAAGAGAATAAAAGGCAAAGGATGAGCAAAAAAGGAAGTTGAAAGCAGAGGAAGAGAGAAAACAAAAACAAAGAGAGGTTGCTCAAAGAAGAAGAGATACGGAAAAAACTGAAAAGGAAGAGCAGGCCCAAAACCTATCGAATATGATGAGGGGCAAAATTAAAGAACAAACCAGCCAAACATCAAAAAGACCAATAGACAACAAAGCAAAGAGAGAGGAACTGAAAATAAGGAAGACTGATGAGCCTGAGGAAGATACCTCCGCAAGGGAGCTAAGAACAAAAATGAATTTTGACCGCCAACCAACTACTGAGACCACAACAGAGGAAGAGGTTGTAGATCATGACAATGTCATAGATATGATGAATCATATCTACCAGCAAGAGGAACAGGCAAGGCAAGGGCAGCAACAAGAGACTCCACAAAAAGTAGAACGCAAAATACCAAGCCATGTCCCTACAAACTTAATTCACATGGAATCCCCACCTACCCATACAGTCTTTCAATCAGAACAGACGATCTAAGACTCCCAAGAAAGCATGGAGAAGGATGTTCCATATGGACCCCTCACTAAATAAGAACAAGAAAAAAGGACCATCCAAGATCTGCTAGCGGCACCCTACATCCAAAAAGAGGCCCAGGCTGTGGTAGAGCTACCACGTTCTTTCTTAAAAGAACCCAGCCAAGAGTCCAAAACACCTGAGTAGACAGCTAGCAAAGATGATCAATCACAGGACTGGTAAAAAATGCAAGAAAACCCCGTGACGATTGGTCAAGAACAGACTAAAGAAAAGAAGAACATGTACAAGATAGAGTGAACCAGCATAAAGGCTTGCTAAAAATTCCAGAAAAGCTTGACATAGCTAGGTTACCAACTTTATCAGAAGCCCAACAACAACATGTCAACCAAGCAGTTCAAAATATACAGAAGATGTGGAGAAAATACCAGAGGGTAGGACTGAAGTCCCTGCCTAGACACTCTCTTAAAGAGACTCCACATGAAAAAAGACTAGAGCAAAGGATCAAGACTTTTGCTCCACCAAAAATCAAGCTTATCATGAAAAGTGAGAGCAAGGAGTCCATCTTTGAAACCACTACCAAGATGATACAAGTTGCTAATGAAGGGCCAATCATCAACAAATCAATGTCTAGTATGGCCAAAGCAGCACTGATCTTGAAGCTAGCTGAGGATTTAAACAAAGAGATCATACAAATAACTCTCAAGTATGAGAGAGAAGAAGAAAACAACACAGATCTCAGCTTAGTGGTGATGGTCAACATACAAGAGGAGATGAGCAAGACAAGGATTGAAAGCAAGGATTTGGTTGCAACCAACACTATCTTAGTAGAAGTTCTCCATCGAAGGGACTCCCAGCTAGAGCATGTCAACAGAAAGCTGGTAAAATATAAAGAGATGTATGAAAAAGAGAAGATGGTCAGGAAGCTACAAGAGGGCATAGTACAAAGCAGCAAGCTTGCTTTGGAGAAAAAGGAAAAGAAATACCAATAGGCCCACCAAAGTGCCAAGGAATCTGCAGCATTGGCTCAAAATCAAAGGATCTCGATCGATGTATTGAAGGGACAAATAGCTGGTCAAAATCGGCAGCTAGAAGCATTCACACAAGATCCAACAAGCAGATCTGAGCAAACGAATATCTACAAAAAAGAAAATAACAAAGTTACAACAGGCCTTGTAAATTTCTCAGACAACAAGAATCACTCTAGAAGAAGCTCTACACACCAAGAGCAAGGCCATGGCAGAGGAAAATAAAGCAAAGGATGAAAGCATCCAAATGTTGATGAAGGAGGTGGAGGAGCTAAGGAGACAATTATCAACAATAGAGAAATATCAGAACCTCCCACCTAGAGAAAAAGGAACCTTGGAAATAGAGCCGGAGCAAGCAAATAGAAGAGAAAAAAGGAATTGAGAAGATAGGCAGTATGAAGGCCCGATAGATGTGGGTACTTGAACTGAACCTCACAAATTGCCTCAAGAGTACTCACTCTACCATAGGAGAATTGGGTAGCGACTAAGGAAGTTGTGGCCAGAACCTCTTCTACAAGCATCATCTATTAAAATCAGATTTATTAAAGTAAATAGCTCTAGAAAAGCTACGAGAAGAGGTTCCTGAGCTAGAACTTTCTTATCCACTAGTCAAATGGCTAACAATAGAAAAGAAGAAAGAATTGGTGCCGTCAGTTCTGCCAAATGTCGAAGGTAGCTATAAAGATTCAACTCTTTCAGAATGGACCACTGAACAGATTAAAGAATCCAGACCCAAATGGAAGGAGAAGTTTATGGGGAGAACAAGTAAGCAATTATAGTAAATTCATTTGCTCCCACCCACATCTAAATTGACCCAACTTATTGCCCAATTATCCAAAGAACAAGGTGGGTCAATTTCAAGCGTCATCTTGCATCTCACCCCACATGGCTGAATTACTAGTGTTTCCAGAATTAAGAGAGGCACCTTCACTCTCCTACATGATGAAGGCCATAAAGCAAATGAGCAGCCTACTTCGAGGGAAGCCATACATTGCATGTAAATTGATGCTAAAAATATGTTATATGCTCTCAGCCTACATCAACCCATTCAGAAACATAGAAGCCGCTAAATTCAAATGGACTTCATTCTTGGAGGGCTACAAGGGTTTGATCTTCAATTTGAATGATACCCCCAAGATGAAGGTGATTTACGGCCTATTCTCAAGGATTATGTTCCTGCCCAGCCACTGCATGTAGACCTTCAAGAAGGCATTCTATACGGGCTACTTCAAAATGGACTCCACAATGTTCATGCCCATTTTCAAGGACCTCACGTTACGGTTTGTGGCTTACACCCTACATGAATGCGAAAACCCCTTAACCAGAATCTACAAGCCACAAGAAGAAGACTAAGTGTAGCAAATGATGTTGGCATTCCAATAGTATATCGATGAGCAAAAGCAAATAAATCGCATGGTAAAAGACTAAAGTCTTGTCGGGGACGACAAGAAGCCGAGAGGGGGGAGTGTTGAAGCAAATAAGAGCAATCATGCTTATCGAGATTGGCCAACAAAAGTGCAATCACGCTTATCGAGATTGGCCAACAAGAACACTTTTTCCTCACTCATTTATTTTTCTCCTAAGCCGATGGTGTAAATCCTAAACTCAAAAGAGTTTAATTATTTTTGAACCATTTTTGTACTTAATGAATAGGCTAGATGCCAAAGCCCACCACATTTTTGCAATATTTATCCCTTTCTAGCCAAAAACCCAAATTTTCCACCTTAAGTATATAAGCCAAAATTTGTAATTATATATATATATAAGTTGTTTTTACTTTGGAGCTTACGTAGTGAAGAGTACACCTACGCTTATGTATTCACTACTCTTTGTACGGGTAAGCATTGCTAATGAAACTTCATGTGTTTCTTCCTCATGCTCTTGGCATCATGTATATGTTCAATGTGCTATGTTTAAGTGTGTGTGTGCGTGATGCAATGAGCGGTTTTACCTCTAGGTTGCCTACTGTGTTTAAGTGCTCGTTTTTTGTTGCTAATGGTGTTTTGAGTAAAACTAAGCATGGATAGAGGTAAGTAGGCCTTAGGAGGAGCCAAACGACCCCTCATTCTTCATTTTTGGATGAAGTTGAGAGGTGGCACCAATTGCGGTTTCCCATCTACCCGATGGTGACTTTTGTAGGTTTTGGTGCTAGAAACCTATTTCTATAGCCTAGAGACCCCCAATCTCAAGTTTCATGTCATTTGGAGCTCATTTGTCCCCAATATGACCATTTGAGTATTAGTTAGACTGCACAGGAGACTTAGGCATTTTTCACTTGGTCGCTTCCATGCTTGAGAGTGACACCTCTCTCCTCAATGTTTTTCCATTTGGGCATTGCATTCGACATTTCCATGCACTAGTCGGGTCGGCTACATCCTCGGATTGACATGTTTATGTTGGTTTGAGTTTTTGCTAGGCTACATCGTCTGATCGCGACGATCCACTAATAGTTGAGAAAGTGATATCGGATGTACCTTGTATGCCCTCGTGGCTTGGTTCATACCAACCTCCAATAAAAAAATTGGCAAACGTGTTGCCAAGTTACCTCAAGTTTGTAATGTTCCAAACTTTAGAAGCTTCTAGGCAACATGCCTTAAAGTGAAGCCTTGCTTCACATAAGTTCATCTAGGAGATGAGAAGAACAAAACTTGAGTGCTCTTAGCTAAGAGGTGTTGTGAGTGACACGCAAATGTCAAAAGAAAAGAAAATTGACGTTGTTGAGCTCACATAAAAAAACTAGCCTTGTCAAGGCGTACATCAAGTTATTGAATTGTTAGATTGCCCAATCTTGAAATAGATAGCTCAGGAAGCTTAGCTATTAAATTTTATCTTATCAACAATCTGTAACTGATCAAAACAACATTTTCTTGTCAAGCTGGAATGGCAAAAACTTCTACAAGATTAGTTCAAAATTGTAAATTGTAACTTTCTTACTAAATTGCTTCAATTGTTGCCTTTGGTGCTGAATTCATAGCATCACTTGGTGTGGTTTAGGATGCATAAAAAATATTAACACTAATTGCACAAACGAAGGTGTAGCCATTGCTAATTGCCTTTCAAACCTAGCTTGATGACAGGGTTGAGCATAATCAATTCTTTCTGCTAACTTCTTGGAATTAGAATTAATGATCGGCCTTGCCAATTGACTTTACTGTAAAAATCATCAGTCATGTTGAATCCTTGCTCCTTAATCCAAACATAATCACATGCATGGCATGTATCGGAACCAAATGACAGGGACATGACCAAGCTTTGGAAATGTCAAAAACTACTTGTAGAGATATCCATGCTATCTTCCTCAAGTTTGTATAGTGTTTCTGCAAGATAAACTCTAGATCAAATTATAATGTAAATAAATCAAACAATCCCTGACCTTGTGGATCTGTAAATTTTCTCCACAGTTCCAATGAGAGAGACATCTATCATGACATGGACACTTTTCTTTCTGGTGTCAAGGATATTAATGAGCAACTCATTTCTGGAAGGTTTAGATGGGGTCCTTGATAAATCTCTAGCTCTAATAAAAATTAAGGTCCTCAAGTAAGAAAATTCCAAGGAATAGACCTTTGCCATTGGCAATGGCTTGGGACTATAGCCCTAGAAAAAGTTCTAGTCCTGTCTCCCAACAAAAATGGGACAAAATCTAAAGGTTTCAAATCACTTTTGGCCTTTTTGGCCCTAAAACTTTTGCAAATGGGCTAAGTTATCCTCGTCCAATTCTTTTTCCCCTCTACATGATTGAGGGCATAGCCGTTGGTGGATTCCTCTTCCACGGAAGAAGTCTTATAACGTTAGTGCATAGGAATGGATAGTTACCTCACTGATCAGGTCTGCCCATCCATGATTGAAAACCTTAGTTGATCCCCACTTACCACCCTGCACTCACATGTACAGGAGGCTTTGAAAATTAGCTCTCAATTAACTAATCTTAAATGATATATTTCCCCTTCATTAAGGCTAAAATTAATCAATTTCAATCCTAATATAGATTAATAATCAATTAGGCTGCTAATCATAATCAAAGATTAAGTAATCAGCAATATAGTAACATATAAGAGAGTAATTAATAGTAGAGAAAAGTTTAATTATTCTTAATTAATAAGATAATTAGGAAAATTAGATAGATTAATATGCCTTATACTAATCAATTGGGATTAGTACTAATTACCTTTATTAATCACTAGAGGTTTTCTCTCTTATTTAATTTTTATAAGAATCTCTTTAAGCACGAGAGATTTTGCCGAGGTCTCCAAGTCTAAGTGGAAATGTGAGCCCTCCTGGTCTTTTTATAGGTTCTGACATGCAAGCAGTTGTCAATAGCTTCCCCATCAGCCCCACTCTTCAAGAAGGGGGCCCTTGTTGCTATTTCAGCATCTTGGAAGGTCATGATATCCTCCCAAGCACCTGCCCAGGTTAAATTTCAATTCTTCTAATTTTGCTTTTTCTTTGTTACTTAAAGGGAAAATATCTGGCTCATCTAGGAGGCCATGTGATTTCTTATCCTTTAGTCTATTTAGCTTAATATCTACCAATCTTCCAATTATTTTATTAATTAAAGTAGTCGTGAGAACTTCCAATGTAGATTCGGGGGTCTGTTGTCTGAATCTAGCTTAGAAAGTTTTTGATTGAACTAATGAGGTTCTTAAGATTGTAAAAATACCGCTATTTTGGAAAAGTTCTCATTGATTTCTAGAATCAAGCCTCTTTAAATGGGCTTTGTACATTATTTCTTAATTGCAAAAAATGGAAACCTTACATTCTTTTACAGCATTGGTTACCTGATGTATTGCTACGTAACCTTGCTTGTCATCTAATTTTGATGCGTAATAGTATGACACCATAGACAAATTAGAAGATGTGGCTCCAGTATTGTATGAAAATCCTATCGAACGAGCCTTGCTCCAAGACTGACAAGATCTTGACCATTAATGAAATACCATTGGTCGTATCCTAATTCAATTAACTAGCCAAAGCCCTTTACTTTGGTTTGCAGCCATGCATGAGTTGCCTTGACTATTCTTGCAGGGTTGGCCATGCCAAATCCCTTGAGTCGTTGCACGGAATTTTTTTTAGTGGTAGAGTTCTCGCTTAGGGTGTGAGAGTTCTTGATTTCAATTTTCAAAATGCTTGTATAATCGGAGTGTGTTTTATTTGTGAGCTTTCGATTTAGAGCTTTTGCAATCAAAACCAATTTTTCAAGCTTTTTTATTTTAGATTCAGAGCCTTTTCTAACGACACAAAAAAATTAATTCAAAACAAAGACATCAAAATATGATACACACCAAAAAACATCTATCATCTTGCAACAATTTGGCTTAAGATTTTGAGTCTCTTTTAACGATACACACCAAAAACATGTACAAGTTTCCAAAAGCCCTAGTTTTGAGCTTGTACAATCATCTAGATAGATACCACAAAGCATGATTCTCTTACTAAAAGGAATTCAAATAAAGTCTATGTGTCTAGAAAAGCTACTCCATATCTAATACATAAGAGAAATATCCTTCAATGCATACCTATACATGACATTCTCTAAGATTTAGGTTCACTACACCACAAGTTTTATCTTGCCAGCTAATACAAATGCAAGGTCTGTGGGAGTTAGTTCAGGCTTATGAATGACCATGTGCTCTTTTGGTTGAAGCCCTAGAATATGCACATATACATAGTACATGTGCTTACATGTCAAAAACGATTTATGTGTAGATTCTCTCTTCTGAAAATCGAGATAGGTGCAACTAGGTTCTACCTTAATGTGTACATCATAACAACTCTCTGTCAATATCCAAAAAACTATGTGTTGTTCACTTTCTAGTTTCTCATCCAAGAACGTTGCAACCATACTTGCAGCTAACTCCAATCTCTTTTACGCTTCTTTGGAAATACCATATCTCCACTAACGCTTCCTTCTACTCGAGCCTCCTTGTGTAAGAGCATCATTTGTATTCTTCATGCGTTGTAGTGGTGTTGCAAAATCTACGATTTGAAATCCACTTTGTACCAAGCTGTCACTCTCTTCCTTTGATAAGTTGGTTCCAATATCCACTATAGGAACGAAAGGTGAGAATTTAACTTGCCTTTGTACTTCTTGTGTGTGGCCTACTTCATAATTGCAGAACCATATCCACTGTGCAATTGTCTTGTCTTTAAAAGTTCTCTCATACCAAAAAAAGGGAGCAACCATTTCCTTTGATGGTCTGTAATTTGTTACTACAACTTTTCTTTCCTACCATTCCAAAACATTTCCTCATGCAATTGGTTGGCATCCTTCGTAAAGTCCACTCTTCGCAGGCAACTTTGACCTCTTGAATACACCTTGTTGAATTCTCCCCAGACTGCACTGGAATGCTCTCTCCTACTTCACTGTCAGTGACAACATATACTTCTTCATTATCATCTCTATCAAAATGTATACTCCATGGTCTCCCTTTGGTTTTGCGTTGTCTTGCTTCCATTACGTATCCAGGTTTATGTGAGCTTGTACCGACTGCACTTGTTTTCTTCTTCCATTGTACTGTCTCTTTGTCATCTTCCATCGTAGGCTCCTCATACAAAAGACTACCAGCAACCAAGCCTTTTAATGTAGTCGCAAAATGAGTTGGATTTGGAGATTCTCTGTGTTTGTAACTTGGCATCATTACTTCTATGGAAGGGCCCGTTCGATGTATCTACTTGTGGTGTATCCAATCTTTTTGCACATTGAATATATGCATTCAAAACATCACTCACACATGCATCATAGAGTGGCATTTTATGTTTACCACTTCACCTGCCAGCCAACTAGCATGGATGCTCTCTGACAAGTTTATACTTGGAATTTGAGCTTTCTCCCATGGACTCTTACTAACCTATAAATACAAAATATTAAAACCATATATATGTAAATCTCTATTTTCATGTATTTAATAAGAACCAAAAAAATGATTGATATACCATTGTCTCAGAGCTCCCACCAATTAAACCATCTCTCTAAAGCCTTTTTATTATCCCTTGTCACATATTTCACCCACCATTCTCATATTGTGGAAGCTATAAGGGAGGTCTCATTTGTAGTCTCTGCTAAGCACCATACTTCACACATTTCAATGTGATGCATTTATCTATCTGTAGCGACACATTTTTTTGTGTGTTTGTGTAGACTCTGCTCCCAATGGAGACGACATGAGCACTCCCTCCCCTCCATTACATTAGGCCATCCTCCATTGTATACAACTCGTATTGCCGGCCAATTAGCCCCGGATTCATCAGACATAAATCTAGCAAAGTCTGCTAGTTCATGCCCACACCTCTCTATAACTGTGTTTAAATTCCTCCAAAACAAGATTTGTGTTTCTTCATCTTCTTCTTTACATTCACATATTGCACTCACCTGCAATGCTTGCATGTTGTACACATAGAACAAAAGGTGTCTTATATCAAAACATGCTATCTAACATATTTTTATAAATTCACTTACCCAAGATCATAAACCGAGCAAGACATAGTTGCCCATTTTTCAATCCGATGAGTATGATCAAAGTGCACCCAAGCACTACTCAAATCACCTATCCCTCCTGGCCTCATTCTATTGACTAGTTCAACTCCAGAAGCAGGTCCTTTTGTGGACATTTTGAATACGTAACATTTGTTGTTAGGTCCACCCTAGCCTGGAAAACAACTTCCATGACGAGCAACTAACATATGTACTTTTCTAGGACCCCCCTTCTCAATGTTTAAAACTATCTTAACAAGATTTCGCACCTTTTCAAGAGCTGCCCTTCTAGTACCTGGTTGTACATTGTGGTCATGCACTCCCAAATGGATCACCAAACGTGTTTTCATTGTTTCCTTTGGCATCACATAATAGATCATACACTTGCAAACATTTGAACAATTGACCGTTCTATCACAATAGTGGCAGGTTATTTTAGTTTACCTTTGCTAGCAGGATAGCCCATGCTGATTTGTCTATCCATATGTCCATGAAAGAAGGTATCATTGTATCTCCTTTCACCATGGCCATGTTGGTCGATGTTGGGCGAGACCAAAGGTGACTGTCGTACTTAGGCTCCATACCGAGCATCCTTTTATTGTTGTGAATTGGAGGAAGCTCGACACAAACATTGCCATTATAAAAATTTGGGAGCTCATCAACCTTTTTGGGAGGTCCACAAATCTCTAAAAGTTTAGACAACCTGCATGATCTACCTTTGTCTTTCATCCATGAAATGATGGATGTATCCTTTGAATACTCCTGCCTCATATGCTCCACCCCATCTTGTGTGTCTTCAAAGGGTTTTGGTGACCTGGTTGGTTCCGCTGTCTCCAATTTGTTACATGGTGTAGCGAACATAGAAGCATCACCGACTTCTTCACTTGTTTCTAAACTATCAGCCACATAAAGATAGTCATCCAAATGAAGAATGTGGTAAGCTGAGGATAGAGTATGGTCAAGAAGATAATGCTTTTGATCTTCATGATCCCATCTTGGCAACACAATGACCTTAGACTCAGAGCTCCCTGTCTGAACAACTGCTTGCATGCCTTCAAACTTAATAGAAGGAGGCAATAGGCTTTGAATAAAATATTCACTAAGTAGACGCTCTCCATTTTGTAATGAGACTCTATAATCCATTTGAGCACCATTAATCGTCCATGAAAGCATAGTTGTAGTTGTAGATGTCATGTTTGAGACTGACAAGGAGGAATAATACTTGAGGTAAATAAAATGACAAAAAGAGAAGAAAGAGAGTGTGCATAAGGTACAAAGAAAGTGTAAAAGCATGCAGCAATAAAAAGTTAATGAGTTCATTGAAAACTGTTCTAAATAGATTTGAAATATTCACTCTTTAAAATATGCACAACCATAGCCATTAAGATACATTTGAATCAGCATTTCATCAAATCCATCTGTTAACTTATTGAGCTTTCAAAATCTTCCCAAATAGGCACATACAAAAAAATTAAATATAGTATATATAAAATATACAATGTTTTAAAATATATATATTATACATGTACATATATAGAGTATAGTTTTATATATCCCCAATTAAGCGCTTTAAAATTAAAATGGACATAGTATAGATAGAATATATGGTATTTTAAGAGAGAGTATTAGAGAACATGACAATAGTTGAGGACCGGATTTACTTTGAGCCGGTCCCCCCTCCGAAAGGCATTTGTATTATAGATTCTCCCATCAAGAAAGACTTGGTACAATACAATATTTGTGTTCCTTGTGACCTTGGTGATGCTATGAAGATGGAAAGATTCATGCATCACGAGCATAACATAAACTTTTCAAAAAGCATTAACTATCCCAAGCCTCAGTCCCAAGGCCTCAAACACCTTCGAAGGTGGAGAGAGCTAGCGGAGAATGAGGGTAGGGAAGAGGAAGAAGAATCATTCATAGGAGAAATAAATAGTTCCTCACTTATTATCACTCTTCTTGCTTATCATAGCATAATATCATAATAATGAAGATGAAGAAGACGGCAAGATTAAGCATTGAAGCATGGCTCTTGGTTGCATTCCATAGCCAAGAGTGTTGGTGTAGCCTCTATATTCTCAACAAGCTTGGAGAAGGAGATGGAGCTCTTGCACTTTGCACTCCACACAATGAGAGTGTGTGTGTGTGTGGGTGTGGGAGAATATACCCCCCTCTCATGCTCGCTCTCTCTCTCTCTCTCTCTCTCTCTCTCTCTCTCTCTCTCACACACACACACACACACACACACACAATATTTAATTATATCATTTGGACATGTGTCCTCTGTTTCCTCTTTGAGATAAAGAACTTAATTATTTATTTTTATGCATCTAAATTCTCATTTGACCCCTCTAAATCCTATCCAATAGGATTCAAGCACATCATGAGGCCACATGTGGAGGATTTTGACATGTGTCTTTTATGTTTCTTAAGTGAGTTGGTTTGAATTGAACACTTCAAGCACTTAGTCAATTAATCATGGAAACTATTTATGCCTCTTGAGAGTTTATCTTTGAATTGAACACTGTTCAAGAACCTTAGTCATTTAAGCATATGAGAAGCACCTCAAGCTTGGGCAAGGTTCCCACAAACACTTAGCAAGCCGACATGCACCTCATGCTTGGGTAGGATTCCCACCTCAAGGTCAGCCCTAGCTTGCCTAAGGTCAAAAGAACTTTTTAACACTAAATTTTGGAGGTTTTTAATGAAGCTAACCTAAGGTCTTTTAAGCTCCATCGGATGTGCATTGCTCTTTGATAGACTACCTCCTTTTGGACCCCTATTGAGATGTAACCATCTCTCCTCTTGGTCCCTTGCTGAGGTAAATCTATTAGCACTTATTGCACATTGCTCTTTGGTAGACTGTCTCCTTTTGGACCCCTATTGAGATGCAACCATTTCTCCTTTTGGTCCCCTGTTGAGATAGGTTTAGAAGCACGTATCTATATCATAACTCTTGTTCCCCTTTTATCTTCCCATATTAAATGATCAGTTTAATATGAGAAAATCATTGGTAAAGTTAGATCTTATATTTTATGACATTAACTCTCTCTTGAAATCATAGTCGTCCTCGATTATGAGGTAGAGAAGATAAAGCCTAGTCATTAGTCCATGTTTCTTAGTGGGTAGAGTATCCCTTTTTACCCTACGACATCATTCCAAAATGGATGAATAATCCATTTGGTGCTCGGGAGACTTAGCTGCCACAAGCATGTCTGCTCTTTAGTCCATATCATACTTCCAAAGTAGAGTGACAAGTTCTACTTGTTGTTTGGGAGACATCGTCACCCCAAACATGATCCTAAGCATGCATACTTTCCCTCGATCAAATTTCAATTTTTGGTATACCACCCATTTTGAAACATACTCTTGTATGTTTAATTTTCATGGTAGACCAATAGAAATACATTTCTATTCTTCGAAGAGTAGATTATGGAATCCCTCTTTTCCTCGCATAAGGAGAAGCATGGGATTCATACATGACTTTCTTATTGTATTGGTGAGTAACACATAGTCTATTTCGGTTTGGAAGATAACCATCCTTCAAGGTGAATGGTTCTTTTTTCCTTCCCTAATGCAAAGGTTGTAATTACCTACTTAAAGTCTTGGTCATTAGCATACTCATATATCATAAAAGATAGATCATTGTGAGTTGCTATAGACGCCACAAGTGCATCGACCACTTCATTGTGCTTGCCTGCAATGTGAGCAATATGAAATTTAAATTGCAAAACAAAATTTTCCCACCTCATTTGTTTGTCGGAGAGCTTGGTTTGCATCATGAATTTCTTGAGGCTTTGTGATCCATTCGTAAGATGACTGGAGCCCCCAAGAGATAGTGTTTCCATGTGTCTAGAGCATGTAGAATAGCTAAAACCTCTTTTTTGTATATACCCAAGACCCGTTCATCGGCATTAAGCCTTTGGCTCTCATATGCTATGGCATTCCCTTCTTGAAGCAAAACTGCTCTAAGGCAATCACCACAAGTGTCACATTGGACCTCAAATGGCTTTGAGAGATCCGAAAGCATAAGGACTAGTTGAGAGGTAAGCTTCTCTTTGAGCTTGTCAAAAGCATTTTTCTCCTTAGTAGTCCATGAATACTTAACGTTCTTCTATGTTAAGTCATGTAATGGTCCTGCTATTTGAGAAAATTTTGCTATGAAGCATCTATAGTATGCACACATACCAATAAAGCTTCTTAGCTCATGTAGATTCCTTGGATTAGGCCATGCTTTTATTACCTCCAACTTTGATGAATCCATATGGATACCACTGAGAGATAATGTGACTTGAATATTGAATTTCTTGTAGAAAAAAAAATCACTTTTCTTTTTATTAATGAAAAGCTTATTCTCTCTCACAACTTAAAAGATTACCTGGAGGTGTCACTTGTACTCCTCAAAAGAATTTGAGTGGCCTGAAGATTTTTGTCCATCATGAGTTTGAATGCAGCTAGAGAATTTTTTAGGCCAAAACTTGTAACTTATCAAATAGATCTTCTACCCGCACGACGGGAATTTTTTTTTTTATTGCGATCCTATTTAGTGCTCTATATTCGACACACGTGTGATATGTGTCATCTTTCTTTTGCATTAAAAGTATTGGTGAACAGAATGGAGAGGAGCTAGGCCTCACCATCCCTTTTTCCACCAATTCATGCACTTCTCCTCTTTTTGAGCTTGTGAAACTCAATAAGGAGGTTTATTAGGCGGTGAGCTTCCTAGTAGAAGCTCCATTGCATGGTCATTATCCCCTCATTTTCAAGGTATCTCACTAGGGATTTCATCCATGAAAACATCTTGGAAGCCATTTATGAAATTAGACAACTCTAATTCCTCTTGATTCCCTTTATTGCTACCAAGAATATGGTGTTCCCTGAATCATTAGCATCTATGTACACGCTCTTTTCCTTGTAGGTGAAATAGATTCTCCTTTCGGTGAACTTCATGTTGGCAGCCATGCCATTGAACCATGGTGCCCCTAGGATAACATCCTCATGTTGGAGAGGAGAGATTAAAAAATCTTCTTTGTCGATGTAGCTTTGGACATGAAGCCTCAACTTCCCAATCAAGGGAGTAACAGAGGCTTGCTATTCCTTGAAAGTTGTGTCATCAGTTATAGTATCTCCCATCTCAAAAGCTTGAATGCCCCACTTAGTGGCCAACTTCATTGATATGAAGTTGTGAGTAGAGCCAGGGTCAAAGAGAATAAGGGCATCATGCTCCCTTACTTTTACCCAAGCATAGGAGAGGTATGAGCCTTTGCAATGAGTATCTTCTTTTGGAGCTTCAATCATGGAAGCTCTAGGAGTGTCATTGTATACATTTCTTTTGGGGCAAGAACGATAACCATGTCCTTGCTCCCCACACTTAAATCATTTATGGTCTTTATGAAAGGCCTCTAATTCTTCAAGAGAAAGCTTATTTTTACCTTTGTAAGCTCCTTTCTTCTTGGCCTTGTTGTTGTTAGTGTTCGTGTTGCCTTGGGAAGAGTTTTGAGCATTGCTCTTCCCTCTAGCTTCATTTCGATCCTTGTTTTTGATGGGCTTGAAATTTCTTCTCACCCCTTGTGGGAAATTGATCCTTGAAGCAACTATTGTCATAGTAATCAATATCTAATTCTCCTAAATGATTTTCTCATGTTAAACTGGTCATTTAATATGGGGAAGTGCCACGGGAGAAAAAGCTAGAATATTGGTTAAGTTAGCAGACCAGCCATAGTAGGGATCCAAAGGGGGGGCCATCTGCAAAAGAGCTATGTGCAACAATGGGCTCCAAAAACCTTAGGGTTCAGCCCATTAAGACTTCCGAAATTCTAAGGTTCCAAAATTCAAAGGTTGTGTCCAAAGGTCAAAAGATTAGGGAAATTGGATGTTGGTCCTCAACTATTGTCAATTGCTTAATTTCTCTCTCTTTTGAAGTATTGTTCGTGCTATCTAACTAGGTGTTATACTTTTTGTTTCTCTCTCCACCCAAGCACTCTTGTTATTCTCATTAGGAATCTATTCTAATGAAATGCTCACTATGTTCATGCTATATTCCGCTACACACAAGTTACTAGACCATTAAATGTTACAACCATATTGTGGTGGATGGCTTTGGTGATAGTGCTAGGCCGTTGTGAGTTGACATACTCAACCATTTCTTCAGGTAATATTGCACAAAATTGTTGCTTTTGTTCGAAGAAGTCTATCCTTTGAAAGACTGTAGCTTTGAGATGTAAATCCCAAAACTTGTCTACATATTTGTGGATAGACTCGTTGAAAGCATCTTCAAGCTCTGCCATTCGGTAAGCACTTTGTCCTTTGCATTGCTTGCAAAAATTGCTTCATGATGGAAACTCGTAGAGTTTTCCATGTCTTTGGGACCTCTCCGTTGCCCACGAAGGCTAGCCCACCATTGACGAGTAGATTTTTGGAAGTGCATAGCTACATGGTGTAGCTTGGAGGACTCTGTGAAGCCCTCGTCTTCAAAGGCCACATCAAATTGTTCGATGAAGGCCAATACTTTGTTGGTGGCACCAAAAGTGCCATCATAGGTGAGAAAAGAGATACTCTTTCCTCCCTCTTTAAAATTCTTGAGCTTTTGGGACCTTTGCCATGCAGGGTAAGTTTTGCAATGTCCTCTCCTCTTGTATTCTCTAGTAGAATAACTATTGCTTTCATCGGAAGAGGAGGAAGGTGAAGAAGAAGGAGAAGAGGGTGACCTCTTTCTTGCCTTTTTCTTCTTTTGTTTCCTCTCTTTGCTTTTAGAATGACGACGAGAAGGACTATGGGTTGAGTGTTTCCTCTTAGGAGGAGTTGGCGACAATCTAGACCGCCATCTTCGTTGAGCGACATCTTTAGAGGAACTTAGGGATTCGCTTCTTTCTCGTTCTTTGGATTCCTCCTCTCTTATAGGAGAGAGTCTTCTATTGGGAGTCTCATCAAGAGGCCTCCTAAACTCTCTCTCTCTCTCTCTCTCTCTCTCTCTCTCTCTCTCTCTCTCTCTCTCTCTCTCTCTCTCTCTCTTTTGGCCTATGAACTTTGAGAATAGCGGAATTAAGAGAATTAGGGTGAGCATTTTTGTGAGATTACTTTGAGAACATAGTGGGTGAACTTAATTGATGGGAGCAACATGAACATAATTATTAATTAACTTGGCATGAACAATACTTTTGCAAGAGAGAGAGTATTAGAGAACATGACAATAGTTGAGGACCGGATTACTTGGATCCGGTCCCCCCTCCAAAAGGCGTTTGTATTATAGATTCTCCCATCAAGAAAGACTTGGTACAATACAATCTTTGTGTTCCTTGTGACCTTGGTGATGCTATGAAGATGGAAAGCTTCATGCATCATGAGCATAACATAAACTTTTCAAAAATAATTAATTATCCCAAGCCTCAGTCCCAAGGCCTCAAACACCTTTGAAGGTGGAGAGAGCTAGCGGGGAATGAGGGTAGGGAAGAGGAAGAAGAATCATTCATAGGAGAAAGAAATAGTTCCTCACTTATCATCACTCTTCTTGCTTAGCATAGCATAATAGCGTAGTAATGAAGATAAAGAAGATGGCAAGCTTAAGCATTGAAGCATGGCTCTTGGTTGGATTTGCATTCCATAGCCAAGAGTGTTGGTGTAGGCTCTCCACTTCTCAACAAGCTTGGAGAAGGAGATGGAGCTCTTGCACTTTGCACTCCACACAATGAGAGAGTGTGTGTGTGTGGGTGTGGGAGAGTATACCCCCTCTCATACTTGGTCCACTTCTCTCTCTCTCTCTCTCTCTCTCTCTCTCTCTCTCTCTCTCTCTCTCTCTCTCTCTCTCATTTATTATTTAATTATATCATGTGGACATGTGTCCTCTTTTTCCTCTTTGAGAGAAAGAACTTAATTATTTATTTTTATGCATCTAAATTCTCATTGGACTCCTCTAAAGCCTGTCCAATAGGATTCAAGCACATCATGAGGGCCACATGTGGAGGATTTTGACATGTGTCTTTTATGCTTCTTAAGTCACTTGGTTTGAATTAAACACTTCAAGCACTTAGTCAATTTAGCATGGAAATTGTTTATGCCTCTTGATAGTTTATCTTTGAATTGAACACTTCAAGAACCTTAGTCATTTAAGCATATGAGAAGCACCTCAAGCTTGGGCAAGGTTCCCACAAACACTTAGCAAGCTGACAAGCACCTCATGCTTGTGTAGAATTCCCACCTCAACCCTAGCTTGCCTAAGGTCAAAATAACTTTTTAACACTAACTTTTAGAGGTCTAAAATGAAGCTAACCCTAATAAGCTCCATTAGAAGCACGTTGCTCTTTGATAGACTACCTCCTTTTGGACCCGTATTGAGATGTAACCATCTCTCCTCTTGGTCCCTTGCTGAGGTAAATCTAGAAGCACTTATTGCACATTGCTCTTTGGTAGACCGTCTCCTTTTGGATCCCTATTGAGATGCAACCATTTCTTCTTTGGTCCCCTGTTGAGATAGGTCTAGAAGCAGATATTTATATCCTTACTCTTGTTCCCCATTTATCTTCCCATATGAAATGATCAGTTTAATATGAGAAAATCATTGGTAAAGCTAGATATTGTATTTTATGACATTAGCAAAATGACCCTTAAGTCATTACTTGCTCATCCTTCATGCATTCACCTAGACGTCACTAATACATAGGGGAAAATTTGAGGCCAAATAAATGACTTCCTAATCTTTAGAATTTTATGAAGAAGAAGCAATGAGTGATCAACCTGAGGTTCTAGGAAAATGACAGAGTTGATGCAAGTGGTTAACAATGCTGACAAGTGCAGAAAACTTCATAAAAGTGCTTAAAAGATTTCAAATGCTGAAAATGAAGTGCTGAAAAACGTTTTGAAGCACTAAGATGGGATTCAATGTTTTTAAAAGTACTTGAAGTTCTTAAAGGTACTTGCACGTGGTTAACAATGCTTACAAGTGCTTAAAAAATACATCAACGTTTGTAAGTGTCTAAAAGCGCTTAAAAGTGCCCAAAAGATCTTTAAAGTGCCTAAAAGTGCACCCAAGTGCTTTGGGATAGAAATGTGCTTTAAAGTGCCTTGAAAGGGCCAAGAAGTGGCTTCAGTGTCGGCTTCAGTGTCGGATTATGTGCTTCAAAGTGCTTATGCTAATGTGTGGTTATTGCATAATTCTTGATTCCTTGTCTGCTTTGACTAATAGGTTTTTGCTTGATTTTATGGAGTGAGGAGCAATGCCCCCTGCAATTACTTTCTTGAAGCAAGAAGGCATAGCGCTTCTAGTGCCTACCCCTCCTTCTAGAGCCACTACCTCCAACACTGGAATGGTTTGTACTGGTGGAATATATGCTAGTTTACCTGAGCTACATGAGGAGAGAACAAAGGGAGGACTTTGACCGCGCTTAATAAGTGCCAACTCATATGATTAGTTTCAGCCCTTCATGCCCACATCCAACTCTCTCCAACTCGAACCATCAGCCCACCACCCAGTTAGGAGTTGTTGCATCAATTAACAAAACAATCAAAAGAATGGCTCCCTTGCTGCTACATTTAGAGGAGAAAGACACGAGGAAAGTGCAAGCACCAATGATGCATCCACTAGCAACATCATAAATACTGAAGGTCAAATCAGCCTCGACATTTTTGCAAGACTTGTCGCGGTGCTAGGCTGCTAGGGATACACTGTGAATAGAAAGACAATGCAATCTCAAACAAAACCCAAAAACAAACCAAAAAGATGTATGTTTCTATAGGTTTGGACTTGGAACTGAGTCAAGCCTACCTTCTTTACTGCTATGCGCTACCCAGAAAACAAAATCAACCACCACTACAAATAATATTAAACCATAACCAAACAAAAATGTATACAGTTAGCCCTGAAGGGTCTAGCTCACAGTACAATCACGCTCGTAAGTTGTCGATTGTGGAAAACTGGTAGTTTCTCATAAAGCTTAAAGACAACAAAATACAAAACCAGCCTTGCATATACCCGTGAAAAACCTAAACCCTTGCTAAGAACACCCATCTAACTACATAGAAACAATAGGCATGCAATGTTGCATGATTTTAGGGAAAATTATCAAAATACCCCTCTAATTTGTGGAAATTTCCAAAATACCCGTCAAATTTCAAAAATTCCCAAAATACCCTTGTATCAATTTTGGTTGGATTGTTCAAGATTTTCTAATCTTTATCCTTGTATCAATTTTGGTTGGATTGTTCAAGATTTTCTAATCTTTATTCCTTTTTGACAATTGAGATCCATTTTTGTGTGCTTAGCATGTAATTTGTCACAGATTACCTCACCAAACAAAAGCAATTATGTCTAAAGATAATGAAGCAATTCATATTTAAAGCCTACATAACCAACTCAAATTCTAGATTTAGCATCTTGTATTGATAGACAACCAGTCTTCTTATGAAAAGCTACACATTCTTTTATCTTTGGAGAAATTCAACCTCACGACTAGGGGTATTTCGGGAACTTTTGAAATTTGAGCGGTATTTTGGGAGTTTTCACAAATACGATGGGTATTTTGGCAATTTTCCCTTTTATTTAGTTACTCATTGCAGTTTATTGAAGTACAGCTTTTCCATATCAAGTTGGACCCTTTACAATAGCGTCATATGAGCATGTTTGATGTTGAAAAAGATTACAACATCAATATATCAAACACTTTGAATGCATCTTCAAGGCTTCACATAAACCTCAACAACATTCTTAGTATCGAGAGTAGCATGATGTTGAGGGAGATAAGAATGAATTGGCTTCCCTTCTCAAAAACCGCAACATCAAATCACACTTTCAATGTGCACAAAAATATTACAATATCTCGTAGAGCCCTAGCATGCTGCATTTGCTTGAAAACATCTTCATTGCAACCATTGTAAGAATATAGCACAATCATTGCAAGGCAATTTACCACACCATGAGGGGACAAAACCTTAGAGATGTTGAGAGCATCTTTGGGACTCCCATACGTATCAATATGGGAACAAGGTATTTATGAGTGGTGCATACAAACTTGCATTTCTGTTGTATGCTCTTATGAAGCAATAAAGCAACTTGCAAGTGTCAATGCTTGGGATCGAAAAGGATGACTCTAATGAAAGTTATATCGTTTGGTTTGAAATCTTTAAACAACATCCTAAAAGAACATTGTTGGTGCACTATATAGATGTTAAAATTCTTGTGAATTTCAACTATCAACTCAAACATGATTTTGCTAAGAGTCACCTCCCATTGAGCACCATAAAAGGACGATGAGGTTGATTCATAGTGAGTGCAACATAATCATAAAAGGGTAAAGAAATTGCAGATGATGATAAAATTTTACAAACACAATACAAGGAATGGTCTTCCAATAAAATACACAAATAAGAGTTACACTTTGTAACAACATTGTGAAACCTTCACAAAAGCTCATCAGCTTAAAAATACATGGTCTCGACATGCGCAGATTCACCGTTGCTCACATACCACTCCTCTGTTACACTAATTAGAACTCGCAAGAGCTTGTTTAGGAGGCATTAGCCAAGAAGGCGAGAGCTTAACCTAGCACAATATGCAACTCACCAAACTCATTGCAACTCACCAAATTTATTGCATGTAACAAAGGGTTTGATGTCTCTTATAGCAAGGTACAAAACATCATTCATAGGTGGAGAGCCTGTCAATTTGCTACTATAGACCACACTCTCCCTATCAAATGTGACCTCATCAACCATATCAGGGCATGATAGTTTTTTTCAATCATGATGGAAGATATGTAGGCTTCATCAACATAAATAAGCCAGCACAAACTTGCTTTGTTTTCTAATTCAGAGACTAAAGATAGTAGCAGATGGGGATTTATTTCTGCTAATGGGGTTCAAAGTTTTGCATTAGCGGGTGAAACAAGAGCATTGGGAAAATCAAACAATGATGCTAGTGGTTGCGAATTAGATCTATTAGACACTAAGAGTGATCTGTCAAAGGCTAATGGAAAGACAGTGGTGGCAGGAGCATTCAACAATTTGGGAATGGCGTTGGAAATGATAGGCAAGCAAATAGCCTATAGCATAGGGAAAAATTGCAGGGTTAGAGCATTAACACAGCTTGCCTTCACCATCTCTAGCCTCCCACCCCACATTAACACTCTTGCTTTCATTGCTCTGCATGCATTGGAGACCACGCTATTAGCAGAGGAAAAGACACAACCCTTTGAAAACCTAAGCTCTCAACCAAGCATTGAAAATGTCCTCCATCCACTCTATGCACATCAACAGTTCGCCAATTGCACATTTTAGCAGCCTCCTCCTATGCTCTTTTGCAGGCCAAAAATGAAAGTTTTTTTTAAAAATGAAAAAAAGGGTCTTTTAATTCATGGTGAACTATGTGTGTAGAGGAGTTTTATAGATAACTAGAGTGCATGTGCTATATCTATATATATACTATATATATATAGCAAAAATATGCTAATTCTCTCTCTCTCTCTCTCTCTCTCTCTCTCTCTCTCTCTCTCTCTCTCTCTCTCTCTCTCTCTCTCTCTCTCTCTCTCTCTCTCTCTCTCTCTCTCTCTCACACACACACACACACACACACACACACATATAAAGGCAATTGCAAGAGCGAATGCAATAGTAATCTTTCAATTGGACAGACATCTTCATGAAGAGTCAAGAGATCCTTTGCCATCAAAATAGTACACTCATGCACGGCGTGGCCAAGCTCTTGAAGGTTGCATGTTGTGGCTATTGAGTTAGTGTAATTATTAAGATTTCAGGAACTCATTTGTTAGTGTTATATAGACATCTACTTTAAGATCCGAGATCGATTTTATTTCTTTTTTAAGAAAACTGGAATATATTAAAAAATGAAAGAAAATAACAACTTTGCCTCACAGGTAGGGAGGGAGGCATCCCATAAGAAAAATAAAAGGAAAAGTTATAGAGCAAGACAAGCATCGATCATAATAAGCCTTTCTCTAGAGTGGCACTTTAACATGAGCTCCCTCCAAGATTGCCATATGTGAACTCTCTGAATCTCATACAAGGGAAAGGAAAGAGCTTCTTGAATCTAGCCAAGGCAACCAACAACAATCTTTTTCAATTGGAGAACAAAAGGGACAGTGTTATCCACAAGCTTTGACTGAAAGATTGCTTTATTTCTTTGGAACCAACATGACCACAAATAGGAAAGCCTCCACAAGTTACAAAGTGGGTTGTCCATTCTGAGACAATCCCCAATAAGAAGTTTATGAGCTGAAAATTGGGAGGTATGTAACTCCTTGCAGCAGAGACTTAAAGAAAGAAGTTTACTAGAGTTGGCAGGGCAATTAATAAATATATGCTGGAGATCCTCGTGCCCATCACATCTACTACACTTTCCATTGCCTATGTTTGCTTTCAAGGCCCTCTATGCTAACCAGATGCCCTAGTGTAAAATAATCCACGCGAAGAAGTTATGCTTGACTAGAATGGAGAATCCCTATACACACTTGAATCTGTAGATCCAATGTTTGGAGCTCCAGCTTAGACCCCACTTCTTATTGAGTTTGTTCCTAAGTTCTTCATCAAAATCTGGGATGGAGGAGAAAATCATGTAAGCCTTGGTAGCCAGATAAGACATTGAACTGCTCTTGTTGTGACTCGGGACTGAGTTAGCTTGAAGGTCCTTCAAATCTGCTGACCTGCACACAACTTCAAAAAGAAAACCTGATGTTAAGTTAAACTAGTTAGAAATCTATTCTGGAGAAATCCAAACTCCATTAATTTGGAGATCACCCCAGACCTGATTCCTGCTTTGAAGCACTTGTGAGCTTTGATAGAGACAGCTCTCCCCTTCTTATTTGCACACCATCCAATCCAAGTGGAGTCTTGGAACATTTGTGAGCTCTCAAGCATAAAATTCTGAGACAGGTGAAGGCTCTCTTTAATCTTAAACCAAGAATTCCAAAAGGTGGTGGTGAGTAAGGTGCCCACAGGTTTAACTTTCCACCTATTGGTGATCAGGTCCCATAGTGAGAGGTTGGTCCAAACCTTATAATTCTGCAGCATAAACTCTGGAATATGTCATTTAACCAAGCAATCCCAAAAGTCATTACTATTCAGGGATCTGACAATCCACTCACCAGCCAGCTTAAAAGACATTCTTTCCATATCAAGTATGCCCAGCCCACCTCTCGTCTTATGCATGCAAAAAATCTTATAAGACACTTTGGGAATTTTTATTGCATCTGCATTTCCCCCCCAGAGAAATCTTTTGGCCAAGGAGATAACCTGCATAAACTAAGTTTTGGAAGGCTTCCAGTAGGAGAGGAAGTAGATCAAGGAGGGTAGCAGGTAGTGATTGAGAACAAAAGTTCTGGAGGCCAATGAAGGTTGATAAGAATTCCATAGAAAGACCTTTGTTTTGAATTTTTCCATGATCCAATCCCATCTCTGAACCATTGAGACTTTAAATCCCGTAGGTATTCCCAAAAATTTGAATATTTGTCCATCAGGGATCACCATGCAGCCTGCATCCTCAACAAAAATGGGAATGAGAACAGTTGATGCCTTGAACCTAGTATTCTTATGGTTTATGATAGATCCACATGCTAGACAAAAGGTATGTATGCATTCCAACAAAGTAGTTGTTGAGCCATCATCTACATTCATAAGTGCATTTGTATCATCTGCAAACATCTGAAGGCATAGATCCCTTATAGAACAAGTTATTTTGATTCCTTTAAGACTCCCTACCTGCAAATTTTTATTAAACCATCCAGCCAAGTGCATCTAAAGCAATAGCAGGTAGTAGAGGAGCCGGGGGACAGCCATGTCTTATAGACCTTTTCAGTGAAATTATATCAGTTAGTTCTACATTCACAAAGATTCTAGAAAAAGCATTTCCAAAAATCACATGAGCATACTTCATAAACCTCTTTCCCATACCCATATCAAAAAGAGACTGTAGGATGAATTCCCATTCCATCCTGTCATAAGCTTTGTCAAAGTCTACCTTGAAGGAAAAAAAGTACTGGCTATTTTCAGCTGCTTGTTCCATTCCCTCCCACATAGAGATGATAGCATCCAAAATAAATCTACCCTTAATGAAACCTTTTTGCTCATATAGAATAAAGTTAGTCATTAGGGGATTGAGCCTTCTAGTTAAGGAAAGAGCAAAAATCTTATAAAGAGAAGTCACGCATGTGATGGGTCTCCAATTACTGAGATCCTCCCTGCCACCTTTCTTGTGAATAAGTTTGAGCACTCCAATGTTGACACATGCAAGAAGAGCTCCTTTTCTAATAGCTTCTTGCCAGACTAGTAGAATGTAGGGGGTAGTGAACTCCTTGTATTGAGTATAGAATTCATTTGGGATACCATACAGACCAGGTGATTTTCCAGATTTTAAATAACAAATAGTTTCTTTGATCTCCCCTAGAAAGATAGGCTGGAATAGGAGCTGAGATATGTTTGGAGCCATAGTCTTCCTTGTGACTTGGGAAATAGAGGCTCTTGCCTCTTGGGTAGCCCTATCCCTTTTTGGGAGACCAGAGAAAATATTTGTAAACAACTCATGCACAATTTTCATATTGTCCTTATGAGAACTGGCCAAACCCCCAGCATTACCTTTTAGAAAAGGGATAAAGTCTTTAGATTTTTTCTTTTTCAAAACATCATACATAGCTTTATTTGGTTTATCAATCTTACTAGCCCAATATTCCCTAGTGTAAACAAGGGCACTGTTAGCCTCAAGGAGCTCTTCCTGCTTTAAAGAATCTCTAAGAACTTATAGTCTGGCAGGGAGGGGATCACCTTTGGAGAGAGATTCTTCTAAATAAAGAATCTCCTCAATAATCATCATCCTTCTTTTTGCTCTGATATCCTTAGCAACTTTCTTATACTTGGTAAGAATGTTTTGGATTTCTTTGACAGAGATCTCCCAAGGAGAAGGGTAGAGAGCAAAAGACTCTTCTAAAGTAGCATGCACTTTATCTCTAATAAACTTTAGGCCAAAAAGAGACTGATCCGGATGGGGCCATTTTTCCTTGAAAGTACTCTCAACTCTCATAAACTCAAACAACACAGGTTTATGATCAGATAACAGAATGGAAGCATCAGAATTACACTTGACTAACTAGTGATCTTGCAACACATTAAGACATATATATTATGTCCAACCTGGCAACTCTGAAGCATTCCCCCAATTGTTTATTGCTCCATGTAAAACCAGTGTCTAATACATCCAAAAGATTCAAGGTTTCTAACATGTCAGACCATTGCACTTTTTCAGTGTCAGAGATTACCTGTCCTTGGGACTTGGATCTGTCTCTAATTTGTTCAACCATATTGAAGTCTCTTGTTAGCGGGTCGCCATGACGGACGTCTGCGCCATAGCTTTCTGGCTCTAACATAATGTCAATACTCAGGGAAAGTGACTCGGATGGGGCACGGAGACTCTATGAGATCGTCAATCTCATGAAGTGAACCTTAACAAGCAAACCAACACTCAATGATCAAGGAAATTTGCCTATGTCCTTTCTCACAGCTCTAGGTCATCACGCCATTTCGGCACTCGAACAGACTAGAAATGCAACGAAACTTTAGCAATAGGTCTTGGACACCCAGGGGCACTATCCTAGCAAATATGGACGCAATCCGACAAGGCACCAAAATCAAGATCCATCATGAAAAAGGTCCTAAAAACTACAACAGAACTATCTAGAAAGGTCGCCCTATGGTCTAGGAACACTCTCCTATGGTCAAAACGACTATAAGCAACAATTTAAGCACTCAAATATGCAATTACAACTCACAGACGCGCAGTCGCGAACCACAGCAAAGCTGACAATGCTTACACTAGAATGAAAGAGCAAAGAAAGAGGAACACAATGCAAGTTTCAGAATTGAAAATAGATTACCAAATCATTAGTTGCGTCGATTACAAGTTTGGAGCGTATGTACAGCAGAGCTCTTTTCTTCTTCTCAAGATAAGCCTTATTTTCCCATTAAGGTTATTGAACTTTATACCTAGGGCATTCTAAATGGCCAGTGGCCGGTTTACATGGATCTTTACAAATATCATTACAGCATTACAACTCAGGGAATTGATCCATTACTCTGGAATCAGGATTTACATAGAGTATCACTACACTAGATCGGACAATTAATAGAGTACAAATGTAGTGTCCGGCTTCGTGTCTGACCAGTTGGGCGCCCGTTTGATCTGTCATCAAGCATTCCCCCTTTCCTAAATCGTGTCGTCCTTTGACAAGACCTTGTGTAGTCTTGTCATAGGGTTGTCTTCAGCTTTGTCTTCAAGGTTTTGGAAAGTGCTTTGTCGTTGATGATGCTCCCCCTTCCTTGAGTGATTCATATCTTCCATGTTGTTGATACGTGATTTGATCTGCGATTTTTGAGGCAACTTTTCTTCTTGTTGTGCATTCGCCTCTCTGTTGCCGGTCTTGGCCACCATGAAGAGGGATTTTCATGTTTTTGAGTTTGTAGAACTGAGCCTCTTTGTGGTGCTGACTTTATGATGGGTTTGCTTTCCATGTCCACTGCAATTTGAGTTTTCCACAATAGGTAGCCGGCGTTGCACTGTGTGAGCTACTTTTGATTGTTTTTGATGATTTTCTCACGGAATTTGTCATTGCTTGTTGTTGGAGGCCATTCTTTGACTTGGCATTTTTTGATGGAGCTTTGTTGTTGCCCTTGAAGATAAAAGATGATCTTGATAAGCATATGGAGATCTGTAATTTTTGCTCCAAGTTGTTGTCAATTGATTTGGATATCCCTTTCCTTATTGTTGATGTAGAAGGAATCTATACAAGAAGTCGATGATGAGGGTTTCTAGATTAGGGTCTTAAAACTTGGATGACCAAAGGGAAAAAACCCGGTGGGAAAAAAGTGCCTTTGGTATACACTCTTATTGGAGTTGAGCATTTGGACTTGAAGTACCTTTCATGCAGGGTGAGTGCTTGGGAGAAACAAAGGAAGAGTGCCAATTATGGGACACTCTATATGCATATGAAAATTTTCAAACAAAAGCATGCAGTGTGAAGAGATGAAGTTGATGGGTGCTTCAAGGAACAAATGCAGCAAATGTGACATCAAAAGACGTTTCAATAGCTTCCACATTTCCAAGAAGGGTTTTCAATGTAGAAGCTTCTCCACTCATACCTTACTTTGTTGAGTGTGTGAGTGTCTTTTGGACTTCCTCCTTCACTTACCACTATACTACAATGACTTCGACTCTTATGCTCACCTATACCAGCATGAGTGACACAACATAAATATGCTCAACTCTTCCATCTTGAGTAGTACTTAGAATAACTAAGACGCTTAGACCAGAGAGAATATTACATGAAGATTTGGGACTAACGCCTTGCTCATTTAGTGGCTTAGTTGCCCGACTCTGACTTTTATGCCATGTATGTTTAATGGCGACCTGAACTTACCTGTTCAAGGCCAGAAACCCAATTCCATAAGTTCTTGAAATTTAGGCCTCTTCCATTGTGTTGGTCTTTGGATGCCACCATTTTTTCGAGTAGGTTGGCATACTTTGGCTCCTCTTGACTTGCTTGTTGTATGTTGATACTTATTTGTAAAACAAGTCCTTTAGCTCTGTTAGGGCTTGATGTAGCCTTTGCGTTAATTTCCATGAGAAGAGATTGTCGAGATGTGTGGGTTCTTTGTGATTGAGTTTCCACTAGCAATTTTGGAACCCATCTTGTTTTTGGTCCTTGTGTGACCGTCTTTAGCATTTTATCTTCTTCTATAATTTGATGGACACTAAGCTTTGGTATCCAGACCTGATGATTTTCGTTGGAAAAGCCCTGATTTTGTAGTTGATGACAAGGTATCCATCTAGAGGTTGTAGCACCCTTAATGGTGACTTGTTGTTGGCTCTGCCGATTGATTGTGTGCCTTTGGGTGCAGCCTTGTGGTGCTTCTTGATTGAGCACCATTTTTCCAGGTTGAGCTACCATTTTTGGTAACCATATTTGAGTGTTACCTTCATAAAATCCTTGTGCTTCAAGTAGCTTAACTGGAATCATCCGTTGATTCTCCTGTTTGTGTTGGGTAGCTTCGTTGAAGTCTGATTTTGGTACCCAAACTTTTCGTGTTGCCCGCTTGGAAGGTCTTTTTGTTTGCGTTTTGTTGGTGTTCTTTCGCTTGCCTGAGTATTTTGTATTCTGTTGATAGCACATCTTGTTCCTTGTAGAAATTGTTGGTTGAGGTGGGTAGATCCAGGCTGTTACTTTAGGCTTTTTGGCCCAAACATTAGCATTTCCTTGGAAGTAGCCCTGAGCAGTGATTGACTCATTTGATGCTACCCACCCTGTCACCTTTTGCTGTTGTGGTTGAAGTTGTGCTTCATGTATCCAAACTCGGTCTTTGACTTTAATGTGCTCTTTGGATACCAACACTTGGTTGACATTCTTTGGCTTCTTTTGGATGCTTTTTTGTGATGGAAAATTTGGTTGATAGACTTTTTGCTTTGGTTTCCATTGCATTGTTGGTGATGTGGCTCTTGATCTAGAGGCTTTGCGAGAAATTTGATGGAAGCTCGTTGAAGGTAAAGTCGTCTGCCGAGGTTGATATACTTCAGTGTTTACCTTTGCTTTACCTTTTTTCGTGATGGTTGGCGATTTCTTCTTTGCATGGATTTGAGAAGCTTCATGGAGTCTTATCGTTGTCTTTGTTGAAGCTTTTGATTGTTTTTGAAAGAAAGAAGATGTTCCTCCAGCTTTCTGTCACGATCAAACTCTCTTTGATATGATGGGAGTCGACTATGTGGAAAGTAGCTTTATACTCCCCGGTACTCAATTTGAGTACGGCTTCTGCCACTCCAAAGCTAGGAATTGGATTTTTTGAACTTGTGTACACGATCTCCGCTAGCTCCGTGATTAGTGGATTTCCCATCATGATCCAAGTTCCATATGTCATTAGATTCTTTGTTGCTTCTGGATCTATCACAACTGAACATGTTATTTTGAGTCCTGTTTCTCCGCATATGCCGAATTTGATCATCGTAGTAGACAATCCATCTTCTTCATTGTCCCTGTTCTTCTGTTGATCTTGCGTTTGTTGAACATTTGACGTTGAACTTGGAAACTTTTTTCCTTCATCTGCTTTCATTTGCCCTTTTTGTGTAGTCGAATTCTTTGAAACAGTTTTTGTCGAGTTTTCAGGTATGTCAATAATGACATATTCTTGTGGTTGCTCTGCTTCCTTTGTTTGCACCTTGGAACCATGCTCCATGATGTAGCAATCTGTCTCAACTTTTCTGCTTTCACACTCACAAACTTCATTAGCTTCCTTCAACACCTTTATCGTAAATAAGGGAGTTATATCATACCCATCATCATCACAAAATTTTGTCAGGGTCACCTCATTCACACACACATCAAGAGTCGCCAGTATTTGATCCCATCCAAAGGGTTCAAATAACTCCTCTGGAAATGGCTCTGGTACATACGCCTCATCTTCTACTGAACGCTCTAGGATGAAATCTTCCTTTCTAAAACTTCCACTCTCAGGAGCTCCGTACATCCAAATATGCACTTTGCTTTCCAAATCAATTGTGGAGTTTAAGTCTTCCCCCGGGGTTCGTACTACATCTTTATAACTATGATTTGTGACACTGATCTTAGTAGTGACATCCTTGTGTCTCAAGTAGATATAGTCATAGCCCTAGTCTTGTACCATTTTGAGCTAACGCATGAATGGTCTTCCCAATATGATATCAAAGTTGTTGCTCTTGTCAAAATCCATTATGGCAAAGGTATGCTCATACTCGATGCCCCACGAGGATACAATTATTTGTTCTAATATTCCAATCCGTTTCTCCATGTATCCATCCGCTAATTGTACTTTCATTTGAGTTTTCCTAAGAGCAGGCTTTCCCCATTTTTTCCATACCTCTTTGGTTGCAATGGCAATTCCTGCCCCACTATCTAATATAGCAACTGTCTTTACTCCTTTGTACTCAAGTGGTAAGGTGGTGTTTCCTTCGTCTCCTTCACAGTAGTCACCCACCTTATTTACTGGTACTGGCTTTGTCTGTGGTTTTGTAGGCATGGTGTCATCCCTATTTTTGTCTGCAAGTTGGTCATGTGAAGGGATTTTCAGCCCCATGTTTTCCAGGTGTTTTCTCATTTGGCCCCATAGATGCGGTCTAACTTTTAGTAGCTCTCAGAGATAAAGTGTGCATTGTATAGGAGAAGATGTCAATTCATGCAAGCTCTTGGTATTCGTCATTTTTGGTGTGGCTTTCCACTAAGAAGGTACCATTTTAACCTCGGATTTTGTCTCGTGTTCTCCTATGAAAGATGGAAAAGTCTTTAGAGAGCGTGGTTTACTCTCTTTAGATGTGACAGACCCAACATCCCCATATAGAGATCTTATATCCCCCGGGAAAAATTCGTGATCCATGTTTATCTCAGGAATAGGTGCTGACTGTACTGTAGCACTACCATCTTTTTGGTTTCTGGTTGATTCCCACAAGGATTGTGGCCACTGTTCTTCTACCTCTGGAATAGGCATCACTGCTTGTGAGCCCACCCCATCTGTGGTATTGGCTACTTCCCTTGTATCTAAAGGTGCCTCAACTCCCGGCTCTTCCTGGTCTCTGTTTACAATACCCTTGCTCTCTAATTCTTGGACTTTATCGCGGTTTAGAACCTCCATTTTTGGAGCATCTGGAACATGTGGTCCCATAAGAGCTTGGGCCTTCTGGATGAGATCCTTGCACATTTGCAACCTCTCTTTTTCATACCCTGGATGAGGGTACGTTAGCCATATATCCTCTTGGGTTTGGTTGGGTTTTAGCCTAGCTTCATAAGCTTTCAAGATCGCATCCAAAGGTTCAACCACTTTGTCGACCAAGACTGAACCTCCTGAGTTAATATTTTCCTCTTTAGGTCCCTTTGTGTTTTTGTTCCTTTCTTGCTCTTGTCTAAGCTACTCTCTTGTTTGATTCAGTTCAGTTTCCAAATCCGTTTTCTCCTTCAGCCTCTTCAATTTCATTTTGTCCCATCTGCCTTTCCATGATCTTCTTCCGAAGCTTCTCACCGATTTGTTCTCAAATTCTGTTTGAACAGGCAATGTGGATTTTTCAGCTGGTTTGTTTTTGGCAGCTTCTTGAGCTTGATCTCGAGTCATCACGTTTAAAGGAATGGCGGGTTCTACCTCGGATCCGCTTGAAGAAGGCATCACGCCTACAACATTCATTGTTGCTTTCCCTTTGTAGTCTGGATTTTTCGCACAGTGTTGGCATAGATGGTTTAGACCACAACGTTCACAGAATACAAATAATTCTATTTGTGGACCCTTGTTTGGACAACTTCCTGCCCAATGATCATTGTCACACTCATAGCATGGACCTTCTTGTTTCATAGTTGGTAATCCAGTCAATGGTTGTTCTTGCCTTGTGAGAATGTTCTTTGAACCATACTCCTGATTGGCTATGAACATGTGCGTATTCATATCCATGGAGTACTGGTTTCTTGTAGGTTGTGGCACGTGCATTGGTTGAGTGTATTTGACTACTACTCTACCATCGTTTAGAAGATGCGGTTGTTGCCGTAGCAATTGCTGCGGTTTTGGTTGAGTGCTACACCATGGAGTGGGGCGATCCCCTCCGCAAGTATTGCATATCCTCAATTGAGGTTGTCGTACATCTAGGTTTTGTTGGTAGCCTTGGTTTATTCTTCTAATCAGCCCCTCGACCACTTGGTCAATGATTGGTTACCAACGAGTTTGAACATCTGTCTTTGTTGTTGATTCTCTCTTCCGAGATGATGTACTACTAGCCGCATTGTCTGTATCTTCACTCACCTCTGCATAGGCCTTGCAATTGTCAACTAGATATAGAGCTTCTCTAGTGACTTGCTCAAACGTTGTGCATCCTTTTAGATGTAGGTCCTTTTTGAGAGTTTCATTCCTCAAGCCCTTTATGAAGAAAACTGATAATCTCTCATCTTGCAGTAACTCTCTCACAGGACATCTATCAATGTATTGTTTGAAGCAAAGCAAAGCTTCCTTCACTCTTTCGTTCGCTTTTTATTTGAAAGTGTAGATTTGGGACACTGTGTTATGTTTGATTCCCCTTTTTGCGAACTCCTCTACACACTCTTGTAAGAGTTGTGCTATGTTGGGAAAATCATCTCTATTTAGTGGTTGAAACCAAGTCAAGGCTGTTCCTTCCAATGTTAACCCAAATCCCTCATATTGAGTATGGAAATCTGCAATTTGTTCAGCTCTCATAACTTGTTTGAAGAGAGAGACATGAGCATATGGATCCCCTGACCCACTGTACTTTGTCTTGACACATTGAGCCACTTGATATGGTCTTAATCGTCGGGGTTTAGTAACTAATCTAACCAATTCGTGGTCTCTTGGAAATATGTATCTTGCTCTCTCCTCTCGCCTTAGAGAGAATCCCAGTGGAATCCTCTGTGATATGCGCTCTGGCATCGTTTTTGGCTGAAAGTAAGTAAGAATCAGAGTACCCTTGTATGTGTATTTTTCTAAGTCAATTGGATCTACAAGTTTGTACTCACATCCATACTTATCTACCATCAAAACTTGCACTCCGTTGGCATCTGTGTACGTGAATGCATAGATGTTCTTATGGGTGGTCAACTCTCCAGCATTAGGTTCTACACATCTATAGAAGATGTATGGATCCCCGTTTCTGAATCTATATAAACCCTCATGAGTGTAATCTGTAAGCACTCTCCTGGATTCATTGGCTTTGATGAATCTCACGTTTGGTTTATCAATTAGAGGATGCCTCTCCTCTAGGTATTCTCCCAATCCCCCTGTTGAAGGCATTGCAACGTTTCTTGCATTTTTCATGTCTTCGAGTGGAGTAGAAAACCCTGGTGGTGAATGATTTATCATGATTAAGGATCACTCAAATCTCTTAAGATTGTCTCTTACAAGCCAACTTTGGTTGAGTGCAACTTATCCCTTTCTGCCCTTGGTAAGGTCTCTCAAAAGTCAAGAGTTTGTGACTTTTTGGTTTTTGGAAACTAGTCTTGGGATACCCTAAAAGTTTGGAATTAGGAAACCTGGAAAAATGCAGTGCTATTGTCCGCAAGCTTTCTTCCTAGCTATAGCCGACTCAATTTGGAGTTGTCTATCAAAAGTTAGAGCACTTTTAGTGAACTACACTTAAAACAGCACTCAAAACAGTCTCAAGACCAAAAAAACGGAAACTTTGGCTTGTATCTTGGTCTCCAGAAGGTATTTTTAGCTCAAACTTGAGATTTGGGATGTCCTCAAGTATGTCTACAAGATTACCAAGTCAGATACCCCCACTATGCTGAGAGGTACATGGATCACAATCCATGTTCCCTGTCAATTTTTTTTCCAAATTTTAACTGTGTGTAGACTAGGTCATGTGCAGGCTCTGTACCAATTTTTAGAGAATTCTGAGGTTGAGGTACATGGATCGCAATCCATGTTCAACCACATCTGGACTTGTCCTCTTGGCAACTTGTTACTGACTATGTTCATAGGCTAAATCTCAAATCTTTTTGGATTTGGACTTGGCTTGATAGTTCAAATGACCAACACTAGGTCTGCACTGCGGTTTTCTGTCTGTCACCTGTTTTATTCCCTTTTTTACCCAAATTTGCTCCATTTTTTCCAAAATTGGACTTGGGGATATGTTTTATTATGTAAGCACTACTGATCTGGAAAGTTTCAGGTCAAGCTATCACTATGGAAACATGGATCGCGATCCATGTTTGGAGCCCAAATTGACTTCTCTTGGTATCATGAGATTCACCATGCTTAGGAGGTCCTATGGTATCATTTTTTCTGAAAATGGACCTTTGGATTGAAAGTTAGGTCAGTTCTAGCACTTGCACAGAGTACTTGGAAATTCACACTTTTGACTTGGTTTTTGGTATCCAAATTCACTTTTGAAAAGTCCACTAGACTCCTGGTGATGTCCTCTAGCTATGGTGCAAATATGGTATCAGTCTGTGACAAAGGAACATGGATCACGATCCATGTACCTTTGTGTCAGATGATAATGAAACTTGACACACAGCTTCCCCTTGGTCTCCTGATCCCTGCTATGTGGTTTTTGTATGATTTGGACTTTTCTAGGTCAGGCAAAAGTCAATCCCTAGGTCTCTTTTAGGGTTTTCACCTTGACCAGTTTTTGGCTCTTTTTCACCCACTTTTTTGAACTTTTTTGACAAAATTTCCTTGGGGACTTCTGTTCACAATGGTCTCTGCTATAGGCTGGAAAAGTTTCTGTCCAAAAATTTATCAAGGGTACATGGATCGTGATCCATGTTCCATCACTTTTGGATCTGAATTTTTGGTGTGTTGATAGCTTATGATGTTTGTAGCTTGCTCACCAAGAATTTTTGGGTTTGGATCAATTTTGCCCAGCCAAAACTGACTTCTATAGTCTGTTGCGACAGTTTAGAGAATGTTCTGTTTTTGCCTCTTTTGACCACTTTTTACAACTTTTTTGCATATGGTTCTTTTGGGAAAAGTGTTTGTCTATCTCTCAGCTACCTACTACTCAAATCTCAGCCAAAAAACTTTCATGAGGTACATGGATCGTGATCCATGTTTGGAAGCCAAACTGACATTTCTTGGTACCATTAGGATCAGCATGTTTACTATATGCTATGGTATCAAAAGTTTTGGATTTGGACAAGTTTTTGTCATTCAAAAGCAAGTTCTTCTGTCTGTCCCGCGGTTTTTGGCTATCTGGCAGAATTTTGGTGTTTTGGTCAACGTTTTTCAATTTTTTGCTATGGCCCCTTTTGGAAAAGTTGTTCCAAATGATATAAGGGATGTACTTGTCAAATATCAACCCCAAATGTCAAAAAGGTACATGGATCGTGATCCATGTTTAGCAGCATTTTTTCATGAATTTTGTTCTGTTAGTTCTTTATGCCCTGTAGAAGCCAAATCTCATCCATTTTTGAATTTGGATCCCAAAATCTCAAGATTTGCTCAATTTTGTGTCTGCAATGCCTGTTTTACTATTTTTGCCCTAACAGCCAATTTTGAAGTGATTTTTGAGTTTTTTCTTTCAAGCAACTTGATCGGAGCAGTTTCCCCCTGATGCTCACTGTAATAACTGGTCACTTTTCAAAAATGGTCTTTTGGGGTACATGGATCGCGATCCATGTTCCTCCACAGATTCTGGTCAAACTTTCCAGATTGATTCTAGAGAGTATGTTGATGCCCTTGGCCCACAAATTTTTGAATTTGGATCACTTTTGAGGTCTCTACCATCAAATTTTCAGAATTTCAGAGTTATGGTCATTTCGGCCAAAATATGGTTTTCACCTTTTTTTCTCTCAATCTTTTAGCCCAATTTTGATGGTGGTAGTTTCTACTTACCCTACTCCTAAGTACTGAAATGAAACATGAAATAAAAACAAACAAAACGGTACAAAATAAAGTCAAAACGGAAAACGGAACAGCACTCTGAAAGTAATGAGAAAATCGAAGAATGAAATGCTTTTGGCTATCTCACTCACAACCCTCTTTACTTCTCAAGAATAGCTCTAGCAAGTCCTCGACTTCTAAACTCTATCAAGCACTAAACCCCGTGTCTAGCTGCTTCACTGCTAAGGTGTAAATGGAATGGAAGACAAATCTTTAGAAAAAGACGCTCTAATACGCACTAGGTCACTCACCATCTAAGGATCATATCTCCGGCAGTGGCGCCAATGTTAGCGGGTCGCCGTGACGGACGTCTGCAGCATAGCTTTCTGGAACTAACATAATGTCAATACTCAGGGAAAGTGACTCGGATGGGGCACGAAGACTCTATGAGATCATCAATCTTACGAAGTGAACCTTAACAAGCAAACACAACAACTCTACAAGCAAACCAACACTTAATGATCAGGGAATCTGCCTATGTCCTTTCTCACAGCTCTAGGTCATCACGCCATTTCGGCACTCGAACGGACTCGAAATGCAACGAAACTTTAGGAGTAGGTCTAGGACACCTAGGGGCACTATCCTAGCAAATCTGAACGCAATCTGTCAAGGTACCAAAATCACGATCCATCATGGAAAAGGTCCTAAACACTGCAACATAACTATCCAGAAAGGTCGCCCTATGGTCTAGGAACACTCTCCTATGGTGAAAACGACTATAAACAACAATTTAAGCACTCAAATCTGCAATTACAGCTCACAGACGCGCAATCGCGAACCACAGCAAAACTGACAATGCTTACACTAGAATGAAAGAGCAAAGAAAGAAGAACGCAATGCAAGTTTCGGAATTGAAAACAGATTACCAAATCATTAGTTGCGTCGATTACAAGTTTGGAGCAGCTCGTAGCTTGAGCATACGTACAGCAGAGCTCTTTTCTTCTTCTCAAGATAAGCCTTCTTTTCCCATTAAGGTTATTGACCTTTATACCTAGGGCATTCTAAATGGCCAGTGGCCGGCTTACATGGACCTTTACAAATATCATTACAGCATTACAACTCAGGGAATTGATCCATTACTCTGGAATCAAGATTTACACAGAGTATCACTACACTAGCTCGAACAATTAATAGAGTACAAATGTAGTGTCCGGCTTCGTGTCCGACTAGTTGGGCGCATGTTTGATCTGTCATCAAACATCTCCTGCTACTACTATATTTCTAGACACTTGAGCAAGCTCGTGCCAGTAGTGTGCTCTGTCAGACAAAGAGTTAGGAGCATAAATACTTACTACAGTATAATTGATAGGGTAAGAGAAGGTGACAGCTACCCACAGTGGCCTTTGTCTGAGTAATGCACCCTGGAGATCAATTTAGTCCATTTGCAAGAGATACGAATGACAGAACCACCTCTTTGTGCATCATGATTAGTGAAGTACCATTGGTAGCCTGATGCTAATCTCTGAAGGTTATTCATAAGATAATTACCTTTTGCCTTGAGTTCCTGTAGTAGACACAAGAAATCGGGATGCAGGGACAGATCTTGCATCCATTTTTTAATTATCACTAGTACAACGGTGCCGTCTTCGTCGACGGTACCACCTCCGATGGTGCTATGTGCATGTATCTAGAGAGACACACTTGCTTCCCACCTGTCGAAAACAACCCAAAGCTTTTTGGCCTTGCCCAAGTTTGGCATATCCTACAATTAATGCATTCCAAGAAATGACATTGCAGACAGAAAGCTCCTCGGGCCCTTTTTGTGCTTTATGGAGTGCACCACATTTTGCATACATGTAGACCAAGGCAATGCCAAGCACGACCTTTTCTTTCAGCAACCCTTGACCGAGAATATCATCGTGAATTCTTTTGCCCATATCAACATCTTGTGTAGTGCCACATTCCTTCAAGGGGCAAGTCTACGTGATTGCATTGGAAGAGATGCCCTCTCTCTGCATCTGACAACGCTATGGATGTGGAAGTTCTAATGAATGTGAATAGTCGAAGCCGCAGCCAAAGGTGTGAGCTGAGCATGGAGCAATAGAGGGTCCCCTTGCTCGATTGAGAGGGAAGAAGGAGTTGGGAGCAGGCAGGACGGTCACCACTGAATCGGCTTCCATGGTGTCGAACGATCTCTCTCTCTCTCTCTCTCTCTCTCTCTCTCTCTCTCTCTCTCTCTCTCTCTCTCTCTCTCTCTCTCTCTCTCTCTCTCTCTCTCTCTCTCTCTCTCTCTCTCTGCCCAATGTTCACAAAAAACCGATCTTTAGTGTATTTTTTAAAAACAAAATTTGAAAAAAGCATGGCTAGTTTTGAGGGTTGCCTTGAAGGAAACTCGTGAATTTGGAAGATTTTAGCGTAAAAACCGATAAAACCCCTAAAATTTTCTCTAAAAATCAATAGATTTTTAATGCTCTCCTTTTGTTTATTGGTTCCTAAAAAAGTTTTTTGTGAACACTGGACCTGCCTCCAGCTAGTGGGTCCCTCTCTCTCTCTCTCTCTCTCTCTCTCTCTCTCTCTCTCTCTCTCTCTCTCTCTCTCACACACACACACACACACACACACACACACACACATGCGCAAGCTGCCACTTTTGATTGAGGTTGTTGACTCTTGAGTCTGCATCTCTCTCTTTATCTAGGGGTGAGAGGCATCTTGCTGCACTTTTCACATTCTCGAGTACAGTGGAGATCAACTTGCAGAAGTTCTCTCTCTCTCTCTCTCTCTCTCTCTCTCTCTCTCTCTCTCTCTCTCTCTCTCTCTCTCTCTCTCTCTCTCTCTCTCTCTCTCTCTCTCTCTCTCTCTCTCTCTCTCTCTCTCTCTCTCTCTCTCTCTCTCTCTCTCTCTCTCTCTCTCTCTCTCTCTCCACCCAACTGTTTGTATCTTTGTTCAATCGCTACTGCCATCCTGTTTCCCATTTCAACTCCCTTTCCCACCATCCCAGTGTTCGCAAAAATGTGTCTCAGCTTAATATCGTTCTGATTGAGGGCAAGGGGAAAAGGAGAAATTCCACCCCAAAGTAGTGAAAAATAGTGTAAAACCTCGAAATTTTTTTCAAAAAATCCTCTAGGAAAATTCAAGGAAAGGAATTTTGTATGTTTGAAAAAATGATTTTTCCCGAACACTGCACCATCCTTGTTAATGGGGCTTTCCCACCACCATCCTGATTGATTGACAATGACTATTGCCACTTGCAGGTGATTATCGTTGGGCCCCAACCTTCACAGGTCTCTCTCTCTCTCTCTCTCTCTCTCTCTCTCTCTCTCTCTCTCTCTCTCTCTCTCTCTCTCTCTCTCTCTCTCTCTCTCTCTCTCTCTCTCTCTCTCTGCTAGATACATTATGAATTTATGATCACATGTGCTTCGTCTCAGCTGATTTCTACTACATTCTTTTGCGCAATGTTCTAGCTACAAGATCTTATCTGCTTGCCTTCGACTGCACGGTGTCCATCTCCCATGGTTGCCCCCATGTCGACAAACGCACATCAAGCACAATCCACCTCTCTCTCTCTCTCTCTCTCTCTCTCTCTCTCTCTCTCTCTCTCTCTCTCTCTCTCTCTCTCTCTCTCACACACACACACACACACACACACACTCTCTCTCTCTCTCTCTGTCATGAACTACCACACAATTCCCTTTGATGTTTCTGTGTATAGTAGCCATGACCACACACACTGCCTACTCTTCGTATATCTTGTATAGTATAGTGATCATGTGTGTGCATCCGTGTTCATCCCATCAACGTTTGTGTGTGTGTGTGTGTGTGTGTGTGTGTGTGTGTGTGTGTGTGTGTGTGTGTGTGTGTGTGTGTGAGAGAGAGAGAGAGAGAGACCAATAGAGTCTTCTCAGTTCTGTCTTGTGCGCAATAGAGAGAGAGAGAGAGAATGCTGCCCATCGCCAGTGGACTTGTGGAGTCTTCTATCTGTACATGAGAGCTCAGAGAGAGAGAGAGAGAGAGAGAGAGAGAGAGAGAGAGAGAATGCTGCCGGATCATGCGTTGTCGTGATGTGACACGTACATAGTGGGAACGCGTGCTACAAGATCTATCTTGTAATTTTTTAGATAATAATTATATTTCCTATAATGTACATATGCATATTTAAGTATAATAATAAGCCTTATATCTCATCCTATTATTTTTCTCAAGGATAACCTATTCTTACTTTACCATCAGAAAATACTATGGGAAAAGCATCAATAGCTCCGCCTCTTTAACTTGGGGAAAAAAGCATTGATTCTTTATTTCTACTATCTCATTATCATCTCACACCCTAGCTAGATCCTATATCTAGGGTAAACTCCAATATTATATATTCTGTGTATTTTTTATACTTTTCTTATATTTCTTTTTAAATAGCTACTAGGAGGGAATCAAATCCTAGTGGGACACTAGGTGGCATGATTTCAAAGATACACTTATTTTAATGCATTATTGCAAGCATGATTACAAAACTTTGTCAAGGAGCAATGTCATGCTTTCATATGGCATGAGGTGTCCTTTGGAATTAAATGAAAGTCTAGGCTAAGGGGACCACGGGAAGACTTTTGCTGCCAGAAATGGATCCTATTTTGATGAATTTTTTACACAAGGTTCCAATTCGAATTGGAAAATGATTTTAAAATGAAAATCGTAGCTAATGAGCTGAAGTTTTTGCCCATATTTTTACTTTTTTATTTGGAGCCACGGTTGAGGAGATATGATCAAAACACTTGACCCCAGTGTTCCCACATCATGCAGGGACAGCTCATTTCCAACTTTTCCAATTCCTATTCACACTGGCTCCTCTCTTCTTGTGTAAACCCTTGGGGGTTCCCTTCACCTATAAAAGGGAACCTCTTCTTCCTTGAAATGAACTCAAGCATTCAAGCCATTGATGAGATGAATTCTTGAGGGAGTGAGTAGTAATGCCTAATTGTATTAAGCCCAAGCCTACACTTTCTCCTAGAGGAAGACTAGCCATTCTTGTACGCTATCCTTGGAAGATCAACTCTAATCAAAGAAGGTGTTGTACTTGGCGTATCAATCAAAGTGGAGTGCTCCCCTCTTCTTCTCTCTCCATCAATAATGGTGCCGAAGGGTTTGTCAAGTAAGATGTGTTCTACATTGATGTTTTCTTGATTTCTTGTTGTTTTCTTTTTCATCTCTAATCCGACATATATATATATATATATATATATATATATAATATATATATATATATATATATATATATATATATATATATATATATATATGTATGTATCTAATCTCATCTCCTGAACCAAACCTATCTCTCTCATTCTTAGTAATTCATCCTCTCTGCAAATTCTAGGTTCTCTTTTCTACAGGTACATCTCTCCCCGCAGTATCCTTATTGCCTACGGGCAAGAATAGGGCTTGGGAGGGAAACTTCTCATCTCTTCACTTCTCTCATATCTACATTTCTCACATACTATCCTAGATGAATAACCCACATGATGATCATTTCTATCGCTTTCACTCTGTACGATCTATTAGAATTAACGTATGGATTAGCCGTAAAATACACTTTCAACAACGTATAGTGTTTCTCTTTGGCCCAGAAAGGCTCAATGAAATACTTCTATCAACGGATCCCATCATACTACCTCTCATAGACTATAACTTTCCTTTTGACATAAGCGTAGTTATCTTGCTATGAACCAAGAGGATTTGTACACACAATTAATCCCAATCACTAGACAAAATATATATATTATGGTAAGCACAAAACTACAATTCCAAAGAACAATTCGTAGCCTATTTGGCCAGCCAAGATTGAATTCCATCAACTCATCTGTTAACCCTTTCGTATTACACATGATACGATATGACCATAGCCTTGATGTTTTCATTTTTGTGTTGTTTTGACACTCTTTTTTTTGTTCTTTCTTGTGTGTGTGAGTGCAAGAGAGAAAGAGTGGGGCTTCTTTGATTGCACTTCTTTCCAAACCCTAGTCTTCATGGTATCTATGGTTTAACTCCTTCATATAGTTTTTGTTGAGTTCTCTCACAAACTCTCACAGCCATAAGCCCGGTGCTTTCCTGGCAAGATCGCAAATTTCTCGACAGCGTGTGCATCCGCGTTCATCCCATCAACGTTTGTGTGTGTGTGTGTGTGTGTGTGTGTGTGAGAGAGAGAGAGAGAGAGAGAGAGAGAGAGAGAGAGAGAGAGAGAGAGAGAGAGACCAATAGAGTCTTCTCAGTTCTGTCTTGTGCGCAATAGAGAGAGAGAGAATGCTGCCCATCGCCAGTGGACTTGTGGAGTCTTCTATCTGCGCATGAGAGCTCAGAGAGAGAGAGAGAGAGAGAGAGAGAGAGAGAGAGAGAGAGAGAGAGAGAGAGAGAGAGAATGCTGTCGGATCGTCTTTTGCCAGTGCCAGCCAGTGCCAGGGTCCAATGAGGGCTTTGATGGAGAGAGAGAGAGAGAGAGAGAGCAACCTGTCTCGACTCTCAACTCAACCGACTGCTTTTGCCTCCGCAAGCGTTGTATCAGCCTGTGTGTGTGAGACAGAGAGGGATTCTCTCGTGAGTCGTATGTGAGGCTTGTACTGTGTGAGACGCAGGTGCCACCAGAGGAACAGACTGCTCTTCAGTGCACACTGGCCTGAAACGTGCCAGATCAAGCTTGTGCTACCACGTGTCCGGGGGGAAGGGTCGAAATCCCTTTCCCCATCATTAGAATAGTATAGTATAGATAGGTCTAGCAGGGTCTATAAGACCCTTACAGTTTAGTGAAAAAACTAAAAAAAATTGGGACACTTCATTTCTTACTGTTCTTTTGAGGTTTTGCCATGGATATTGAAGCTCTATTAGGATCTGAGGATTTCTCAACCTTTCTTTTGGCTTTAAGGACCTGCATGTTGGGCAATGATTCCTCCTTTGCCTGGGTCATTAGAATATCCATTGAAGGAGCTGGAGAAGAGGCCAAGGCTTCTTTAGAAAGATTATCCTTTTCATCAAGCTCCTTATCAAACTGAAGTACTTCCTTTGCTGCATCCTGCATGTTCAACTGAGTACTAGGTATATGTTCCTCCTCACTGTCAGAGTCAGAGAGACCTCTGGCTTGTATATTAGGACTTTCAAGAAGGAACTGTGATCCTTGCTCTCCTTGCTTAGGAGCTTTAGTCTCCTCTTGCACTTCATTCATGCTATCAGAGGCAGGTGCAATAGAGTTTTCTAGATTACGAGGGTCAAATACATCTTCTAACAAGCCATCAAAATAATTAACATTAGGACTAGCACCATTTCTCCTTCACTGTACTCTTGTGGAGTTTCTTCTTTTGACGGGTTGGAATTATCTTTCATTAGCAATGTTATCTCCTTTATTCACAGGTTCATTTGGGTTGGAATGCTGCAAAATTGGAAAATCTTTAACCAGATGGCCCCGCTGAAAGCAATGAAAGCATGAGTTGGGAAGGTTCCTATACAGGACTTTTTTCTCATGTAAAATGCTATAGGAACAAGGCTTTTAGGGGTTTTTATGAGGTCCCCTTCAATAAGTAGTTGAGGATCCCACTTAGGGTTAATTCCTCCTCTAGCTCTCTGTCCAAGAACCTTTCCAACAGCACCCCCAATGTTTTTGAGCCAGGGGTAGTATTCAACAATTAGATCTGGGAATTCGACCAAGAGGGGCCCCTTGGAAGGCTTTTCTCCCCTAGGGTTGAAACCCTTAAACCATTTAAAAAATGATATTGGGGTATTTTTAATTAACCATTTTCCTTGAGTGATGACCTGCAGAGCACTGTTAGCATCCTCAAAGAAAAACAAGTAGTAGTTATTACGCAGGTATTGTATTTGCTGAGGGAACAAGTTTTTGTTTTCCCAATTTAAAGCCACCCAATTTTTAAGAGATTCCAAAGATGACGGTCTAGGGCCATGTCGTAGTCATATAACTACTCTCTCTAGCAGTTGATTGTGCCAGGCCCCTAGCTCTTCCTTACTGATAGTGACGCCATCTTCTTCATTATGATCTGGGTTAGCATTACTGTGTTTTTCAGAGTTGAGACCCTCCTAGTTTCCAATTGCTGTGTCACCTTGAAGAGGGACATTTTCAACAAGCTTAAAGGGGGGGAAAGAAGAGGATCACTACAGGGACCAAGTCTAGAACCTAGAGGATGCTTAAGTTCTGACTATTGGTGCCAAAATTCATGACTGAACTGCACAGGCAAAGACATACCTGGGTTATAGTGGAGCTGACCAAAACAGAGGATTGAAGAATCTGTCGTGAGGGCCACGTATCGCTTCCGCATAGGACATTGGGGGCAAAGGGGCTTGAGTTGCCACATAGTGAGTTTGAAGAGGATGTAAAAAGCCTCTACTATATGGACTAGTGCCCTCCAAAAGAGACTCCTTCGGTTGATAGGTTTCATTGGCATGCTGGAGTTGAGTTTGTGCAGGGGAGCTTCTTGTTGGGGGCTAAAGCACTAGAGTAGCCTGGGACTAATGAGGAGAAGACAAACCAATAGGAGCACCATGGAAACTGCAGCACTGGATGAAGCATGCAAGGAGATGAAGCAGGCAAGGATGGCCATCCCTACAAATAACAAAAAAAACCTATGACACTCATGGTTTAGGGTTAACTATGATTCTATCCCCCAAAGGGGAAAGGGTGGAGTACTGTCAGCAGAAGGGAATGGTGAGCAGTACAAGGTGATGCGGTGGAGGAAAGGTGGTCAACACGATGATGCCTAGCATGTACGGAAGCTTAGAGCACTCGATACATTCATTGTTGAGATGTCGAGCTCTACATCTTGAGCTGGCATCCACTATGGGTCTTGGCCGCTTACGGCATTTACTCACTAGCACGTTAGGTGACCGACACGGAGGATCTCTGCCAGTGATTCTATAGCTAGACTACACTTATAGTGCCATCCTAGTACGCTTCTAGCGTGTTCACACTTAGTGACCGCATGTACATATGTGCTACTTTTCAGCTTTAGCACTTAGTCATTTTGTACTCGCTTTTCTGTGAGAAGAAGAAGAAGCTTTCCATCTCTGTGTGCTTTGTGCTTGTCTTGTGTAGCTCTCCTGCATCCTCTTTCTTTACATGGTATCAGAGCCTAGTGCAGGCAAGAGAGGCTAAGAGAGCAAGAGCATCACAATCCCTTCGTTCGCAATCCACGACGAGGTCTCCAAAGTGCAGTACACAGAGATTTACTGTACAAGTAAAGTGGTTGTATCTACGCTTGATTGTGGACACTCGTTGAGTGTAGAAAGCGTTACAGGTACCACGATAGCAGGTGCAGCAAATTTACAGGTTTTTGTAGATTGTAGCTATTTTGTCTTAGTGCTTCAAGATGTCTGAGGGTTTCAGTCAGATTGTCACTGAGAAGCTCGAGAAAAATAACTACCCTGCATGGAAGTTCAGAATAACAAATTTCCTAAAAGAAAAAGGTTATTGGGACTATGTAGAAGGAGACAATGAAAAGGAACCAGAGATTCCTGAGGCAAATGCTACAGCAAAACAAAGGAAAGCTTTGAGGGACTGGCAACAAGGCCAGAGCAAAGTGATGTATTGGCTTTCTATGAGCATCATAGATGGCATGATGGGCTATCTACAGGATGCTGAAACCCCCGCCATTGCATGGAAAAACTTAGGCACAGTGTTCAAGGTGAACACCAAGGCCAGGAAGCTTCAACTAAAGTCGGAGCTAAATCAGGTTAAGAGGAACAACCTCTCCATCAATGATTATGCTTTGAAGATCAAGAGTATCATTGAGGCTCTTGGATCTATTAAAGTCTTAGTGGAAGACGATGACATTGTCCATGCATGCTTGGATGGTCTAGGAGATGAGTATGTACATTTCAGGTCTTCCATGAATACAAGAGATGACATCCCCGTGTTCCAAGATTTGATTTCTATGCTTATTCTTGAGGAGAAGAACCTTGACACATCTTCTTCTCATGGCAGAAATAATTCAGAACAGGCCTTCTATTCTAACTCCAACAGAGGTAGAGGTAGAGGTCGTGGTCAAGACCCAAGGGGTTGCAGGGGCCAATTTCAAGAAGGTCAATCAAATCAAAACAATACAGGTGGCGGGGGAAACCAGTCTCAAGGTAGGGGGAGTCAAAGAGGTCGTGGTGCAGGATCAAGCAGGCAGCAACATAATGCAGATAGCAGAGAATGTTGGACTTGTGGTGAAAGAGGTCACATGTCACGTGACTGTCCAAAGGGAAAAGCAAGTGGAAAGAGAGAACAGGGCAACTATGCATCTACTAGCAGAGATGCAGATGACAGCAAAACGAGCGCATGTTTGTTATGCAGCATGTAATGAATACAATGACTGCAGAGAATTCCACCCAAGATGATGTTTGGTACGTGGATTCAGGTGCCTCTAATCACATGACGTCTCGTGGAGAGTGGTTTAGAGATATGCGCAAACCGGATGTGTCAGGCTATGTGCAGACAGGAGATGACACAGCTCACCTCATTGCTCATGTAGGGGACATACCTCTAAATACAAAGAGTGGGAATTCAAAGTACTTAGCAGATGTACTTCATGTCCCAAACATTACAAAGAATCTTGTTTTTGTTGGACAAATGGTTGAGCAGGGTTTGCAGGTTCGCTTCAATCCAAATGGTTGTTATGTAGAAGATTTCCAGAATGGCTGTAAGCTGATCACAGAGGGAAAATGTGTGGGCAAAATGTTTACGCTGAATGTAGACATGTCTGAGGTAAAAGCTGCATTATTTGCACAGGGCACAGGTGTTGTGGCTGATGTTGACATTTGGCACAAACGCATTGGCCATGTCAATGAGCAGAGATTGCGTAGCATGCAATCAAAATAGATTGTAAAAGGTTTGCCCTAATTCAAGGTGGATGGTATGCATAAAGCATGTGCAGCATGCCAGTTTGGAAAACAGTCAAAGGGCTCATTTCCACATGAGCGCAATGTATGTAAAAATCCACTTGAGGTGGTGCACACAGATGTTTGGGGTCCAACCGATACTGCAAGTATACATGGTTGCAGGTATTATGTCTCTTTCATTGATGACCATACAAGGAAAGTATCGGTCTACTTCATGCGTAACAAAAGTGAAGTGTTCGGTCACTTTCAGGACTTCAAAGTCATGATTGAGAAGGAGACAGATATGCAAATCAAGACATTGAGGTAAGATGGAGGGGGAGAGTACTTCTCCAATGATTTTTCAGATTTTCTGCAAATGCATGGTATATGCAGGCAGTTTACATGCAGATATACTCCACAGCAGAATGGGGTCGCAGAAAGGAAAAACAGGCACATTGCAGAGGTTGCACGTGCATTGATGAATGAGAAGAACATGCCTCATCATTTCTGGGTTGAAGCTATAAATACAGTTGTGTACATTATGAACAGGACACCTACAGCTGCGGTGCATGATGTAACACCTGAGGAAAAGGTTACAGGTACAAAGCCTGATTTGGCACACTTGAAAGTGTTTGGCTGCATAGCTTACGTGCATGTACCAGATGAGTTGCGTAGGAAATTGGATCCTAAAGCAGAGAAATGTATTCTTGTGGGATATTCCCTTGAACAAAAGGGGTACAGGTGCTACAATCCTACTACACGAGAATTACGAGTGAGCAGAGATATAGTCTTTGATGAGATGAGCAGCTGGTACAGTAATGCACATGGCACCATTGGGGCTGATGTAAAAGATGATGTGGTTGTACAAAATGTGAGGCCACAGTCACAGGTTTTGAGTGGACCACAAGAGTCCTCTTCTCGTGGCTCTGTTGAGAAGCCATGGAATGGTAGACTACGTACGCAGGTTACTCCACCAGCAAGTACAGGGAATGTATCATGAAAAGGAAAGGAAAAGGTTGATGAACCTCCCTTTATGGCTGATGCATCATCAGGGCTTTCACATGTAGACATGGATTCAGATGGTTCTGAACAAAGTCTTGATGAGGAATTTGGAATCCCGGCTGTCAGGACACCTGGTGTAAGGAAAGTACAAGAAGATGCTAGAGGGCAAAGGAGTGACCTAGGACCGCGCAGATCTAACAGAGTCAGAAATCCAGTTCAGAAATTGACTTATGATGGGTATCTAGCGCATCACCAAGCCTACATGGCTAAGGTGATACAGGATGTGGAGCCCACATGTTTTGAGGATGCGGTTGGAAATGTGCATTGGGATGATGCAATGAATGAAGAGATGGCTGCATTGGAAGCAAACGACACATAGGAGTTGGTGCCATTGCCAAGTGGTAAGAAAGCTATTGGTTGTAAATGGGTGTATAAAACCAAGCATAAGGCTGATGGTAACATTGAGCGTCACAAGGCAAGGCTGGTCGCAAAGGGTTATGCAAAGAAGTATGGCATAGACTATGAGGAGACCTTTGCTCCAGTGGCAAAGATGACGACTATGAGAGTTGTCATAGCAGTGGCTGCATCTAGAGGATGGATTATGCATCAAATGGATGTAAAGAATTCCTTCTTGAATGGTGAGTTGCAAGAGGAAGTGTATATGGATTAGCCACCTGGTTATGTCGATCCAGGTTACCCAGATTATGTATGCATACTTCTCAAAGCTTTGTATGGTTTGAAGCAGGGCTCTAGAGCATGGTATGACAGGATTGCCAAGTACCTTGTCAGTATTGGTTTTAGGAGAGCTCATGCTGATCATTCACTCTATGTACGAGAGAGTGATATGGGGATTGTAATCATTACCATATATGTAGATGACCTTATTATTGTGGGTGACAATGCTATGGAGATTGACCATGTGAAGGGTCTTCTCAAACAGGAGTTTGAAATGAAAGATTTGGGCGAGTTGCGCTACTTTCTTGGCATTGAGGTGATCAGGACTCCAGAGGGTGTATGGCTGTCACAGAGACAGTATGCTTTGGACATGTTGTCAAAGTATGGTATGGTTGATTGTAAGCCAATTTCTATTCCCTTGGATGTGGATGAAAAGTTGAGTGCAGAGAAGGGTGATGTTGTTGAGGATGTCAAGATGTACAGGAAGATTGTGGGTAGTCTAATCTACTTCACTATCACAAGGCCAGACTTGAGCTACACGGTAGGCTTGGAGAGTCAGTTCATGCAGCTTCCGAGGAAGCCACATTTGGATGGAGTACGACGCACACTTCGGTATTTTTAAGGGACTCTTGACTACGCATTGTTCTATGCAGCAGATGTGCCATTAGCATTGTATGGGTTTACAGATGCAGATTGGGTAGGTAGCATTGTTGATAGGAGATCTACAAGTGGCTTCATGTTCTCTTTTGGGAGTGCTGCTGTTACTTGGAGCAGCAAAAAGCAGCCTACGGTTGCTTTATCGAGCACAGAGGCCAAGTACAGTTGCGGCGTGCGAGGTAGCTTGGCTACACACATTACTTGATGACTTGGGAGTGCAGGTGGACCAGCAGATTGTCATCCATTGTGACAACCTCAGCAGCATGCAGTTGGCTAGGAACCCAGTGTTCCATGCTAGGACCAAGCACATAGAGGTCCATTACCACTACGTTCGAGAGCGAGTGTTGGCGGGCGACATCGACTTGGTCTACGTCAGCACAGAGGAGCAGATAGCTGAGAAGCTTCGACGTTTTCAGACTATGCTTGGACTCTGCGACATGCAGAGCTCAAGGGGGAGTGTTGAGATGTCGAGCTCTACATCTTGAGTTGGCATCCACTACGGGTCTTTGCCGCTTACGGCATTTACTCATTGGCGCATTAGGTGACCGACACGGAGGATCTCTGCCAGTGATTCTACAGCTGGACTACACTTATAGTGCCAGCGTAGTACGCTTCTAGTGTGTTCACACTTAGTGACCGCATGTACATATGTGCTACTTTTCAGCTTTAGCACTTAATCATTTTGTACTCTCTTTTCTGTGAGAAGAAGAAGAAGATTTCCATCTCTGTGTGCTTTGTGCTTGTCTTGTGTAGCTCTCCTGCATCCTCTTTCTTTACATTCATCCCTCCATAATGTGAGGCGAGATCAAATTGACATGGGTCTCTGTGCAATGAATAATCCTATTGTAGCTTTAGATTGCACAGAGAAAAAGATTAATTGTGCAAAATGAATATACAGAAAGGGTATTCCAAACTCATTTTAAATTACAAAAGTCTCTCTATTTAGAAATTTTGACAGAAACGATAATCTCTAATTTTAGGTGATGTGTAAAACGCTGATCTGGTTTGCATATTGGAAAGGAGATTCGAGAATATAGAGAGATGCTTGCTTGGGATTCAAAACGAAAAGCTTAACATAAAAGCTTAAAGAAAGAAAACGTGTTGCTCTTTATCTCCAAAAACCTAGGCAGCCTTTCTAGCCCTTTCTTTTTTGGCTTTGTAAAAGAAGTTGAGTTGGGTTAGGCATACTTTCATTGTTTTCAGTGCCATGATGGAAACTTACCTTAAATGTTATTTCATTTCAAAATATCAAATGAATCTTTCTATTTCACCTTTCATTCTATTCTTTTAGAATGCTAAAGTGAAGCTTCACCTTGCATAATTCTAGTAAATTCTATACATATATATACATACATATATTTATTTATTTTACACATACACATACACACATATATATGTACACACACACATAGTAAATGAGCAAACCATAGTAAAAAGGAAGAAAAAATGGTGAAATATGTGAGAACTTAGTTCAAATCTCTTGCAAATTCAAAAATTCGACTATTATTTCCGGTTTGCTTCTTTGCAAGGAGGAAACTCAGTCCCCTAATAAAAGAGATATTTTTGAACAATGCTTTACCTTATATAATTCTAATTAAACTCAACCTAATAATTTTATCATTTTCTTATTGTTTTAGAAAGCCACCGTGACCCTTTCATTTGTCTTTCTAAAGCAAGCATGGGTTCATTTCTCTTCCCAAAGCTAACCCAAGCATGAGCGCTTTTTCTTCCCAAAGCTAACCCCAAGCTCCCAAGCTCTCAGCGCCTACCTTTCTCCTCGCCACACTTTTGTAACCCCTCCTTTTCTTTTTCACACCCTATCGCCTCCACGCACTATATTCACCCCTTTTTAATGCCCCCCACAAGCAATCACGACGTCATGACTGATGTGGCATGGGACACGTCTTGACATAGCAAGCCCAACCAATGAGCTGCACGGATCCTCATGGAAATAATAGCAAATGGAAGCGCCTTGGCAAGCTTAGCATTTTTGCCTTCTTGCCCGACATCGTCCGAGGCCCACCATGGCTGGTATGAGCTTCGCAAGACCTGCTCGTTCTCTTGCTCGTTGCTCGCCGCCATGGCCTGTTCTTTTTCTCTTCATATCCGTTAAAAACCCCTCAATTGGTTTAATTTGGGTGGCCAATGAGAGCTTTAATCACACAATCAGCCACATGGCTTCAAAATGCAAACACAGGTGGCCTTTGGAGAGTTGTCCTCACTTCCCATCCACTAAAGACCTGCCAAAGCTTTCGGACCCTACCCCTAATCCGCTGTGCGGGTGCCCATTAAGCCTTAAGCCCCTTTGGGCGGACATCATTATAAGGCCGCTTGCCATCAAGTTGTAAGCAAAGGTAATTGCATTCAGCGGAATGCCTTCCCTTTGCATTTAGTTTTAAAGGGCCATAGCTTCCTTGCCATAGCCATAATGAGCATATCCACCAATCAATGTGTTCCAATAAACGATGTTTTACTAAAATCTCATCAAGAACTTTATGTGCTTTTGTAAGGGCACCACATTTGACATACATACCGACCAAAAAATTGCCAAGCACAACTTTTGTTTCCGATGCCTTGATAAAATTAAAACAACTCAAGCTTCCCTTCCGCTGCCATATGTTGGGCTTATAGCACAATCAATGTACTACAAGAGACAAAATTTGCAGTATTTAATAGCAAATATCTCGGATTGGAAGCTCCTCAAGTGAACCACACATCTTAAGTGCACATTATTCGGCATGCATATCAACTAGGGCATTGCCAACGTACCATATTCGGCCCAAATATTGACCAAACCAGTGTCGAGGTCAACTTTATACCCACCAAAGCCTTGCCAAGCACAATATTTGGCATAAATATCAACTAAGGTATTGCCAAGCATAACATTTGGCTTATATTATTCCAAGCATTGCGAATCATTGTTGAGTACATCTTTGTCAATGATATGAAGCTAGTCAATGATTAGCATACATATTGACCAAAGCTTAGCCATCTGCAACATTTGCATGCATATCAACCGAACCATTGATAATCAAGACATTTTTCCCCAATAGCCTATGACCAAGTTTGATAGCAGATGCCACTAAATTTTGTCGTGAGATGTTAAAGCCAAAACCCAGTGTCTTGTTTGAGTTTCCCCTTGTGGACACAAAGCGTCACGACATTGCTCTCCCCACCCTCATGTGGTTGTTATAGCAGCTCATCGCGATTTGCGTCCTCCTTGGCATTGCAGCCTGCATCACCGAAGTTGAGCGAGAAAGAGTGCAAGTCTCACTAAGGTGCGACGTGGGCAAAGGTGGCCCATGGTGGCAGTGTCTTGAAGATGCTTGATGAATGAGAGAGAGAGAGAGAGAGAGAGAGAGAGAGAGAGAGAGAGAAATTGCAAGTTGGAAAGTGGGCACAAGGGCCGCAAGCCTGCAACAGGGCGTTAGAAGCGACTCAACAAGGTCGAGTGATTAACGAACTTGCAATGGTGCAGCGGAGACAAAAGGAGAGGTCAACTTCGTACTCATGAGGACACATGCGGCATGGGAAAGCCTAAGCTAAATACCACTTTAGAATTTCTGTAGCAACTTCATGGGCATAGATTAGTGTGCAAAGTGAGGTTGCAATGGTTGAATTGAGGTGGCAGGTAGTTGGAGCTACAACCATATCAAATGAACTAAAAGTTGAAGCCTCAGGAACATCTTCAATAAGAGTTCCATCTTCAAAAGGCTTGGCTGCAACTATGGCTTATTTCATGGTTGGTGGAAAAAAGCAGTAAACCCCACTCCAGACTGCACCTTCTGAACAAGGGTGGGAGGGTGGGAAAGAACAAGAGGTGGGGCAAAATTCTCCTCCTCAAGAAGACATTGGTTAAAAGCGGCATCATCAACTAAATTGGCTAGAAAGCCATCCCAAACACTCTAGTCAAGAGTTTCACTCTCCCTATACACTTTTCTTGAAGCAATATCCTCAAGGGAAATGCCCTCGTCTTCATCTACTTCATCGCTCAAATGGGATAAAAATTCAACTAAAGGCTCACCAACATCATCATGAACGCTCAAGGTCTGGGTAGCAACAGACGTGAAAATAATCGTCTTTTTGGAATCCTCCCACCTAGATATGCAAGCATCCCAAATGGTCACAAGGAAGGCAAAAAACTTAAAAGTTAGGTATAACCAAAAGGGCAAAACTAGCTCCATCTCTGAGAATTGTAGGCACTTCACTCAAGCAAAGACGCTAAAAGTGGGTCCCACCGAGCGTGCCACTAATGGATATTTTTCTAGGCCCTGGGCCATGGAGCAGACCCAGACCAAAAAAAACAAGTAAGGATAATACTCAAATCCCCAACCCAAGCCCACCAACTAGAGTGCTTCGTTAGCTGTGTTCGTATCGAATTAAGATTACGTAAAATATCAAAAACTATATATGTCATTTCAACACTTCAAAATGAAGGAGGGAGAGAGAGAGAGAGAGAAAGAGAGAGAGAGAGAGAAGAGAGAGAGAGAGAGAGAGAGAGAGTTCATCAAAGTGTGTTTGATTTTTTTATCCGAGAGGAAATGAAGCACAGAGAGAGATTTCATCAAAGCATGTTAGATTTGTTTACCTGAGAGTGTTTGGGATACTGATTGTCGTGGTTGAGAGGCGTTCTTTGCAAAAATGGGATATCGATCGTAGTGCTTCAAAAGGGTACCTCGCAGAAAACCACAAGGAGGGTTAGAATTTTGTCAACCTCAACGTTCATGACCATACAAAATGTCAATGTTATTAATTGTTTGTTGTTACATTTTCATGTTTCAAAAAAAGAAAACATGCAAGTCTCCTTACATGGGGGAGTTTGCACAATCCTCCCCAATTTTTATAATACGAGGGAACGTGACATTCCCACGGCAGGGTGCAATTTTTGGTGCATTCATTAACTGCATTCTCAGTGTCAACAATAAAAAAATGATAATGCTTACTCACCACGGGATTGAATGTCTCGTTGATGCACTTCCTTGCATCAATGATGTTGGGCATCGTGCGTAGAGCCACATGCCTTCAAGCTGCATGCATAGGTCATTGCATCTGGAGAGAGGCCCTCGCTTTGCATCTGTTGAAAGAGAATTAGAGCTTTCTAGCCTTGCCCCCGTGGGACAAATCATACATCCACACTCCAGATCACAGGAAGCACGATAATTTTTTGCAACAGCCCGTGACAGTAATCTCATCTCATTAATTCTCTCACCCATGTCCGACAACGTATTTCATAAGACCACATCTCCAATGTGTAAGCGTAAGTGATTGCATTGGGACAATCGGAAAGAGGCCTTCGCTATCCCATGAGAACAACAAAGTACTTCCTGGAAACAGCAATGTTGGGCTTATCTGTAATAGTGATAACTGTTCAGACATGAGAACTTCTCATGCTTTTGTGAGTCTGCTTGATGTGTTTCACGAGTATTGCTTCTTCTCTAGAGTTGTTGGTGGATTTGTTTCCTTTCTGTGGACATTGTAAGGGCACCACATTTTCCGTACATATGAAGAAAATCCCTGCTAAGAACAACCTGTTTCTAAATAGCTTGTGACTGACTAGCACTCTCATCATAAATACTCTCACCCATGGCAACATATTACGAAGTCTTTCAAGATGCTAGAATAGGTGTTTGCTTCCATAGATGATTGCATTGGAGAAAGGCCTTCTGCTTGCATATGCTTAGAACAGCCTTGACGAGCTTCCTTGCCAACATCCTGAGTCGATTCGAAGTGATTACCCATCTTGTGGTTTTTCTCTGAAGGTACCAAGAAAGAAAAAAGGAAGCCGATCTCCTGTTTTCATTGAAAGGCTGTAATTCTGACAAGTTCTCAGTTTGCAATGAGAAAGACGTCAGAGGGCCAAAACAGTAGTTTAGAGCAGGAATAGCTAAATAGCTGCACGTCTTGACAAGTCGACTGATGAAAGGCCCTAAAAAAACTGAGCAAACAATTTTCGTTGGATGGTCGATGCCACAGGGATGAAGGATTCTTGCTACATCCGCTGGAGACAACCTAGGGCTTTCTGGCCCTACTCTTGTTGCGCACATCTCGGATCAGCACATTCCAAGAGACGACATTCCAGACAGGTAGCTCCTCAAGAACATTTTGTGCTTTCTCATGTGTACCACATTTGACATACATATCGAGCAAGACAATACTGCAAAGCACGACATCTTTCTTCAATAGCCTCCAACTCACAATATACTTCTGAGTTTTTGTGCCCATAGCAGTATCTTGTGTAGAGCCACATGCCTTCAAGATATGTGCAAAGGTAATTGCATCGGAGAGAGACCCTTGCTTTGCATACTTATCGACCAAGATAGTGCCAAGCACGACATCTTTCTTCAATAGCCTTTGACTCACAATATACTTCTGAGTTTTGGTGCCCATATCAACATCTTGCATAGAGCCACATGCCTTCAAGATGCATCCATAGGTGATTGCATCGAAACAGAGGCCCTCGCTTTGCATCTGTTGCATTGCGAACAGAACACTTCATGCTAGGGAGCATAATAGATTTGAAAGTCATCAACGCCTATGATCGACGTGTGATTAAAAAATCTTGCAACATGTGATGCTTGTGCAGGTGATTGCATCTATGCCTGCGTAGGTGATTGCATCTGGAGAGACATTCCGGACTGGAACTCCTCCAGCACTTTTTGCGCTTTCTCAAGCACACCACATTTAGCATACATATCGACGAAGAGAGTGCAAAGCATGACACCTTTTTTCTTGCATAGAGCCACATGCCTTCAAGATGCATGCATAGGTAATTGCATCTAAATAGAGGCCCTCGCTTCGCATCTACTGACATTGCAAACAGAACACCTGATAGGGAGCATGATAGATTTGAAAGTCGTCAATGCTTGTGATCGGTGTGTGATTAAAAAAACTTGCGACATGTGATGCTTGTGTAGGTGATTGCATCTATGCCTGCATAGGTGATTGCATCATGAGAGAGGCTCTCACTTCGCATCTGAATTTTGACTGCAACGATTAAAAAAGCGCGACAGAGCCACATGCCTTCCAGATGCCTACGCATAGGTGATTGTAGCTGGAGAGAGGCCCTCACTTTTCATCTGGATTTTGACTTCGAGGCAATATCATCCCACAACTTCCTTGCCACAGCCATGAGGGGCATATCTTGCAATTAATGTGCCCCACGAGATGGTAATCGAGTCCTACATAGTGCCACATGCCTTCAAGATGCAAGCAAATGGGATTCCATGCCCTCGCTTTCATCTACTAAAAACAGCCCAAAAATTATTGGCCCTTCGCTTGTTGGGGATGTCCCACAATCAATGCGTTCCAAGAGACAACATTTCGGACACGAATCTCGTCAAGAATCTTGGCACTGACGGTCCTGGAAGGTCTGGATTGTTTTCAACATTCCCTACCTAACAATATCATCGTGAATTTTGTTTCCCATATCAGTATCTTGTGTAGTTCCACCTACCTTCAAGACAAAATCATACTCAAGCACTTTTTGGTTCTTTCTTAAGTACACCACATCTCGCATACATGTACACCACATCTCGCATACATGATAATTTCTCCTATGTAGTGCCACATGCTTTCAAGATGCAAGCATAAGTGATTACATCAGGAGAAATGTCCTTGCTTTGCATCCTGAAAATAGCCAGCAAGAGCTTCCTAGCAGAGATGACATTCCGGACATCAAGGCATTGCCACATGCCTTCAAGACAAAAGCATAGGTGATTGCATCTAGAGAGATGCCCTCGCTTTGCATCTATTGGAAACATCCCAGCGCAGGGCTCCGTGGCCCTGCCACATTTGGCATAGATGTCGACCAAGGCAGTGCCAAGCATTACATTTCGTAAACGGGAACCACAATATTGATCAATCCACTGCCAAGCATGACATCGTACTCCCAACAGCCCCCGACTAGCAATCACATCATGGATTCTGATACCCTTGAGATAGGCATATTGGGCATATCTTGCAACCAACATGTTGCAAGTGATGACATTCTAGAGAGAAAGCCCATCACGAACTTTTCATGCTTTCGTGATAGTACCACATTTGGTATACATGT